>NC_135477.1:206979754-207279754 GCF_052094955.1 Ictidomys tridecemlineatus
GAGAGAATATTGAATTATCTAATTGAACTATGAGAGAGATGTTTGACACTTATGTTATTCATTTCCTCTCATCTTCAGATTCACCCTTTATCACCTGCATTGAAAAAATGGATATGGGTTCCTTTCGATGATTTTCCAATACTGAACTTCGTCAGTAGAGGGCACTAGATAGCCAGGCATTTCACTCCCTGGTTCAGTTTCCTACCTGCAGACTCCAGGCCTCTGAGCTCAGGTCCTGTGCAGCCTGCAGCTTCTCCAGCACCCAACCCCCTGCAGGGTAGACAACTTCTGCTGCCCCAGTCTTGCAGGATGCATGGTGGCCAGTAACACCTGGCAGCTGCAGCTTCTCCCACTAAACCCTTCAGGGTCATTTGCAGTAGACTGCCCCTGATGGGACCCTCCCCAAAAGCAGGTTTCTGTGGCCCTAGAGATGATTCCAGCAATCTTCCCATGGTGGGTTCTGGGTCACAGTACTACAGTGACTTCCCTGTTATCTACTGAGTTATAGCCACTTTCTCTCAAGCAAGGACACAGGGTCCAAGCTCAGGGCAATCTGTCTTCACCCTGAAGACACTGGCTGCTCCTTGTATCTGCTGATCTGATATTCTGTGATTCTCTCCAAAGAACTAAGTGCTCATGACTCCAATCCCCTGTTGCAGCTAATAATCTTGCTGAACTTTCCCTGTTTAAATCCCTGTCATTGTGCTCTTCTGATGGGACCCTGGATCACCAAGGAGAAACAATTAACTGTAAGCCTGGCTGTGGAGGGATGCATAGGTGGGGCCAGGTGCCTTCAGCCAGAGATGCCCAGTGTCCATCCAAGGGCTCAGAAGGCTCCCTGATGTTCCCAGAGGAGTCCGCCCCTCTCATGCACCCTCTGGGTATCTGCAAACCAACTCCAGATTCAGGGTAGTAATCAAGTGGCTCCAATCAGTCAGCACATCCCTCCTCCTGACCACATGATCAGTCCAAAGACAGCCAGGAGGTGAAACATACGATGCCGAGACTCGTGAGGACTGAGCTGATCTGAACCTCTGGGTGCCGAGGAGCCATTTAGGACAAGCCCAAAGGCGAGGAACAGCAGGCCCCTCTCTGCAAGGAAACAAGCAAGAGGCTAAACCCCAGGGTGCTCCTTCACACCACTCTCTGTGACTCTGTGGAAAGGTGGTCAGCACAGGTCGGTGGTCACCTCGCTGCCTGGAGACCCTGGGCAAAAAGCTTCTGAGTCTTGTGGAGCAGGGGTGGGGGTGAGTGGAGCTCTGAGCACTGAAAAAAAAAAGAGTGTCTCCTGCGCCCCCCGCCCCCAGGAGGCCATGGGAGAGCTGCCTGATGAGGAGGCTCCTGCCTGGGAGGAGGGTGGATGTGCTCGGTCACAACAGAAGTACCAAGTCAAGAGGGCAGCCCTGTACACAGCCAGCAGTGCCCTGGCCGTGACCACAGCTACCACGGGCAGGCAGCTGTTCCCCAAGGGTCTATCAGGGAGAGCTCTGAAGTTGCCTGTGGTGAGGCCAGAAAGCAAGCATGTGAGTTCTTGTTCAGACTCCAGAGATGTCTCTGTCTCCGAGGGCATCAGGAAAGGGAGCTCCCTCTGCATTCTTCAATGGGGAGGACCATGAGATGTCCCTGTTGACCTGTCCTGAGGCCTGCAGCAAGGGAAGAAAAGAGCCACATCTGTAGGAAAAGTGCCTAATACGAAGATTTAGTCCTGATGGAACCCACCTCGTTGCACTAGTTGGAGAATCTTCAGTGAACTTATTTAATAATTACATTCATTGTTTAAGCCACTTGATTGAAGCATTTTAATAACTTGCATCTGAAAATCATGTTTGCAATAGCAACTCATTCTTTTGTAAAATAAACATGGAGCCAAAATAAAATAAAGACCAAAACACACATAGAAGCACATCTGTCTTAATTGATGCAGGTGATGTAATAAAATACTTTTAAATGAGTGGCTTATAAACAACAAAAATCCCTCACTTTCCTAGAAGCTGGGAACTTGGAGATAAAGGTGCAGACAGATGGAGCATCTGGTGAGGGTGCTTTCTGGCTCCTACGTGCCATGGTCATGCTGGTCACACAGTAAAAGGAAGTTCTCCAGGGCCTTTTTGTAAGGGCACTAAGGCATTTAGGAGGTTTCACCCTCATGAGCTAAGTCACCTCTGAAAGTCCCCACCTCTAAGACCATGGCCTTGATGGTTAGGTTTCAATATAAAGATACTGGAGAACAAAACGTTAAGACCACAACATGTGTGCACACACAGACACACACCAATTAAGAAGAAAAAAACACACCTTACAAATAACAACAAAGTCTACAAAACAACCTATGGAACTGGTCAGCATCTTTTATCTTCAAAGACACCAGGTTGTCCTCTATTTGGTAAAAAAAAAAAAAAAAAAAAAAAAAGTTCACAACAACTTTATAAGACTACAAGGATTTCTCTGCAAACCTATCGATCATGAAGCTGTTTATAAATTCTTAATCTATATGCCATAGGAAAGAACAGAAGACACCAGATTAGATTGTTTCTGGCCATAAGCAACTTCCCCCAAGTCCAACATTAGCACTATCATTAGAGATGCTAGAACACTCCTCCCAAAGTTCTAACATTAAAGTCCTCCTGACCTCTAACACGGACTTTCAACTGGTCTTTAATGCCCTGTATTCCTGACTCTTCTCTAGGGAAAATGCTTCTCCCTGCTCCAATCATGTGGCTTTTTGGGGGGCTGTCAATAACAAAAAGTTCTAGCAACAGGTAAAGGCACCTGGGAAGGTGTTCAACTCAAGAGCAGAGTTGTCAGTGGAATTAATCCGTTTATTGGGTTAATACTTTGAACGGGCTACTGAGGCAGATGGGGGCTGGCAGAGGAAGAGTGTCACTCAGACATGGGGCATGGCCTCAGGGGCTACATCTATCCTTGTACCCCTCCTGTCTGTCTCTGCTTCCTGGCTGAGCTGGGCAGCCTCCTCTACCATGTTCTTCCACCATGGTGACCTGCCTTACCTCAGGCCCAGAGCAATGGAACTGGCTGAACGTGGACTGAGACCTCTAAAATCATGAGCCAAAATAAGTTTTTTCTCCTCTAAGTTGTCATTGTTGTGTCTTTTGGTCACAGCAGCACAATACTGACTCACCCAGCAAGCCTTTATGTGCTCACAGCTCCAGGTACACACAGGTACCCACACACCATCTTTCTGCATTTAAAGGGCAAAATATAATTCCTTCTTCTTTGCTGATGCTGGTTGAATTTCTAATCTGTACAACAATACCAAAAAAAATCTCATTGCCCCCTTCTTTCTTTTTATTGAGAAATCAGCTACTTGCATACTTTATTTTCTGATAGACAAATTCTTGTAGTAATAACTTCTCTAGAATTGGTTCAGAATCTGAACATCCCCCATTGCACACAGGGCAATGGACCTTGGTCACTGTATCTTCCTTGGCCGCCCACTTTCTTCCCTCCCAGTGCAGGTCAGAATCTATGACATTTGAGAGGTACTGTCCTCACTTACTTACCTGTGTCTCCTGCCTTAACTCCCAAGGAAGGTCCAGGGATCTCAGAACACAGAGCCATCTATGCATGCGCGGTCACCTTCTATGAGCCCTGGTCTGTCTGGCTGCATCCTGCCTAGTGGAGAATTGCCCTGGGGAATGGAAACATTCAAAACATAAAACCAGCGGCTTGTCTCCTGGCTTAGTCTGGTAATCCTGAACCCCACATTTTGGAATTTGCTTTGGCCTGGATGGATTTCCCCCAGGCCTGCTTATTTGGGAAGAATGTAGGTTAGGGCAAATTTGCCACTTAGTGCCTGGAAACAGCACTTGTCCCTTTGCCTCTAGGTCATACCCTGAGGCCACACACCATGGCTGGGCTCTCTGCACTCTCTGCTCTCCCTGCTGAGGGAAATAAACATTGAACAGAAAATGTGTTGACACCAAAGGAGTCCATGCTTCCTGGGGGAGGTGCAGCAGGTGTCCTGACTTTGGCCACGCCCACCCTGGAGTAGATGTCAAATGTACTCCCTGAAGCCGTCCACTAGTCCACTGGGCTCTCACGCTTACAGCCCTTGCAGCCCGCCTTTATAGCTCAATCTTAGTGCCACAGGGCCCATTAGACCTGACTGGAGGACATAACTCTATTAAGATCCATGTTTTATTCAGGCTAGAAATGTGGGCCCATTGATTTAACTAAAGTAGCACATCATTGGATTAGAGACGATGTTTACTTTTTTCTAATTTGCAGCAGTGTGGATCTAAGAGGCCATGTGCACCAGAGTACTATAGATTGGTGCAAATCACTGATTTTTTTCAGTGAACTGCTGAGCAGGGCAGAACGGACTTGGCCTGGTGGGTTATCTTCTTCAGCAAGGAAAAAAAAAACTCAAGGGTTTTGTTGTTGGGTTTGTTTTGCCTGTATGCTACTTCAACTTCAGAAAAACAGTAAAATATGGGAAAAGGCAGAGGATTGGGAACATTTAAGCAAATCAGCCTTAATAAGGAAACGGATTGCCACAGGAATCATGTGTTTCCAAATGTACCACAGGGCCCTTGCTCTTTGCTACAGGGGGTGGGAGGGTTGGTGAGATCCTCCTCTGGTCAGAGGATGTTGCCCCAGGGATGTGCCAATGTAATGACCTCTCTGCAACCACACAAAACCATCTATACATGCATGGTGACATGAGTCCTCCTGGGAGTTCTGAATGTGATTCCAGGTCACAGAATCCATGGAAGTTGGACTGCAGGCTGCTACAGCTAATGACAGCAAACTGAAGGCAGAGCTGCTAAGTGGTTTGCTAATCACATGTAGCACCAAAGGGGAAAAGCTCCTGACACCCTGTTGTCCATTCCTCCATCTCTTTAGGAAGAAAAGCTGTATTTAACTACAATTACGATGATCAACACTTACTAATGGCTTGCTACCATCTAGACCCTGTCCTAGGGTTTTTATAGGCTGCTTTCTTTTCACTACCCCATTATATAGTCAGAAACCTCTTATACCGACCCCTGTGCTGGTCGAAAAGGCAATCTGGCCCAGCTGGGAGATGGTAAAAGCACAGAGGAACCAGGGCTTGCAGACCTGCAGGTTTTCTAAACATTGTTATCACCAACTCTCAGGCTGTCAAGAAACAGTGCAGGAAAATATACAAACCCACAAGTGAATTTTAAGAAAGCTCAGCCAATGGACATGTAATATGTGTTTACACATATGGATCCCAAAGAAATGAGATCAAGTCTGTGACCTATATATTCGAAATTGATGCAGTTCAAAGGAGGTTAGGTAACATTTGATTGACAGGGGTATCTCCTTCTCTTCACTTTCTGCAGTTTCAGTTACACTTGATCAATTTCTGAAAATTCTAAATGGAAAATTTCAGAAATACTAATTCTTAAATCTTCAATTGTGCAATATTTTGAACAGAGTCATTCGTTATGTGTGTCCCATTAAATCCTGCTGAGATGTAAATCATTCCTTTGTCCACTGTATCCATGCTGTATAAGCTAACTGCCCATTAGTCCAGGGTATTAGAGCTACTGCTGCAGGGTAATGGTGCTTCTGTTCAAGTTACCTTATTTTAATTAATAGTGACCCCAAAATGCAAGAATTGTGATGTCAGCAATTGAGATAATCCAAAGGGAAGCCATAAAGTTCTTCCTTTAAGTAAAAAAAAAATGCATTAGTTAAGATAATAGGAGGAAAATCAGTAGAAAAGAGCAAGCAGATCAGGGAGAGGGAGGAGGGAAGAGAATGGGAGACCCTGGGAAATTAGGTGGATCAGTGAAGCCCTGGGAAATTAGATGGGTTAGTTATGTTCTGTGCATGTGCAAATATGGATAATGAGCCCACTATCATGTAAAATTATAATGCACCCACAAAAGCACAAAGAAAAGAAGAAAGATAAATTTTATCACATATATAGGAAAGAACTTAATACATACACCCATACTGTACTGCCCTGAGTTCCAAGTACCCAAGAGGGGTCCAGGAACACAGCCCCATGGTTGTAGGAGAATGTGTGTTTGTCCTTCTGGGTTTGGTAACATCTTCACCATGAAATTAGGAGGTTGAAGCCCTTGGTTTAATAAGAAGGGCAGTTGGTAGACTGAAGCCTCACTGGTTGATTTTTATTAGCCTGTGCTTGGGCTCTGCTGCTTTCATTTGAAAAGTAAAATCTTATGGGACTTGGAACACTTGGCTTTAGAAGTAGTCAATAACATAAAGACACTTTACTAGTTAACTTATTTATCTGAGATGGGTGCTCTTTAAGGAGGTTAACACAATACTTCAAAGAGGCAGAGAACCTAAAGCTGCTCACTAGAATCTGTGTTATTTTCTTATCATTGTAGCTTTGTCCCTAAGTGGTGGTGCTTTTTCAATAGCAAATTAAATCCAAACAGCAGTTTAGAAGGTGTAATTAAGAAAGAAAAAAAGAAAGGGTGAGAAGAGAATAGGGCAATCATTTTCTGCTTATGGCCTGCTCACTTGACAATAGAACTGACAGAATTTCCTCCCTGTTTGATGATCACACTTTATGATCCCACCATATCTCCCCCAGCTCTGATTTACATTTCCTCTAGCTTCCAAAGCCAGGAAAACCTTCTTAATGCCCACATTATCTAAGCCACAGGCATCATTAAAAATCCAGGAAATCACTAAATTCTCTGGGTATTTTTTCAAATAGCATGACTTACTCAGAAGAGTTCTCCCTAGTCTCTGGCTCTATTGATGCAAATGTATTTGGGCCAAAAAATAAAAAATAAAAAGGATTTTAGGTTTTTCTTTTTCAGCATTTCTTAGTGGAATCCTTAATTCTTAATATAAGTATATTTATATTCAGCCATTTGCAATGTGTTAGCAAGAAAAAAAAAGGACACATCTTCACATCTGACAGGCGATAACTGTAAACTCTTGGGTCTTACAACAAGTCACAACCAACGAACGATCAAGAGCAGAGAATAAAAAATAAATAAATAAAAGTGTCCCTGAAATAGCCAAGCTCACTGTTCACACACTGGAGCACTCTATTCACTTGGCAGAGAGAGCACAGTTTCTGGGTTGCAAATCCCAGCCCTGCCCTCCACCCTCCTGTTTCCCAGGGATAAACCACTTCCCTGGACTCTCCATTTACCCACCTGTAAATGGGATCACATCAGGATTCACTTCCAGGTATTGTCAGGAGGATGAAGCATGGCAGGTAGAAACTGGCCCGTTGGCCCCCGAGTGACCAATCCATGCAAGCCAGCAGGGGCACATCAAACACAAAGACTAACCTGCAGCTCACCAGGCTCAGAACATCACACAAGGTCACTCAGAGACGGGTCACAGAGCCAGCTCCAGAGCTGAGGTCAGCCTAATTCGAAACCTCACCCTCTTCCGGCACCTAAGGGATCATGTCCCAGAGATAAACACTCTTCCCCAGAGTATAACATTGACTCTTCAGGGCAGGGACCTGATCTGCACCTGGACCTGATTCAGACCAAATATTCTAATACTATAAAAGGAAGAGGTCTTCAGGAGATCTGGGGAGAGGGTCAGTATGTTTATATATGAATAGAACAGGCACACTCTGTGACCCCTAGGAGGGCCGGGTGGACTTACAACCAGCCAAGCAGAAGAAGAATATGTCAGAAATTGTAGCACCCTTGAAATAGGATATAAAGTCATTGCTCCCCCACTCTCTCTCTCTCCTCTTCTTCTTTGGGGAACACAAGCTCTCATGTCATGCACACTCCCAAGTAGCCCTGTGGAGGCCCACTGGTGAGAAGCCGTGGCCTTCAGATGGCGTGAACTTACCTCTGGGACTGAGCTACATGGAAAGTGGATTTTTCCAGCCCCAGACAACTTGTGACAGCGGCAGCCTCCGGAGCATCTTAACTGCACCCTCGTGAGCTATCCAAGCCAGAGCCTGCAGTCGAACCTTCCTCCAATTCCTGACTCAGGGAAAGTCTCTTTCCATAAATGCTTATTTTTCACAGTTGTTACACTGTGGGTAACGAAGACATTTAGATCCTCAGTAGATACCTGGTGTCATACAGGCTCCTTGAGATTTGCCCTGGTGGCCCCGTGTGGTAGGTTTTCTATGAATACTCAGGGACTCATCATGCTCTTCCTAAAAGAACATGGGGGACCTTGTTTTCTCAGTTCTCCTGAGCATGAGGAGCACTGGCCACTGGCCTGTTCCCCTTTATGTTCTCAGAAATGGACACTTGACCCAGGTCTGTTTCCTCAAGGGTCCCTGGGGAAAGGAGGAAAGAAAACATCAACTTCCCACTGGCCTGTGATCTCTGAGCCTGCTGAACACCACTGACAGAGGCTGCCTGGGAGTGCAGGTGACACCAAGTTCTGAGAACTGCCAAGGTTCCAGAGTTCCAGAGAAGTCCTCAATCCAAACTTGCAACAAACTTTAAATGCCCTTCTCAAGTACATGCACCTGTTGCTGCTCTCTCTGGCCTTTGAGTGTTTATCACTTGTAAACAAGGAAGTCTACTTGTGGCAGAGAGGCTTGTTAGACCAGCCTGACCTCGATTCCTACCCGACCCGGGAACATGGTCTCTTCCTGGATCTTCCCAACTGAATTTGGCTTGGCTGGTGTAACTCAGTGTCCTCTCCAGAGGACCCCCTTAAGGAAACACACCAGCTTCCATCTCTCCCTCTCTTCCAAGGTGACCCTTCAGGAGATCTTGGTCAGTTGAGCCCTGGGGGCCCTGCAGATGCTGTTTCAAAGCCAGTGTTTTTCTCTTCTAAGCAAGCAGCAAGGCAGCTTTAAAATGTCACGTGACAGTTTATTCATCAGGAGACACAGGACCCTGAGCACTCCTAGTCAGGTTCCAAAACAAAGTGCTTCCCTGGGGCAGGACAGACTTAAAAATAGTAGCATCTTTTTATTAGCTCTTTAGCATCTCATTATTGCCCACTCTAGCTCCCGCCAGAAGTCTGGACATTTAATTACTGACAAGAGAAGTCAGTGGGCACTCCTCCAGGCCAGCATAAATTTATTTATATTTCTTTTTCAAAGAAAAAAAGTACCTGCTAATGATGTGTAACAGGCTTCTGGGCCCTGGAGGCCACAATTCATGGACAAACAATAGAATTACCCACCCATAAAACCTTCAATCCATCCCTCCATCCCTAAGAGAGTCATGAAAAGATCACCCATCCGGAAATTGGCTGTGTCATATCTCCTATGAAAGAAGACCCTCAAAGAAACTCAGCAAAGAGAAGACACCTACCTTCAGGGGATGTGGAGGAAAACAGTAGCTTGTGATGTACTTTGAACAGGCTCCTTGTCAACCAGCTGCTCACCCACATATGAGTGGGTAGCATGGCCACTTGTGGCTGCTCATGAGACCCACCACCCCCTTCTGTACAGCCTCCAAAGACAGCTGAGAAGTTGGGCTCAGGGTGGAGAGTGGGGCTCAGATCCACCTGCTGGGTGGGCACCCTCCTCCTATGCCCACCAGCTGGGTGAGTTTGCAGTTCCTTATACTCTTTACACCCCTCATTCCTCTCCTATAAAATGAGGTAATGACATTGCATATCTAAGGTTTGTACAGGCATAAACCAGTCCATCCTGCTAATATACCAAAATGTTAACTATCACATTCATTATCTCTATCATAAAACCACGAAGGGCAGAAGCTATAGACATTCCATTTTTGTATACCCCTCTGTAACTTTATCAGCATTACCCTGGACAAAAGTCAATGTTCAGCAAATATATGTGTAAAAAAAAAATACATATGAGAACAGAAAAGAACTTATATAATAGCGTCTGAGTACTCAAGTCAAAGTATCCACCTAATAAAACCCACTTTAACTGTAGAAGGTCCCTCTGCCTTTGATTAACTCCAGTGTAAGGGAGTCTACAGGAGAGTTTCCAGAAGACATCAAGCAGGGACCCTCTGTGAAGCCACGTATCCCACTGCACCCCTACAGCATTCCAGCTGCTCCCCTAGGCAATGGGAAACCCATTGTCTACTGAGGCAGTCCTAGAGTCCACGAAGCTGTCAATCATATGTGCACAGAGAGGTACATAGAAATGCTAACTTAGGTATACTAAAAGAGTGAGAAAAAGACAAAACCACTCTGTCATGGCTTTGATACCTCTTTAAAATTAGACTCTGTCCTATAAGGACCCAGAGAATTTAGCAAGGACCAAATTCCAGGAGGAAAAAAAAACCTAATTAATTCTTGAATTTTGAGATCTTAAAAACTCTTACGATTTAAGATTAAGCGAAAGAATTTCAAAGGGTCATTTGTATCATTAACAATTTTTGCCTTAGACTCTCTGATTTAGACATAGCCTTTGCGTAAGGTAAATCCCCCAGACCCTTACCATCTCCATATTCCACATGGAAGAAACAGGGAAAGGAAGGTGACTCAGTCATCTTTTGAGTCCCTGTGACCACAGGACCTGAAAAGAATAACGTAGGAGAGGAGACATGTGTCTTGACTCATGGTTGCAGAGGTTCAGTTGGCCGACTTCATTGCTCTGGGCCCAAGTTGAGGCAGGACATCCTGCTGCAAGAGTATTGCTGAGGAAAGCAGCTCAGGACATTGCGACCAGGAAGGAAAGAGCGCTCTACTCACCAGGGACAGAATATAAACATCAGAGGCAAGTTCCCAGTGATCCACTTCCTCTGGCAACACCCTACCTGCCCACAGTAACCACCCTCTGGATCCATGCCTCTGGGTTAATCTGCCGATTAGGTTGAGGCTCTCATAACCTAATCATGTCACTTCTGAGCATATTTGCATCATCTCATAAATGAGCTTTTGGGGTACACTTCCTATCTAAATTATAACTACAGGTTGCCATAACTCACCCAAGTTCAAAGAGCTAAAAACGGATGCAGCCACATTTGGATTAAAGTCTGAAAAACATGGGAATGATTCTGAAATCTTGTTCTCTTCATGTGAGCTGCAGTTTCCACTTTAGAGGTTGAGATATAAGAAACAAATCCATTCACGGATCCTCGCAGTGGCCCTTCTGGTACTTTAAAAAAAGCCGCCATCCCTGCCCCCAGCTCTCACATCAAGCCCAGGCCCTTTTTCTGTCTCATCCTGTGACTGAGCCCTCACATTTACTTTAATTGTCTCTTCTGTAATGTGATTTCAAGGGCCCTCTGCACCCAGAACACTCATTCTCTGGCAGGACATGTGCCAGTTCCCAGTGTTACCCCTTTGGCCTTGAGTGAAACAGAATTTGGGGACATGGTGACAGGGTCAGGTCCATCATTCATTGCCTAATTTTCACACAGACCAGCAGGCACTAATCTTCCACTTCTTAAGTGAATGCTAGTAGAAAGCAGTGGCATAATGTGGTGAGAATCAGCCCATGCCCCGCACTCGGGAGAGGAGGGACCCAGGCTGATTGGAGATCCCAGATGCAACCAGGTTTCTGACAATCAGTAGCTGCTTGGGCCCAGGTGATGTTCCCAAACAGGAGCCTGGCTCTCTCTTCAAGAGAAAGAGAAACCCAATTTCCTACTTGAAATGATGCATTTAAAAATAATTTGTGCCAGCCTCTCATTTAATTTTGATATTCAGTTCCCAACATCAAATTAAATCAAACAAAGTATCGGCCAACATTACTGTCAATCAAACTGCCTGCTGTATTTTGACATCTTTCTGGAAAACACGCCCCACTGGATGCAGTTGAGTGTTGTATGAGCCCCGCGGAGCCTCCTTGAACAGTGGACATAGGCTGTTATGGCTTAGATCTGGAACATACCCCGAAGACCTGGGTGCTGAAGACTTGGTCCATGAAGTAGCTGTGTCCAGAGGTTGGAGAAGCGAGTGGACAATGAGGGCTCTTACCTCATCGATGCATTGGAGATTTGATGGCAGTATTAGGAGGTGGGATCTAGTTGAAAGAGCAGGTCCTTAGGGGTGTGCTGGGGGACTCTATCCTGTCCCTGGCCAGCTCCTCCCTCAGTGCTTCCTGATTCCTATGAAGTCAGCAGCTTCCCTCTCCACACACTTCCACTTGGAGTCAGCTGACCCTGGACTGAAACTTCTAGAAGCATAAGCCCAAATCAATCTTTCTTCCTAAGTCTTTTTTTTCTCAGATATTTTGTCCCAGGGACTAACTAAAAAGTGACTAAGGCACAAGTGGAGTGGCTCTTGGTGAAGATGGCCAGGGCCCTTCACCTAGACACACTGTCCACTTGTGATTGCTAGGCCTTGCCTTTGTAAAGGGGATTTGTCTGTTTATTGTTTATTCCTGTGTGTGACTACATTTTTTATTTGTTGAGAACAAAATATAGAACTTATTTCTTCTCCTTTTGTTGGATGAGCTCCAAAGTTCCAGCCCACAAACTCACTTTCCCCCTCCAGATGCCACGTCTGTCCCCCACAGCACATGCAAACCCAAAACACAAAGAAGGGAGCCCGTGTTATGGTGGGATTGTCCTAGTTCACAGTTTCCTCCAGTCCACACCTTCCCAGGTAAGTGAGGGTTCCTGACACACAGGTGTCCTCATGGGATACGCACTTCATAGAGGCCCCATGAGAGTCTTGACTGCCCCTGCACGTCCCTCTCTGTGGATCACATGGCTTTCTACATCCCCATGGGATCAGGGTCTTCACAGGCTGTGGTCTGTCTGCCAGGCATCATGAGACTTTTGCACCTTTTGGTGACACTCCTTGTGGTAGAGGTTGAGAACAGTCATGCCGAGAACCACTCATCTCAGGCTGTCAGGATGTGGGACACTTATTTGGAAACTGAACTGTGACCTTGGTGATGGCCCTCACTAGACACAGGTCCCTGGGCTGGCTGCAGATTCTGGCTCTCCCTAGAAAAGGTTTAGAAATGCTGTAAGCTTGGTGAGCTGGATCCACCTGTGCCTGACCGTGGCTTTCCTGGAGGAAAGGCTCTACCTTCACTCACAAGAGTAACCAGGGCACATCTAAGTGTCACCTCACAGAGTTATCTAGCTCTGGAGCTGGGCCCAGGAGAGCTTTGGCACATTTCTGTCATGGATTGCATCTCTCTGTGGGTATGCACCTGCCTCTCGGAATGGCTTCTCCAGGGCAGGTGGTGGGTGGTTCTAGTTGGCTGGGCTCCACTCCAGGTGCATGGAAGGGAACCAAAGGGCCCAGGGCACCACAAAGGTGAGTGTTCCTTGGGCCACTGTGGCACACAGGTGCTATCTCTCTGGAGACCATGGGTACCCATCGGTACCCATGACGTGGGAATGACAAGTGACATCAATTGCCAGACAGCCAGCTCCTGTAAGATATCGTCACTGCTTCTAGTTTCTTTGCAAATGAGCTTCCACATTTGGGTTCAGATCTTTCTGAAGAGCGAATACTTAAGAAATTTTGAATTATTTAAAGAATTTGATTTATTTAAATTTTGATTTATTTAAAATTTGATTTATTTATTTAAAGAATGTATGAATTTCAAGTAGGTTGGCCAGAGTTAGGAAAGAAAACACAGAAGGTCCCGGTTAAACATAACTTGCATAAAAAAACAACAAATGTTTTTTTAGTGTAAGTATATCTCATACAGTATTGGTAATGAAAAGGAAAAAAATAAAATAAAACAAGAAATAAACACCATCAACAACAACAACATCGTTTCTTGAAATTCAAACTTAACCTGGACCCGGGTGCCCTGTGCTTTTCCTGGAGATCCTAGTTGGTAGGAAGCTGCCTCCATACCGTGATGCTATGCAGGTTACATGCTAACTCTCCTTTGGTCTTTAGCAAAATTTAATTTCCAAAGCCCAAACCATAGACCCTATCAAATTGTGTTTTCTCTAAAACTTTTCTATTTTAAAGTGAGGCTTCACAAAACTGTAATTTCATTTTTATCAAATCCATCTCGGGATTATGACTATAGTCAAAAATCTCCACCCTGAACAGTAGGCTGAAACAAGAAGGGAGGTACTCCGCTCAGCCTCATCTACCACCAGAGGAAACAGGGACTTCGGCTTCCACCTTAAAGACCCTGAGACTGACACAGACCTCGGCTTGACCCCGGGGCTGGGGAAACAGCTGTGGTCACAGAACACAGCCTCATCACTCCTTTCCCCAAAATGAGTTGATAATTGCACTTTTGAGATTTTCTGAGTGACTTATAGGAGGACAGAGGATGCTCAAGATTTAGTGCTGTCTCCCACGTCTCTCAAGAGTTCTGCAACAAAGCACAGCTCGAATTAGTGCGTTAAACATGCAGAACTAGAGGACTTGGAGCCCCACAGAGATGGTGACAGAGGGGGACGGGTCCTGCTGAGCTTACAGACTCAAATAGAATTAGAGGGAAAAACAGAAATCAAAACAAAGAACAGGAAAGATGCCCTTTAGAAGGTTTTTCCAATTGTGCAATATGTAGCACTAGCAATAGGTGATTGCAATTGGTATACAGATGGATTTTATTTTTAAAAATGAAAATGTTTTGATGCATATTAAGAAATTTAATACACATGAAACTCTTACTTTCCTGGATTATAGACTTTGAGTGTAAAGACTATAACAGAACAGAGTGAAATTTTAATTTTTTAAGTTTGAGAGATGAATTAATTTAAAGAAAAATAAAAAATATATAAAAGCAAAATTTTTGTTCCTTTTGCTAAAAAATGCCAAAGGGGTGTGTGTGTGTACATGTTAGAAAATGCCCCATGAGCAGGTTATTTTTGCTGAAGATCAGAAGCAAGATGCCTCCTGTAATGAGAGGGAATTGGCATCACCTGCTCAGACTCGGGCTGCTCCAGGCGACCCTGCCCTGTCGTGGCCTCCCTAGTTTGGTGCCACCCCATTGCAGTGTCAGATGCTCAGACAGGACATGGTCTGCTTTAACTGTAAAAGCAACAATGGAAAAGTCTCTTAATGATCAGACTACTGCTTCCAGACAGCTTTCAGACTGAAATTATGTATATCTACATGGGCACTATGCCTACTAGGTCCTGTGTTGTACAATTTTAAGGTTTTACACACAACCAAGAGAATCCCAGAGTAATCTTATGAAAGTTTAAACATGATGGCTCTCACCTGCCTAGAATAGACTAACATAAAAACATTAACTAATGCCAGAATTTTCCCCAAACAGTGCCAGGCCTCTTTAGCACCCAGTTTCCCACCAGCTTGCCCCTCTGTAAGGTATGTAGCACTGTTCTTGACATCATCGGTGGGTGAGCTGTTCTGCTCAGGTGTGACTCACCTCTGCAACAGTGGTCCTTGGTCCTCACTCATCCCAGTGACCCCCAGGTTCTATGCTTTGTATTTCAGCAGAAGGTTATTTACCTAGGAAGTGTTCTTTTTAACATTTTGCCTTCCAGCTAAATATCCCAAACTCTCTCTCCCTATCCATCTATATTGCAAGCATGATTCACTGCATTTTAATGAACTTTGGGAGTGCTTTTATTTTTTTTCCTGGTTAAAAATATTTCTAAATTTAATCTCCTCGATTAAATTGGAAAAAGCATGATTGAATGGAAAACACAAGAGTCAATTTACCAAAGTTATAGCTCTGGCAACTTCCAGCAATAGATTTAAAATAGCACTAAGGATACCTTATTACAGCTGGTGCTGGGCTCATTAGTATTTGCTGGGGAAAAGAACACATTGACATTATTACTTAAGTAAGAATGAGACCGTGTCCACATGGTCAACCTCATTAAAATCGGTCAATTTCAAAAGGTTGAATAAACTCCTATTTTATGGGGGAAAGGCCCTGGGAAATGACAAAGGTGTGGAAAAGTCCCAAATAAGATTTCTAGACCCTGCGCCAGCATAGTCCAGGGATGAGGTCACCCAGAGAACAGGCTACAGACATCTACACACTGAAGACCCTCAACTACCGTGATGGAGACTCTGTGTTGATTTCCCCAAAGGGATTCTTTTCCTCCTGTGCTGGTGTTGAACTCAAGGCCTCTGGCATGCAGGTAGTCACCCTGCCACTAAGGTTCACCCCAGTCTCAAAAGTAGTCTAGAAGGAGGGAGACTTTATGATGTGAATATTAACAAAGTCTGGTCCAAGTCGCGCTTTTCTGACATTTTTCTTTCCCACTGAGACTGTGACCTTGAGCTTCTGCACTCTATGTCCTCCTGCCTTTTTGCATCTTCCACTCAAACCTCCCCCAGATCCCAAGGACAGCTCCTGTGTACCTTGGGCACCAAGAGAGTCATTTCTCCAAATTGGTTTCCATCTACATCGGCTGTTGTGCCTGAGACCTGTCCTGCATGGATGGATGTTGTTCATGCAGCTCTTTATTTGAACCAGTCTGAGTTTGATGCTCTCAAACATGTTTATGTTCATTTATGGAGACTGGTTGCCACCAAGCCTTCTTGTCAGTCGGAGTGGGACCAGATGCACCTTCGGTTCTTCAAGGCCTCTGCAGCCCCAGGCAGAGGGCAGCAGGAAAGTGTTTCCTTGGTTTAAACCATGAGTTCAGGTCCGTACAGAGCAGCAGAGAGCAAGCAACATGGCAATGGGATAAAATAGAGGGATTTTTCAGAATTAAAATGATCAGAGCTATTTGGCAGAATGACTTGAGCAATATCTATGACCAACTCAAATTTTACCAAAGAAGCAATTGATGTCCTCCTACAGGGTCCTGAGATGTGACCTCCAGCATCACTGAGGGTGAAGGTAGTGAAGTGATCATAGTGAAGAATTCAGTGTTGCCCAGGAGAGATCTGGTCAGCCTCCACTCCTGGGAGGTAACCCACTTGCTCTCATGGAAACGCCCACTGGTTGCCTGGCAGCCATAGGGAGCTCAGGACCCTGCTCACTGGCTTCACTCTTTTTGTGACAGACAGCTGTTGGTCCTTACCCCACCACCTGCAGGATGCAAGGACTGGCTGTGAAGGTGGTCGGGAGTCTCAAGTCCTAGTTATGCCACCAACTTTCTGGTGGCAAGGGACCAACAACCCATTAGTTTTATTTTTCATCCATAAAAATACAAATAGTAACATGAAGTCTACCAGCTCCTCAAAATGATATCATGGAAATACTGTGATTAATAGGAAAAACACGGTGTCCATGGTGTGCTCAAGGGAGGGGAAGGCCAGTTTGAAGGTCCGAGGAAGGAGGGCCACCAATATAGTTTTCCGATGAGCCAAGCAGGTGGAGAAGAGAATGAGATGGGTGGAAGAAGCCAAAGCAGAGATCTTGAGGTAGAACTGCCATTGGGGAACCTATATTTTCAAAGGAGGGCACCGAGGCACAGTTATGTGCCCAAAATTACTCCCTGAGCAAGACAATGTGCAGTCACAGATGCCAAATCTGAAGAAAACTAGGGGATGTCCATAAAGCCTTGGGGGGGGGGGCATGTGTTCAGAGGGGATGTGAGCTACAGCCATGAGCTCAGGGGTGAACTGGGAGCTCTTGGTGTGTGGCCTCTGAACAGAACCTTCTTGTTTGCAGGTGGAGAGAGAAGCCAAGGAAATACAGAAACCATATTCATGGCCCCATCTCAGTCTTCAATAAAGACAAGGACCAGGGCAAGGACCAGCAATGGTCTCAGCACTCTGGTCTCCATCTTTTGAGACCGAGTTGAGGATCTTGAGTAGAGGCTGTTTAGGTGTGAGGTGTCTCCCAAAGCTCATGTGTGCGATGATGCAAGAAATTTCAGAGATGAGAGGATTAGATGATGAGAGCTGCAGTTTGGTGCTGCTATAAACATTGATGTGGTTATGTCACTGTAGCATGCTGTTTTAAATCCTTTGAATATCAGCTGAGGAGTAGGATAACCAGGTCTAATGGTGGTTTCATTCCTAGTGTGTTGAGGAATTTTCCCTAGTAAGCATAGCGCTCTCTCTGCGTGTTGAGGAATTTTCCCTAGTGAGCAGAGCGCTCTCTCTGCTCGCTGATAATTCTATTCTGAGCTGCTTTTCTCTGCCACATCCTTCCACCATGATGTTCCGCCTCGTGTTGGGCCTGGCTAGGAGTTTGCTATCTATGAAACCATGAGTTGAAAAAAACTTTTCCTTCTCTAAGTTGTTCTTGTCAGCTATTTTGGTCATGGTGATAAAAAAAAAAATCTGAGTGAAACAGACGCTATCTGAAGTCCCTGTCCAATCGTTAGAGATAGAAATGGCAGCTTTGTTTAAGATTAAGAGGGATAGATAAGGGTCCCTTGGCTGAGTTAGAAAGAAAGAGAAAAAAGGGACAGGGAGAGACTGAGGTAAGTCAGAAAGACCCACGAGCACAGGAGAGGACACACAGAACTCATGACACAGAGCCAGCGGGCAGAGAGAAGCGGCAGAGTGGGAAAGAGAGAAAAGAAGATCATCTTCCCCAGAGACATCCAGGGAGCTGGAGGTTGAAAAAGCACGGCTCAGGACAGAAGGGAGCAGAGACAGGAATGGGAAGGAGAGACAGAGGCACCGAGCAAGGCAAGGAACATGCAGGATTCAATAAAAACAGGCAGAAAGAGAAGTAGATGAGATCCTCACACAGACAGGCAGACAGCTCCTGGGGAGCAGGAGGGAGGAGTCGGAGGGATGGGGAGAAGGAGACGGGAGTGAGGAGTTGGACAGCTCAAGGCAGAGGCCCAGTGTGGGGCTTGGGGCAGAGGTGGGTGCTGCAGGCTCAGACCTGGCCGGGACCCTGTGATGGCCTGTCTGTGCTCCTCACAGCTTCTTGCTTGATGACCATGATGGGGTGCTCTAAGCTCCCACTCAGCGCTGCACCTGTCTCCCTGGAACCTCATCAACAGCTCCCCTTTGTTGTCTGAGAAACCTCCTGCAGCTTGGATCAGATGAAGGTCTAATAAACCTTGGGTTTCCACCAGACCAACAAGCAAGTGGCAGCTGTTCCACTAAGACTCAGACTTGGCCCGACAGTGCTCCAGAGAGAGCCACTTCAGAGGAGGACGTGGAGCTGATAACCATCCAGCCTGCAAGAAAGGATTCACGTGAAGAGGAGCAAACCCTTATGAACAGAGGAAATGCTGCCCAAAGCTCGGTCCTTGTCCCTGATGCCAGTCCAATAACGAGGACACAGTTTTGAGAGGAAGGAAAAAGATGGTTCATTGCTTTGCTAGCAAAGGAGAGACACTGAGACTCCTGTCCCAGAGGCTGGAATTCTGCGCATCAGCAGAAACAGGGGGTTTTTATAGAAGTGATTCAGAGAAGATGAGATTGGGGAGGAGAGAGCAGGAAGGAGAGGATCAGGAAGGAGGAGAAGGTTGGGAAAAAGAAAAAAAGAAACATGCAAGTTTCAAAGCCGCAAGGGACATAGTCAAAGCATCAAGTGAACCTCAGTTACAGAAACTGCAGTCCCAGCCGTTCCAGCCACACAGGATCCAAGAGCTGCAGTCTTGGGTTGAATCTTCTGTCCTCCTCACAGGTCCTGACTCTGCCTGCCTCTTGGCTTGCCTGGGAGTTCCTTTGAGGTACAGAGCTGGTCTAGAATGATTCCCTAAATCTAAATTGAGCATGAAACAGAGTGTTTGTCAAAGCAAAACCCAAAATAACACAGTGAAATCTCCCCTCTCACAGAATCAGCCCTTGTGGTGTGAGGAGAAGATGACCTGGGGAAGGATGGTGCAGGCTGGACCTTCTTCTTTAACCCTGTGGTCTAAGATGCATCTTACAGAGCACATCTAGTTAAGACATATTGAAGAAATTTCCTACAGTTAAGGAAGGAAAAGAAAAAATGTCCAGGCTAAATTCCCAGAGACCTATAATGCCCCTCCCAACTTCCCAAAACAATTTTAATTTATTTTGGATGAGAAAATAAAAAGTATCAGAATTTATAAAAATTATATATGAAAATACATATATAATTACATATATTTCTATATTATAGATTTTATTTTTATTTTTTCCACATTAGATTCATCAAAAGAAAGCATGATATCCAGAGAAATTTGGGAGAATCTACATCAGAAGGAATCTGGATGAATTCTTCCAAGGTCTCACTTACAAAATAAAAATTATGAGACCATTAGGACAAGATTATTTTTTCATTTGACAAATTATTCACCACCTTTATGTTCAGATGGAAAACAGGTTAATAAATTTAAAAGCAATATTAATTTATCAGCCTAGTAAAATGTATAAATCTGATGCTTTGCTAAATTAGTATAATCCAAAGCAATCTTGATGGGCCTTTCTAGCATTTATGCATAATATTTCAGGCCGTGAATATGTATTAATGGAACCACTGGCTGCAAAACTCTTCTTGTTTTCCTGCATTACATCAAGCCCAGCTCCGTTATTTATCCACCTGGGTGTTAGAGTGGCACTGTGCCCTGGAACTTTCTGCAATGAAGAGAACATTCTGGAATCTGTGCTGATCCATGCAGTCCACCTGGGCTGGTGAGCACTTGACACATTATCAGTACAAGTGAGAGGAAGAAATTTAAACTATGCACATCTGAAGTCCCACTTGTGGCCAGCAATTGTGCCCTTGCACCATCCGGTTTCACATGAGGAGTTCATCCCCTAGGCTACACAGAACAACACTGGACTTTGACGTCCTTAGGAAAGCACAAAAAGATATCTCATCACTATTATTGTTGAAAGGAAAACTCAGCTTGCAGCTGGCTGAGCTCTAGTTCCATTTGCAAAAGCAAAAGGAGTCACCCACATTTGATGACGCACTCGACCTTCAGATTCCTTGCACAGGTTCTTTCTAAATACCAGTTCTCTGACTCAGACTTCTCTTGGCCTCTTTCTCTCTCTCTACTTTTTACCATTAAGGATGTAAATGTCAAGGAAGTAAACTGTCCTTTGCAAGGTCATAAATACGGAAACCACAATAGGATTGGAATTTATGCTGATATCTGGAGGCTCAAGTGACTCTCAAAGCCTCCTCCAGTCACTAACATAGGAGCATCTGACAGTCAGGACATCTCCTCACCAATGCAGTAATAAAGAACTTTGCATGTTGTTATTTTACAGATTGTGCTAATTACATCTCAGTCTCCTTTGTAATGCTATGAATCTCACTTTGCACATTTTAAACTAATGAGGTGAGCCAAGTGTGGTGTTGCAGTCTTCTAATCCCAGCTTCTCAGGAGGTTGAGGCAGAAGGATCACAAGTTTGTGACCAGCCTCAGCAACTTACAAGACCCTGTCTCAAAAAAAAAAAATACAAAGGGCTAGAAATGTGGCTCAGTAGCTCAGTGGTTAAGCAACTCTGAGTTCAATCTCTGGTTCCAAAAAAAAAAAAAAAAAAAAAAAGAGTAACGAGGTGAGGTTAAATAACTTCCTAACAATCAGGCAGATGAATTTAAAGTGGAAGGCAAAGACATTGGTCAGAACCTCAGGAGCCAGCTATGTTGGACAAACTAAAAGGGCACAATGACTGCCACCTACCACGGAAATGGATGGGCTGCTGGTTCACACGAAGCAATATCAGGTGACCTTCAGCATGTGTCATTATCACAGGCTGGAAAAAAAGAACTGAGCAGCTGACCTTAAAAGGAATCATTGCAAAAAGTCCATGAGAGTCCCATCACCACCATCAGTAGCACCAAACCCATCATCATCAATGCTGAGGTCATCACCACCGAACCACCCTCACCATCGTCACCTTGTGACCATCATCACCATCACAACATTGTCTTTGTCAGAGTCCTTATCAATCCCTTCATCACATAAACCTAACCCTTGTCTATGGTTCTGTTTGAAGATCACCACATCCATGATCCACCGAGTCCTCACCAATGCCTTGAGTAGGACTGCAGTTTGCTGAAATTTTCAGAAGAGAAAACCAGTGCACAGAGAGTGAGCTTTCCAGATCACACAGGGGAGCTGGAATTTGAACCCAATTCTGTTCAGCTTAACCTTCTGTAGTTTCTAATATTCTGCTCGAAGGATGATTGGCACAGGGCTGATCTCCATTCCCTGTCCCGAAACCAGCAACCCCCAATGTGCATGCCATAGTTAGAGGAAGAGGAGATGGGCAATTAAACAACCACAAAATGCAAAAATGTGTGTGTGTGTATGTGTGTGTGTGCGTAGCAGGGAAGAAAAAATAGGGAAAGAAAGATCACCCTTATTTAGCAGTCATGAATTGAAACTTAATCTGTAACAGAATCTGAGATACAATTCCTCCCCTTCTTACTGATATATCATATCTCCAAATAGTTGCCCCCACCTGCACCTGAAAATTAAATAGGGGGTAGAGCACCATTGCATGTGCGTACACACACACACACATGCGCACGCACACACACACATGCACACGCACACAGACACACACACACTTGCACACAATTCATTGCCTGGACACTCAGGTGGGTCTTGAGCACCACACCTGACTTCTCAGTGTGCTCATCTCCTCCTTGTTCTTCCACACGCCACCCCACTGCTCCTCTCCTAAGACCCCATCAGGACTCCTCCCTTCAGGGTCACTCCTCTGTGCTCTTCCCTCAGAGCTTGGCTCCTCCTTTATGCCAGTGTTTCTAATCCTGGATTGAAACCATCACTTTTTAAGCTGCTGCCTGCAACTGCCCTGGAGACTCCAGCCAGGAACAAACTGTCCAGCTTGCTTTCCTGAATGGCTCCGCCTCAGGGGAGGCACTCTGAACCTGATCACCACAGCCACCTGCCCCCAGGGGATTACAGTCTTCTCCAGGAGACACAAGAACCTCCCCAGGGTGAGCACTGGTCTCTTCAGAGAAGCAGGATGTCCCCAGACCAAGGCCACCTCCCCTCCCATCCCCTAGAACCCAGCAAGCCAAAGACTTGCCAAAGCTGAGAGCCTCAAGAGTCAAGGGAGACCCAAGATGCTCTAAGGTTGCCAGAAGGATTCTCCTCCTTCTGTGCACATATGTTCCCCCCAAATGCAGAATGTCCACCATAGGCCAAGTTTGCACCCAGAGTCTGTGAAGAGAGAGTGTTAAATTCATGCAAGATCCATGACTTCATGGAGGATACAGCTGGAGAAAGACAGATGTACGTAAGCAGATACACAGGTAATAGGATCATTTTTAAACTGTTGAGTAAAGGACAGAATGGAGTTTTGAGGTACAGAGAATCACTAAAAGGCGGAATAACTAACAGGCTACGGGTGAGGAATTAATGATGTGTATTGACTCCAGGATGACTGCAAGCCGAAGCCAGGCCTGGGGAGAAGGGCTTTGCTGGCAAGTGCAAAGGCCCTGAGGTGGGAGGAAAACTGGGCTGTTCCTAGGAAGAAAAAAGGAGGCTGGAGCACCACAAGGTAGAGAGAGAGCAGCGAGAAATGAGGGCAGTGGGTGGCAGTGGAACATCAGTAGAGATCTAGAGGAATGGACAACAAATTCTGGTTTACTTCTAATTGCTGGAAGTCAAAGGAGAATCTTCAGCAGGAGACTCAAAACATCTGGCATGTGGCTTGACAGAGTGACTATGGCCACCTCTGGGGACCAGATCATCAGGAGCTGGAAGGTGGCAGGAGTTGAAAGTTCCTGAAGTTGGCCACCTGGGGAGGTGAGGCAGCTGGGGAAGGCAAGGGAGGTGAGTCCTGCCCGTACTTCATGGACTGGAGACTCCAGTATTTGTGGGTGGCCAGACGTGGTGAGAGGTGGGAAGAGAGCCTGAGAGAAGCCCTGGTCTGTGTGTCCAGGGCATTTGCATGGATGGTGGTGCCATTTGCAATCATGGGGGAGATGAAGGAGGAGCACTGTCCACCCAGGGAGGGGACCTCCTGGACATCCTCTGGAGGCCACAAAGCAGACCCGTTAAGGTGAAGCGCGGATGCCACTCCAAGATGAACTCCTCCCTGCACTTCCCTGGGGTCAGGTGGCTGGAGTCTCATTGATGAGAGGTTCATTGTCACAGTTACAGACGATGCCCTTGGAACCGCAGTGCCTGTAGGAATCATGGGGTCATCAGCCGCGTTTGGGGGCAGAAGGGCTGAATCAATTGGCAGTGAAATGAGAAGGAACCCTGGTGGGGACAAAGCAGGTTCCGTGGAAATGACTCCCTAATTGCTAATCAATTGCAATCAACTTCCTGGTCCTTCACTAAGGATGGGCTGCGGGTCCTGCATGAGCCTGGGCCAGCTGTAGGCCATTTCACTCAAGCCAGCAAAGGGCTTTGAACCAAGTTCACATCCTCCGCTCCAGGAAGACAATTCCCAGGAAAGAGCAAAACTCGGAAGATGCGGGCACTCAGATCAGCTCCATCCAAGAAATCTCTCCCTCCCTGAACCAGGGGAGATGGAGCAGAATAAGTGACCCCAGAAACATGGCTCCCCACAACCAAGCATCCCCAGAAGGAGGAGCTCCAGGTGCCACCAAAATGGGCACAGTCAGCAAGATGGCCGTATGCAAGGCACAACTGCTGAGCCAGAGGCCAAGGCCCAGTGCCAGCAAGAGCCAAGCGACCTCGTGAAGACATCAGGTCTCCTGGTGGCTTCCAAGAGGCGCTAGAGAAAGGGTGGCCCAAGCCATAAAAGGGGGGTACTCTCAGAGTCCCAGATGCCACCATCCCATCCTAAGAGGCTCCTGCTCCCTAACTTGCCTCCCTCTGCTCAGGAGGTCGCTGTGGTCCATAATTAATGTTCAACATGTGTCCTTGTTGGCGCCACTGTCACTGTGAGCAAAAGATGCACACCCAGTCTGGGGTGGCAGCAGTGTCTCTGCTCTGGTTGGCTGTGGCAGGGGCTCAACCTGATGAGGCTGCCCAGTTTCTAAACCCTCAAGTTGGAAATTTCCAGATCAAGTGAAATCCCCAAGTTTTAATCTTGAGAATGAATTGGCAGGATCAGAGATGTTGGGTAAACCAAATAAGCACCTCTGCTGGGCACACCCTTCAGGCTGCACCTGCACCACGTCACCTGGGTGGGGCGGGCATGAAGTCTCAGAGCTCAAGGAGGCAACAGACACATCCTTCTCCTGCCACTGTGCTAACTGAGCATCAGGCACTTTGACCGACCCCCAGAGACAGTGCCCTGCCCCATCACAGAAGAGGACACAGAGGCTCGGTGGGGTGGACAGACTTACCTGGTGCTCACAGCCTGTCAGAGTCAAATCAGGGACCCAAGGCTAGTGTCCCTGGGATTTCCCCGACAGTGTTCTGAGCTGCTGTGCCCTGTGCCTTCTGCTCTCCTCCATCACACATATCCAACAGCCTCCCTGTTCAAAGGCAGTGGCCGGCCACTGTGGCAACTGGACCAGATGCCTCCATCCAGTTCTGCCCAGCTCCATCCAGGAGTGTGGGCTCCCCAACATGCCTCCCTCGGCCTTCAGCATTAGGAAATCCAGGGAAGAAACAGCTGACCCTGTGACTACTGGCACTGGCCACGCACTGGCTCAGCATCCACGAGAGGCCACTGGTCTTGCCAGGACACCTGGGTTTGTAGACATCCACGTGTGGCCTACAGGGCTCACCTGTAAGTACCCAGTGAGCTGGCTGCAAGCCTCCCAGGGGACTGCAGTGTGACAGTCCCCATCATCTCCTGTTCTCTCATGGGAACTTACCAGGAAAGTGCTTTCAGGGGAAGATCGTACTCATCCAAAGATGCGGTTAGATTTGAAAGGTACCAGGGCACCACCCCCCTCTCTCTGTCCTTCATTGAGATTCCAAACACAGTCTTTGATCATGAGCATCATAAGACTCAAGGTCCCCAATGCAGGTCTCCGTTCCTGAGCTCTTGGAGAGGGCAGGATGTCGGGGTGGTAGCCAGGGCTGCACTGGGGCACCGGGGTCTTCAGAGAGGCAGGGTAAGCAGTGGAGATGGAATGGATTCTGAGACAGAGGTGCAGGTCCCAATGACGTTTCTGCCATGATGTGATTTGGGGGTTAAATCATATGGATTTGGATTCCTGCTTTGGTTTTGGTTTAAGGGATTTGACTGCTAAAATTCCACCTGCAGATTTCTCTTAAACTTCAGTCTTTTTTCTTCCAGTAAACCGTGCACATGGTAAATAAATTCAAAGAGAACTTAAAATTTTCCAGCATGATTAAGCTCATGTGTGCAGGAGGGATAATAATGAACCATCCGTGTCCTTCAACATAGATTTGGAAGCAGAACACAAACGTGAAGCACTCCTGCTTTGAATCCCACTGTCACACTTGAACCCATTTCTTGGGTTTCTCTGTCTTCTCACAGATGAGGAGATGCCATAGAACACACGTGTCAACCCAGCCCTTTTACACAAGGTGGTGTCTATGATACATGGGATTCTGCATCGTGCCTTTCATATTGAACAGTGAAAGAGGTAGTCTTTGAAGTCTGATTTCAGGGTCTTTTTGAAACTTCTGCTCAATAAAGAAAAGATCTGATCTTCACCAGGTGGATAAAGGATGTGTGGTGACGGTGTTGGCAGATGAGACCCAGCAGGACCATTGAGGTCACCACCAGACACCTGGGCCACCTTCCTGGAGAACATGAGTAATCTAAAGTGTCCACAATATCCCGTGGCCAAGAGTCACATGGAGCAGGCTCTCTCCAAGTTGTCTCTGTGGAGATCATCCTCTGCACTGAAGGATGTCACGCAGCCTGGCGTCTTTACTGAAAGCCAGTAGCAACACCTCCCCCTCAACTGAGAAAGCAAAAATGTCTCCAGTCATTGCCTTGTGTCCCCTGCATGCCCGTCACCCTATTGAGAATCACTGATTAAGGTTATTGAAGTTTATCATAAACTGAAGATTTACAGCTGGAGGAATTGTTGAAATCTGATATCAGGGACCCTCTCCACACCTTGGGTCTCTCTTGTGACTTCCCACAACCAGGCTCAATGCCGAGCCACACACCTGGTGGGCAGGAAGGAGGCAGTCCCATCGTCTAAACTTCTGTCAGCATCTCCTGAAGGACATTCTGGGATTCATGCCCGTCCCTTCCTTAGATTCAGAGACTGGTTTATGCTTCCAGCCAGGCAAATGTGGGTCAGCCTGGCTGCCCTGTTTAATGTCTCAGTCGGTGAGGAAAAAGGACTCGGATCCCACCCGCACAAGGTTCCAAAAGCAACATGACAGGATCACGCAACACAAACACTAACAGTACAGGAGCTCTGCCCCAACCCATGGGGACACTTCACAACCCCCCACCTTACCCCTCACTTTGGTGTTACCATGGCTGCATTGGAGTCTGCTCTGAGCTTGACACGGGGGTCACTATGAACCAAGACACCCCCATGAAGGCTGCAGATCTTCATTTTGTTTGTTTTTTTCCTTTGAACTACTTTTATGTTATTTTTGAGACTACACCACTGACATATGATTGGCATATAAAAACTGTAATATAGAATGTACATTTTGGAGGCTGTGGCAATGGAGTGTGTACCCATGAAATTGCTGCTACAGTGTAGAGAGCCGTTACAGTGACTGGGGTCCCTGATATCTTCATGGCTGTGGCATATTTGGTGGTTGGGAAAGTTTTTGTGCAAAGGCACAGGATGCCCGGTTGCTATGGAAATGTCCTCCATGTTAGATTCTTATCAGCCTCAACCTTATTCTCAGGCAGGGCAGCTCCTGGAAATGAAAGAACTTCCTTGCTAAGATAGCCACAATGTTGACCAGCTCTGCTGCTCCTGAATCTACCTGTGCATTAGTAACATTAAACAATGGACTTTCTTGAGCTGCACAAGCTCCTAACACTGCACAGTGCAACTCTAGGATGTAACTGGGGAAATAGCTGCATACTGTGGCTAACTCTGTAACTGTCATGAATACAAAGAATAATGCTTGCACTTGCACAATCTTTAATCTGATTTAGGGACATATATAATAAAGATTGCTGGTGTAATTCTTTAGACCTGCCTCTCCACTACAGAGCAGTGCTCCACTGGATGGCAGCTGTTTTGTCTTCAAGATCTGCATGTGTTGACTCTTTATTTCTTCCAATCTCCCATCGTTCCTTCCTGGAACCTGCTAGTTTGGCCTCGCTGGTTATGGCACTACCGACAATGTCCCAAGCATACCCACTGCCCCCAAAATCCCTTTCCTGCCAGTCTTCTGTATCTATCATGATGAGGACCCTCTTGCCACTTTTTCTAGTGCAGCCCAGTGGTGCTTAACTACAGAAGACATTTCAAAAAATGCAACCTCAGGCAGTTTTTTTTTTTTTTGGCAATGCGCAAACAGCATGGAGTGTACCTGTGAGGTCAGAGATGGATGCCCAGTCGCCAGGCATAATAACCTCAGGGATGGCCATTGTATACTCCATGTTGTCCACCACAGCCACTGGGTGACTCCAGATCCTCTCCTCCTTGTGGGACTGAGCCTCTGTACCACCATCTCCCCATCACCCCTGCCCACAGCTACTGGTGGCCACCTTTCCACTCTACTTCTATGAGGTTGACTCTTCCAGGTCCCTCGTGTAATGGGATGATGCAGTATTTCCCCTCTGTGCCGGGCTTACTTCCCTTTATCCACGCTATCGCTGATGGTTGGTGGGATCCACACGAACAAATTTCTAAAATAGCACAAGACATACCCAATAGAGCTGAGGTTGTTTTGAAATAATTGGGGGTTCTGGCCATTCAGATGCCCAGTCCCACAGGGAAACAGAGCTGGAGCCAGGGCTGGGGCTCCTATGTTCATGTAGGATGGGGTTCTGCAGTTGCCTTGAGTTTCCTTCCACCTGACCCTGTCCAGTGGTCTACACACCTGGTTCTCGCTCCTGGATCTTGTGCTGAGCACCTTGCTGGGCTCATGTGCTCCCTCTCCTCCACCAACTGAAAAAGGAACCTTGACTCTCAGCAATCTGTGCTGTGTGCAGGAAACCCCGGAGGTCTCCCTTTTAGTGTCCATTTGTGCTCTGTGGCTCCAGGTGTGAGAGGCTGTCTCTATGCACCGCCCCATGTTTTGTCTAGTCCTATAAATGTTACACTCTAACCCCCCCTCACCATGATGGTCACTGATGTTTTTTTGGAGTCTAATGCTGAGCAGAGAATGGGACAGCTGACTTATACACGTTTTCCACTCACTGCAATCCTGAAAAGGTGACTTATTGACTCAATTGTATAAATGGGAAAACCGAGGCATAGAGATGTTAAGTAACAATTAAACTCTCCTCGACCCCCCAATCACTGTGGTAATGCTACCTGAGCCAGCACTGTCCTTAAGTTCATGCTGGGCAGGTAGCCTGAGCTTACTTCTCAAGGATGGGGACCCAGGGTGGACTGTCAAGGGGGTGCAATGGTCCTAGGGCAGGGAAAGCTCAGAGGCAGAGGCAGGGGGTGGAGGAGGTGGGAGGAGGGATGGGGAGGAATGGGGGTGTACCCTCAGGTAACTTATTGGACACTATTAAAAAGAGGGAAACTTCCAAGAGACAAATGAAGCCACTAGAAAGTTCAAGCAGGTGAGGACACCATCTGATGTGTGTTTGAAGAAGAGCATCCCTTCTGTTCCTCAGAGAGTATGCTTTAGGCTGTCCAGGGGGGAAGCCAGAGACCATTGCAGCCTCTCGGGACCAGAGAGCTGGCCTGGCCTGGTCCTGCAGAGCTCAAGCACTGCTCTCCCTGCATTATATTAAAACAGTCTGCACCTGTCTCCACTCCCTCAGGCCTCCACTCCCTCAGGCCTCCCTCTCCCTCTGGCCTCTGTCTCTCTCAGGCCTCCACTCCCTCAGGCCTCTCTCTCTCTCTCAGTCCTCTGTCTCCCTCAGGCCTCTGTCTCCCTCTGGACCTTGGTCCTGTGAGAGCATAGACCTGGTTGGTTCCAGCCCTGTCACTGCAGACCCTGAAGTTTGGAAAGAATTGGTTACAAGGGAACAATTACTGAAGGGGACACCATGGGTCAGAGCTAAGTGTAAACTTCAGGTTTGTTTTGAGGCAAATTTGATCCACTGTCTCCTTAATTAAAACCCTGGAGCCCCAGGTACAGAGCAGCCAGGTGCTCTCACCATGGGTCTGAAGAAGGTGAGCATTGTGGAGTCTGAGTATTCTGTGAACCTGGTTGGGAAGAACTTTTTTTTTTTTATTTGGTACCCGGGATTGAGCTCAGGGGCACCTGACCACTGAGCCACATCCCCAGCCCTATTTTGTAATTTATTTAGAGACAGAGTCTTACTGAGTTGCTTAGGACCTTGCTGTTGCTGAGACTGGCTTTGAACGCTGGATCCTCTTACCTCAGCCTCCTGAGCCGATAGGATGACAGGCATGTGCCACCGTGCCCAGAGAGAACATTTGTATCTTGATTTTACTAACCTCTAACTGTGATTCAGCATTGTTCTTCAGTAATGAATGGAGACACACACACACACACACACACACACACACACACACACACACACAGGGTAATAATAGTCCCCGTGCCCGTTCCTGGTGATGCAGACACTCTGGAAAGCCATTTGCAGGCACCACAGGTCCTGAGCGTGGGGCAGTGGTGGGGGCACCAGATCTGGGATGAGTCTTGCCCTTTAAAGCTGCATGCACCACTGTACCACAGGCTGCTTTTAAGGAATATTCTGATGTCATTATAATTGTTTTCTTGGCAAGACTATAATTTTATCAACGCTATAATTTTACTTTACTCAGAGAAGTTTCCACAGGCCTCACCAGACTTCCACGGCACTCATGCTCAGAGATGCTGGTCAGGCTGAGGGAACTGATGTGGACTCTCTGGCCTGGACTTAGGCTCCCACGTGAAATTTCAGGCATAACTTTGGGCACGCTGCCCATCTTGTCTGTGCCTCGGATTCCAAAACTATAAAATCAGGGTACAAACAGCACTTAGGTTTAGGTTGATTGGCAGATTTCTCTGGAGCCTACATAAATGGTCTTGGCTACTTGGAAGGTCCCATGAATACAGCTACCATTCTGGGTCCTTGGCGGCCTCGCATAATTGAAGAAAAGCCAAGCAGAGAGGGAAGGAGGAGGAGGAGGAGTTCGATACGAGGACAGCATCAGATAACTTACCAGCAGTGGGCAGAGTCACAGAAAGACGCCTGCAGGGGTTTATAGGCTCCAGAGGAAAACATGCTTTTACCCTGGATTAGCAACGCAGGATTTCGGGGCTCACAGCTAGTTATAGTGATCCACAGAACGGAAATACCAGGCCCCGGGGTTACAGAAGTGCTGGTGATTTCACCCCTCCTGTCACCATTAAATCAATTTATCACTCTCCATTTACCACAGAGCAGGGGCTGGTACCCGTAGACACTAAATATATGCCACAGCTGGACATGAAGGTAGGATCACTCAAGGACTGACCGCTGAGTACAGCAGGGCTTTCTCTTTTGTCTCATTTATTTTTCTAATTACACTAAAATACACATAACACAGAATTTACTCTCTTAACAGTTTACAATGATAATGTGGCATCACAGAGGACACCCAACCATCTAGGTCCAGAAGAGTTTCATCGCCCCAAAGGAAACCCCGTACCTGGGGTCCTCACTCCCTGCTGCCCTGCTCCCTGGCAGTGGCCCAGCCACTATCCCTCTGTAAACTGACTGTCCTGCTACTTCCGCTCAGCGAGCCCAGTGCTATGTGGAGAGCTGGGGCTGGCCCTGACCCATGGCCACCCCTGGCTGCTGATTGTGGATCTCCTCATGCTCTCCCTTTAGCTCCACGATGGTGCACGTGTTTCCAGAATGGGAATTGCCACCTTCTCCCAGTGCTGTGGACAGTGTCCAGCAAGGCCAGAGGTCTCCCATCCCCGTGGGAAACCATAGAGAGAAAGGAATATAAAAGCGAGAGCTCATGAAAAATAGGAGGAAAATGGAGTAGAGGAGGGAACTGAGGGAGGAAGGAGGAGGGCCATGGGGAAGCAGCGGGGAATGAAACCTGCCAAACTATGCCATGTCCACCAGCAAGTCAGCCACAATGAGCACACCTGCGTGTTTATTTATTATAATGCAATAATAATAATAATAGGAATAAGAAATCAACAGAGCAGAGCAAGCAGATCAGGTAGAGGCAAGGGGTGGGGGAAGGGAAGGTGTGGGGGAATGAGATTGGAAAACTATGTTCTGTGCATGTGCAGATGTGGCAGAGTGGTCCCACCCACTGTGGTGTGTGACCACAATCCACTAATTTTAAGATTTGAAAATAGAGCTATTTCAAAGGATGCCACTAGTGCATTGATGGAGAACAGGAATATTCAAGAGGATAACGTGTGCTGCCCTGTTCTGAATGAGCAACTCTGTTTAAAGACAAAAAAAAAATGTGGCTCAACTACTGATCTCCTGGTTCTTGATTTATAAGAAAGAGGTGCCTTGGAAGCCCCATGTGAGCTGGGACATGTGACATCTTCCTTTGAGAACAGACTTTTTTTTTCCTTCTTCATAAAGAAACAGGGCAGTGTGTGGGGTTTAGAGGGAGATGAAAGAGTTGATTAAAAAAAAAAACAACTCGCAAAACAACTTTTTCTCTTGTCAACCATCATCTCCCATAATTAGTGCCTGAAAATCGCTTCAGAGCCAGTTAGTTTCCAAGGTAAACCAAGAAGCACATTAGAGAAAACGAGCACCTGGCCCTGCCTGCTTCCTGGATGGCAATCAAGTCAGCAGTGTGTTCTAGAATGTTCCTAGCCTTGGGGAGACTGGGGTGGCATGGGTTCTAATGGCTACAGGGATCTGAGAAGACCTGGGTGTGACTCTTATGGGATGTGACCCAGAAATCAACTGTCTGCTTCTAGGAAGAGCATGGGAACACTCATGTGTCTACCTTCTTCTCTGGCCCAAGCACTGTCACTGTCCACCTGGGTTATTGCCACATCTTTCCAAAAGATCTCCTGCTTCTACCTTTGCCTCCACCACCCCCTTCTCCCTGTGCAGTGCCTAGTGACCCTGTTCCCGTCTGCCTGCTGCTCCTCGACCAAAAACCCTCAACCCACACACACCTGGCCCAGACACCCCGAGCCCCTGCCTGCACTGCCCAGGCCCCTCTGCAATCTGTTGAGAGCCTTCCTCTATCCTCTGTTTACACTGCCCCATCCACTCTGGCCTCCCTCCTGAGTCCCCCGTTATCAGCATCCACTGGTTTCTGAGCCAGGCTTTGGCCCAAGCTCACTTGTGTCCATGGGCCACCTTCCCTCCTTCAGGTCTCCTGGCCAACCCCCCCTCCTGATCAGGCCTTGCTGATGGCTCTACCAAGACCCCTTCACCCAGCCTGGTCACGCTGTCCTCCACCTTGCCTTGTTTCTCTCCAGAGAACCGAGCACCTAACACACTAGGTATTCCACCCATTTTACCGTGTGCCTCCCCACTGGGGGGGCAGTTTCATGAGGGTGGGGACTTTGTCATGTTCAGAGCTGCTGTTCTAGTAGTGATTGGCACGTGGTAGGCATTCTGCAAATATTCCATGGAAGGACAGGCCGATAGATGGACACGTGGAGGGAGAGACTGATGGATGGATGGATAGATGGGTAGACAGATGGATGGATAGAGGATGGACAGATAGCACCACTGTGAGTCTGCAGCAAACTAAAATCACTTAGGTACTTTCGTCTTCCAGGAGGCTGATTTTGGGTCCTATCCTACAAACCCCAACTTCACACTCCTCTTTTTTGCTCTCATTGCCCATCAACTGCCTTCCAATATTTTACTGTTTGAATTTTAGGATCTTGGCAGCCAAGTACATCCCTGTCAAATACCACTTCCTCCACAACAGAGACAGAACTTCCTTTGTCTCACAGGAAATTAGCAAATCCAGGCCACCCTGGACCCTTGAGTGTAGGTTGGGCTCTGCAATTGGGAAGTCCCCAAGTGTCTTCTGGGGTGCTGGGTGAGCACCTCAGGGTGCGCGGCTCTCGTCCCTGCCCTTGCATCAGCTTCCCCCTTCCTGAGGTCTGAACCGTGGTGAGACCCAAGTCTATGGAGACTGTGTGTTCCACTTCTTGGAGAAGAAAACCACATCTAGTTTATTACTGAATCCCCCAATGCTTTATGAGAGAACCAGAGCTTAATAAATATTTGTTAATTTCAAAATTGGAGCAATCCATTCAGATAACAAGGGAAAGATCATCACAGCTGAGGGAAAATGGCTCAGGGTAATGTCCCTCAGCAAGGCAGGCAGAGAAATGCTGAGATTTCTAAAGGAGCTCTTGTTATAACTGACTCAGTACTGACAGGGACAGTCAAGGTGACCTTCCGCACGGAGTATGGATAGTGACAGTGATTACCATCCCTCTCCAAAAAAAATCACAGAGACCTGGGGACTCTCATAATCACCAGTGATTATTTAAATGCCAATACAACAAAAAAGTTAAAGCTAGTCCAAAATTACTTAACACACACACACACACACGCACACACACACAAAGAGAGACACACACACACACACAGACACACACTTACACATGTGCCTGCGTGTGTCTGAGAGGATACAAGGAAGGCAACAGAAACCAAGGTTAATGGTATACATTTCCAGCATCCTCCAAATGCAAGGGCCCTGGGTTGCACAGACACACAGACACACCTCTAGCCCCAGTAGCGGGAGAATCCAGTGAGGGAGCAACAATTAGCTCCCGAGTAGAAGGGTGCTCTGTATGCCATTTGGGTCAAAAACCAAATCAGAATTCTTATAATGTTCAATTAACCCAAGGTCTCTCCAACACTTCTCATCTGGGCAGCAGTTCAATGGAAGGGGTTTGCAGACTCTCATAAACCTGAAGTGTGTAAATATCTTGGAGTGAGGCACTCTTCTGTCACAGAAATTAAATTCTCCATCTCCCACTAATGGGAATCCAATAATTTGGTCCTATCGCCTGGTGGGTTCATCATGTTAATTACAAAAGCCTCCAACTCCTTCTTATAGGACCAGGGCTTTCAGTCTGGGCACTGACATTTTAGATCAGATCATTCTTCTTTTTGTCAAGGGCTGATCGATGCATGTCTGATGTTGAAGCACCTTTTCTGGCTTTCCTGCTAGATACCTTTAACATCCCAGGGTGACACTGCTCCATGTCCCCTTGGAGACAGGACGCTCCCAGTTGAAACCATCATTGCAGGATAGTTAGTCTAAGGTAACTTGCTCTAGCTGCACGTATATTTGTGTGGATGTAGTTTCTAACTTCCCCACGGCTGGCTGATGCTGCCCACTCGGGCAGTCCTGAAACACAGGGTGAGGCTCTGCCCATGCCCGCACCTGCAGGGGTTTGGTTAGGAAAGGTTGATTTCTTCTGAGCAATTACAAGCTGAGATGCTTATATGACATGATAGCAAATAATAAGAAAGTTGCTTCCCATCATTCTTGAAGACTTGCTTGGTTTGGACAGTTGGGAAAGGCTGCTCAGGATAGGGAAGGGAAGCTACTCAATGCCTGAATAGCTGTTTTTCTGGAGGGGAAGTGAGTTTACCATGTTCAGGACACAGCAGAGCAGGATGCACCACAGTGCAGTTTTTGGCACGATGGGGTTCCCAGTAATGTTGAGGTTTGCGTGGGAGTTGGTGCCTAAAGGATGGAGACAACAGATGGACTCAGAATGTAAGTTGATGTTCCTTCCGGTTGCTGAGCTGGTGCACATGCAGGGACAGCAGGGGCCCAGACCTCTTTGGAGCATTCCACCCACCTGGACAGACATGCCCAGGAGACCCTCAGGGGCAGAACATCTCCTTTAGGAACCACAGGTTACAAGTACAACTCTCAGCCAGGCTCAGTGGCCCACGCCTATAATCCCAGTGGCTCAGGAGGCTTGTGTAGTAAGATCCCAAGTTCAAAGCCAGCCTCAGCCACTTAGCCAGGCCTTAAGGAACTTAGCAAGATCCTGTCTCAAAACAAAAAAATTAAAAGGGGCTAGGGATGTGGCTCAGTGGTTAAGCACCCCCGGGTTCAACCCCTGATACAAAAACAAAACAAAAACAGTACCTCCTCTCTCTCCTGGGATTTAGAGCTTTATGGATGGGACCCTGGGAGGGCCAGAGTATGTATGAGAACAGAGTCTGCCTATGAGGAAAGCCCAGCTAGGGGCAGGCAGGGTGGAGAGTGAGAGGCTGGCTGGGATGCAGACACCACAGCCCCTGGGTTCAGTAACACCAGCTATTTGTTCATTTTAACACAGACTTTATTTTGTAGAGAATGTTTTAGTCAGATTTTTCGTTGATGTGACAAAATACCTGTCAAGAACAATTGGAGGAGGAACAGTCTATCTGGGGCTCATGGTTTCAGAGGTCTCAGTCCATAAAGGGCCAGATCCTATTGCTTTGGGCCTCGATCAGGCAGAACATCATGGTGGAAGGGTGTGGAGGAGAGTAGCTCAGGACATGGCACCAGGTAAGAGAGAGAAAGAGAGAGAGAGTGCACTTGAGCTCCCCTCACCATGGACAAATATAAACCCCAAAGCCACATCCCCAATGACCACTCCACAACCCACTTGCCTACAGTGGTGCCCAGATAATCCCTGCAGGGACTAATGAATCTCTAACCCATTCCTTCACCTCTGAACCCTCTCGCATCTTCTCACACAGGACCTCTTGGGACACCTTGTGGCTCACAGAAGAGCTGCATGGAAGGAGCCGCGTTCCTGCTGTGCCCTGCTCACCCACCTCCAGGTGCAGTGCAACCCCAAAGCAGCGACAGCACCTATGGCATGTGGGTACCCAGGGAGCCTGCTTAGACGCAGCCCTCACAGGATCCAGGGTTTACAGGGGGCTTCTCAGCACTGAGTGCTCTGTGGGTCTTGCCAAATGCATGAGGACAGGTGGCATCACTCGCAGGGTCCCACCGCCTCAAAATCCTGTATCTCCTCACTTCTCCCTGCACCCCCATTAATCCCACAGGTCTTTTCGATGTCCCTGTCACTCTGGCTTCTTCAGAACATCACAGACTTGGGGTCATGGAGTTCACCATTATTTTCAAGTGGTTTCTTACAGAAGATGCAAAGTTGTTGTTAATCTGTCCTGTGAGCTCTGTGTTCTGATGGGTGAGTGAGACCATTAGATCCCACACGTTGACGAGGTCGCATTTAGGATTACTATTTTGTTGTTTGGGTGTTGCCTAATTTGGACTGCTTAAGACTATCAGTGACAAAATCCACTGTGGTCATGTGTCTGGGGGGCAGATGCTGATGAAGCTGAGCTAGGCAGACCCCGGGGCCATTCTGCTCAGCGCATTCTCTTAGGCTGATGGGCATCACAGAAGCTGTCCCTTGAGCCTCTCAGAGAGTGGACAGCAGTTCAGAACACGCAGGGCTTCCCAACCTGGGCTCCACGCAGGCAAAGCAACACCCCCGTGCCTGTTTGTTGGCAAAGCAAGGAGCAGAGGTATCCCTGGAAGTGAGGGGCCTGGATGTACCCCTGGCTTTTCACGGAGGAGTGGATGAGTCAGAGAACAAAATGTTGACCTCTGATAGGACAAGGTGTTGACCTCTGACCACAGATAGGTGGACAGACACTGGGTAGACACCTACAGTCTACACACACAGGAAAGTCTGATTTAGAAAGGAAGATCAGCCAGGTGCAGTGGCACACTCCTGTAATCCCAGTGGCTACGGAGACTGAGGCAGGAGGATCACCAGTTCAAAGCCAGTCTCAGCAACAGTAAGGCACTAAGCAACTCAGTGAGGCCCTGTCTCTAAATAAATACAAAATAAGGCTGGGGTTGCGGTCAGTGGTTGAGTGCCCCTGAGTTCAACCCCTGGTAGCCCACCAAAAAAGAGAAAAATAGGCTTCCATTAGAAAGGAAGGGTATATTGAGGACTGAGCTCAAAGTTCCCACCACAATGTGGCCATTGTCATTTGTACAAGGAGTAACTATTTAACGTCACCCAGGGTAACATGTTCCCACCCCATGGTGGTCATTCCCAGAAGAGACACAGAGGTATGCTGTATACACCTTTCTTGGGATGATAGAATTTTTTTTTCCTTCTCCACAAGGAAAGTGGGTAGATGTAAATGTCTCCAGAGCCCTGATATCCAACTGGCACCCACAAGTGACATGTAGATGCTCAAACTGAAATTATGAAATAAAATAAAATAAAAATCCAGCTCCCTGGCAGCTCCAGCCACATTTCCCTTTCTGGACAGCCCCACGCAGCTGCCGAGGGACATAGCACAGAGGAAGGTCTGGCCATCCAGGAGGCTCTTTGTTGGACAGCTCCGCTCTGCAGCAGGGAGCTTCCTTATGTGACCTCTGTGCCCTGTGGGGACACAGGTTGTCATAACACACAGTGCTGGTTTGGGGTTGGCATGTTGGCATCAGACACTAACGTAACCTGGTCGTCTGGTCCACATGCTGAGGTTTAACTCAATATGTGGGGAGAGATCATGAAAACCAGAGGTGTCCAAAAATGAGAAAAAACAGTGTGTCATGTGAAAGTACGAAAGAAACAACTTTTTAAAATAGTGAGGAAAAGGCTTCATACAGAAGGCTGGGAGCAGGCTGGGATGTCTCCCTTCAGGACTCTGTGCAGTGTGGTTTTCTCAGGTAGGTGACTCCATAGAACCAAGTCTGCAAACTAACTCTGATTTTAAATGTCGTGTTGAGACTTGGTCAAAATATCGAGAAATAATTTGTGCGGAACATCATAAAACCCGTCTCCCTCGCCACGTGCATATTTGTGGGTTGATGGGAACATGCTGTATATGGAGGGTGGAAGGAGTGAGAGGAGAGGACTCCTGGGTACTTAAATCCTGACTCAGGGAACATTGCTGTAATTCTGATTTAATATCAGCTCTGCCAGAACCAAGCTCTCATCTTCCCTTTGCAAATGGTAATTTATATCTTAATAGCATGAACACTTTACCTCCCACTGTTTTTTAAATCAAATTCAAGTCCATGTCCCTTTTTTTAGAATACTATATGTTTCACTTTCACTTAGAGGTGGCTGTGTGAATTATAAAGTGTCTCAAGCTCAAAAGCAATCATATCTTAATTTTTAAAGTTTATCAGACAAAAAAGCAGAGCCTTCCAGCTGCAGAGTGGTGAAATTATCCTGACTTATGGGATAGATGTCTGTCTTCTTTAACCCTCCCCTGCCTCAGGAGAGAGACAAAGACCTGGTCCTCAGCTGGGGGAGATCACCTCTCATTCCCCCTTTTCTTTCTGAAACATTTCATTTTGGTGGGGACTAATTATAGTTCTTTCTGAATTTGACTTTTAATTTACTTTGAAAAACGTAAATTTTTTTTTTAAGATCAAACAGCTCTGGAAGTGTTTGGTAAATTGGGGCTTTAATTTGCTTTGTGTGGGATGCAGACTGTGGGTCTGAGTATGGTTTTCTCTCTGACCTAGGTGGGAGCTTGGATCTTGAGGAGGAGAGCCCCCAGTCTCAACCACAGAAGCTACTGTAACACACAGATCCATGGGTAAAGCCCCAGTGGTAGAAATGAGGCCCCACGTCTGTCCCCAGAGCCCAAGGGGAGGAATTGCTGGGGCCAAACTGCTCTTTCTGACTAGGGCCTGGTTCTCACTACAGCCTGAATGCCCCTCATTAAAGTCTGGAAAGAGACTTCCCCCCAGAAGGCCATTTCAGATAAAGCAAATATCTGAAGCAGAGCACTTTTGGCCTCCTACACAGCAAGCTTCTTTCCCAAGAAAACCGTTGAACTAAAGGAAAAGTGCATCTGCAGTCTGGTGCAATAAGAGTGACTTTTCCCCTGTCTCCTACCTTTTGATGGAAGTGTGGCCTTCAGAGGACCCTGGAGGGGCTGGAAAGGTGGGTCAAGGCGCTTGAAATTCTGTTGCTAGACCCTGGTCTCAGGCTCCTACCTTTTGATGGAAGTGTGGCCTTCAGAGGACCCTGGAGGGGCTGGAAGGGTGGGTCAAGGCGCTTGAAATTCTGTTGCTAGACCCTGGTCTCAGGCTGTGCCTGGATGGATTGCAATATTAACACCAGGGCTTTATGATAGATTCTCCCACAAGAGTCACACACAGAGGTGGGACCCGTGGGCCAGAGACCCCCTCAAGTCAGGTTAGCAGGCAGGTTGGCTCTCAGGGCCCTTTGGTTCTCTGAGCTGCAGAACAAGCCCCAGAGATGGTAACCCCCTCTTAATGCATTCAGATTCCTCCTCACTCGGGCTGTGTTACCTCAAACACTCCTCCCTCTGTGCCTGTTTTTTTTCTGTGTGGACACATTCCTGTTCTCTCATGTGAGTTCCTAGGCTTTGCTTCCTTTGGTCTTTCCATAGAAGTACTATAAAATAGTTACTTGGCTTTAAATTTTGTCCCACAGATCTTTGAAAGAAGAAGCATGTCCTCAATGCTACGGGGTGCCATTATGTTTGGCTCTCACAAACTGCTGGTTATGGTTTAGCGATTAGGTGTCCCCAAAAGCTCACATGTGAGACAACGCTAGAATGTTTGAGGTGCAATGATTGGATTGTAGCCTAATGGGTGGATCACACCCTGGCATGCATTCTCAGGGTGATGAGTGTGGGCGGGTAGGGTGGGACTGGAGGAGGTGGCTGATGGGGTGTCCCTGATGAGTGGAGCTCTGTCTCCTGGTGTCATGCCTGAGCGTCCTTCCTCTGGGGTCCTCTGGGCAATGGAGTTGGCCAACCACGGTCTGACCCCTCTGAAACAATGAGCCAAAGTGAACTTTTCCTCCTGCATGTTGTTCTTGTCAGGTCTTTGGATTACAGCAGGGGAGAAGCTACCTCACACCCTGCCAGACACTGGTCCAGAGTGTGGTGCCGCCTCCTATTCCCATCAGCAGTGCTGAGCAGGCAGCGCCTGCCCAGTGGCAGTGCTGGGGAGGCCCAACCTATGCACCAGGCCTTCTGAGAGCGTGCGGAGCCTCACACTTGGCTCTGACCCACGTTTCCTAGAACTCGTGGTGCTGAGCATCTTGGCTCTGTGCTTGTTTGCCATCTGTTTATCTCCTTCAGTGAAGTGTCTGTTTACATAATTTCCCCATATTTACTCAAAGTTGGAGGATTTTCAGGAACTCTGGACACGGGTCACTTATGTTATTTCTAGATCTTTTCCAGACTTGGACTTTCCCCTTTGCCTCTGTTTTAGGAGCATTGCTGCCAAGACCTCCCTAAGGGATGGCTGGTAGAGAGAAGGGAGCGGGGGAAACCACGTCGAGGCCTTTGGTTGGTGGTGGGCTCTGAGACGGGTACAAACCCATCATGCCTTGTGTTTTCTTCAAGTCATTAGTGGATATTTTCTGCAATTTTTGACTTAGGCTATAATTTAAAACCATCCGCCCTTCACAGCTGGCCTGTGAACAGATGCAATGGCAGGTCAGTGGACGATATCCCTTCCCACAAATAGGCACAGGGTGACTTAATATTCACCCCCAGAAAAATGAGCTTTGCTCTGTGTTCTGTGCCATAGACAAACAATGAATCTGAAACACAAGTGTGAAAACTCAATAACAGTTCATGAAAAAAAATGTATGAGAATCTTCATAATCCTGAATTAGATTCAGTCTAGATGGAGTTTAGATCCTGTCTTAGATACAGTATTAAAAGATACTTAACAAAATCTGGGTAACATTGATTTTTTTTAATTAAAAATTGTTGCTCTTTAAATGGCAGTTCTTCACATGGAAGGATAAGTTGTACTCCAAGAAAGTAGTCTATGCTTTTTGATTTATTTCTTGACATAAAATTCTATAAAGTGAAAACTTATCTATAGATAGGAAGTAGATTTGGGGCTTTCTGGGATTGTGAGAAATGGGCACATGGGTGAGGGTCAGATTTACCAAGGAATGTGGGGAATTTGGGGGTGTGAAGAATATGTTTACTACATTGATTGTGATATGGTTTCACAGATACAGATATATACATATGTATAATACATGTATATACATATATATGTATACATGTATAGGTATATACACGTACTTATATATACAAGTATATATACATATATACTCATATATACCTATCTACATGTAGATAGGTATATATGAATATGTATGCATATATATTACCAAATTGTACTTTTAAAAGTTTGCTCTAGTTAATTATACCTTAATAAAAATGTTGGGAAAAAGGCATTGTGCCAAGTGGAAAAGCCATCGATGAAAGGCTTCAAGCCGAGTGACTTCACCTGTGTGTCTCTTGGGTCAAGTCCATGCTACTGGGAAGGGAAGAAGGGGGGTGCTTGTCCAAGGCCACAGGTTGGGGGAGACTGTGAAGAGACAAGGGGATAATTTCAAACATGGGAAACCTTTGATTTTGGTGTTACTTGTGTGACTATATCCATTTGTCAAAATTAATCAGATGCATAATTGTTCCGTGTGTCATTTGTAAATCAACAAACTTTATTAAACAGAGACTGAAAACATCCACAGCTGCTCCAATGATTGAGATGCGTGAGAAGAATTTAGGCTGCTTGGGGAAAGGTTCAGGGGGATATCACATGACCTAGGCTGTGGTTCACAGTCCCCAGGGTGAGGATGACACAGATCTGCAGGTCCTGGGGGTGGGGTGGGGGGTGCTTACCTGGACCATGCAAACCTGCCTTCCTCAGGTGCTCAGCCTGCACAAGTGTGTTTGGCATCCTGCACGGGAGCCTTTGTTGGGATAAATGAGGAAAGAAACAGCCATCCTAAATCCCTGGTTCTGGGCTGCAAGTGTGGTTCAACTTTGGGTCTTCCTGCCATGAAGAGTCTGGGAATATTGAACAACCCACTTCCTCCTTTGGATCTCAGTTTTACCATCTATAAATATGAAGAGGATGGGTGAGGTAGACTCCAAGGACCCCTGAGACCAGTTGGTCCTTCGAGTCAGTAGAAATCTGGGGGCTCAGAATTGTGAGACTCACAAGCAGCATCACCACCTGCCATGGGCACTGTGGCTGCCATAGGCAGTGCTCACCAGCAGAGCACACGGAAGGTGGAGAACTGACCATTGTCTAAATACACAACCTGAGAGTGGGAGGGCCTCTTGAAGAGTCCCCAAGCTTCCCACGAAGCAGAATGGCCACAGGTGTCAGCAACATTCTGAGAAGGGCAGGAGGACCCAGAGCTGACCAGCCCAGGAGTCTTGGGGGTGGCTTTTCCTGGCACACTCCTGGAAGCAGGGATTTAGTTGCCCAGCAGAAGACGAGGAGGCCCACAGGGTCACCCTCCACTCAAGGGAAGAGCTGTGGACACAGCCACTCAGCTGCCTTCCCCAGAAGACCACGTTGGACCTCAGAGATGCTGCTCACTTGATGTCCACTGCCTACAGAACTCCCCGTGGCTCAGGCTAAGCAACAACAGATGCAGAGACCATTGCAACTCTCACATCATCTCTGTTGGCAGAGAGGGCATGGGGGTGCTTCAAGTCAAAATATACCCGAACTGGCTGACGAAGGCACGACTTGTCTGGGAGAAATTTTCACAACAGTTATACATATGAATGACTTAAATCCACCCCTAGATGTCACATTCAGTCCTGTATAGAGAGGACTCCACTCTCAGTTCCTTCTCTAGGGGTAACAACAGCCATGTCCACTCCATATGGAAAGAAGATGTCCATCTGCCTCCGAGAGAGAGGCTTTATTGAAAAAGTTTCCCAGTTTCAAAAGAACCAAGGAAGGGGAGGGAGTAAGTGACAATGACTGTCACCCCCAGACATTTCCATGTCAATCAAACCTCACTTCTATGTACAAACAGAATCAAAGTCTTCAACATGGCTCAGCCAACCAAGGCTCACAGCAGTGGCTTTCTCCTTCCAACCAGACCTGTGAGAAAACAGTAAGGTTGACAGCCAGTGGGGTGGATGGAGGAAGACATGCCCTGCATTGCCACCCAAGCTGGGCAGGAACGTGTCTTCCTCCCTCTACGTATTCGCCATGAGGACCAGCAGTTACAGACATGGCCACAACCACAGGGGAGATAGACCTACAAAACAAAAAGGGAAAAGCAAGTCTCAGAGGAAAACATACTTGACAGTTGTCACAGGAGGCAAACCATTTTATTTCTCCATCTTATGAACAATAAGTTCATCTAGAGATGGAACTAAACTGCCAATAAGACCCACCCTCCTTGCTCATTTTTGATAGGAAGTTAGTCTCCCTCGTTTACAACTTCTCTCTGCTCTCTCTTGTTCCCCTAATGTTAGTAACAATTCAAGATGCCCTTAAGATACAGATCATGAAGAACCCTAGTGTCCAGAAAAGAGAGAAAAAAGCAAAGAAATTTACACTTGGGATCCATTTATACAATGCATTTCATAGGAGTCTCACTCCACCATGGGGCCTCCTCAGCTCCAACCCACAAATTGGGATGTTTACGAATGTGTGGCTTCCAGAAATGGTGAAAAATGAAGTAAATTGTACTTAATGCTGGGACTTATATAGCCATCCCCATCTTTGCTATGAATTACTGTTGGAAAATGTTTCTCAGAGCAACATCGATCACCAAATCCTATGGGAAGTAGATATGGATGCGCCCAGCTGCAGGGATGCTGAATGATACCAGCACTCAAGTGCACCATTCCCAAGGGCCAACAAAAGAAAGAATGATATGCCTTCCACTTCTGCACACACTCCTCTGCCGAACTCCAGCTGCAGCAAAATAATTGGGGGATGAGGAGGAACTTGTGTAGATTGATACAGCAGGAATGGGAGCTGTTTATTGTAGGACAGGAGGGGTATATATACATTCCACACAGCTTATCTTAATTAACATAAACTAGATACAGCAGTCAACCAATAAGGAATCTCCACACTTAATGGCTCCCTGGTTCCACCTCACAGACCACTCTCCCTGGCAAAATGCCAGGTGCCATCCTGACTTGTTTACAGACTCTATAACACCCCTCAATTTCCAAACAGCTGTTTCATTCATCAGGAATAGTTAAAGGGCTTCTAAAAAGTAGTCTGAACTGAGACCCAGAGAGTTCATTATTTTGAAGGGAAAGTATAGAGGAGAGAAAATATAGGGATTGCAGTACCCGTCAGGCTCAGTCCTCAACCTGTGTGACCTTGTATAAGTCACTCTGATCCTCTGTGGCCTCATATCTAAAGTTCCTGCTGTGCTCTGGTAACAAAACCAAAGGGCCCCAGAGTTGCCTTGGCTGGACCAGCTTAGCACATGAGACGCTCCTTGAGCACGGAGCTTCCTCCACACCCTTCATGTTCTGTGTCCACGGGGGCACTAGAAGCACATCCTGCCCCACCCAGCAAGGGCTGTAGGTGCAACTTAGCCTTAGCATTTCTGCATCAATCTTTTGATCAAGCTTCACCCTCCCTCCTGTCTGCTGGTAACATAAATCCCTTCCTCCATCACCTAGCAACAGCAGACTATTTCCATGTGAGGCACTGGTCTTCTCCCTCTCAGCCCAGAGTGTCCAGCCAAGAAGACGCCAGCTCCTGACTCCAAAGAGCAGAGATGCAGGATGGTCAGCAACTGTCCTGCAGGCCAGCTCAGGAGGAGGCAGACTGCCCCCACACCATCTGTCAAAATCAAGGATATCCACTGGATATTCACTAGTCTGGTATGTCTCTCTCCTGGACTGCTGGGCAGGTGGACCATAACCCTCAGATGCCCTGATGGTGGATCCCGTATTCCAACACATGAGGAAACTCAGTTGAAGCCAACACAAAAAGAAGATGGGTGAAAAGATGGAGAGAAAATCCTACAAACATTTCCCAGCCACCTGAGTCACCTAGTCCCCAACCAGGGTAATTGTTGGCCCGCCTTCCTTCCTTCTTTCCTTCCTTCCTTCTTTCCTTCCTTCCTTCCTTCCTTCCTTCCTTCCTTCCTTCCTTCCTTCCTTTCTTCCTCCCTCCCTCCCTCCCTCCCTCACTCTCTCCCTCCCTCCCTCTCTCCCTCCCTATGTTTTATCTTTCTGTATTATTTTTTGTTAACACCTTATCATTGGCTCCTCATCAACATCACCTGAGACATATGCCATCACAATAAGACAGCATCACCTGGCAGGGTTGGGGACATATTTGGATTGCTATTCTGGCCTGGTGGAGTCAGTGGGTTCAGTTTCACTGCTCTCCTGCTATAAAGAATAATAATCTAAACATAACCTCATAGTAATACTGTAATGGATTAATACATTTACAGAGACATAGCCTTCTGCTTGGAGCACATACCTGGCCTCCTCTGCTGGGGCCACCAGTCCTCTCACAGAGCTGTTCTTTGAGCTGAGCAAGGTAAGACACAGGAAGCTTTCCCAGAAATGAGCTTTGAGGAGAAGCTGCCCAGATCCCGGTTGGTGCTCAATGCAGCTTTCTCAGTGGGTGACCTGAGATTCAATCCAGGATGCCACAGGCCACTTCCTTCCACCTCCCTCAACAGGCCTGGCTTGTGCTGCCAGAGATTTAACCCAATTCTTCCTTTTCGTGTGCTCACCATTTATTAGGTCTTTATCCATCAGAGCAGAAGAATAAAGAACCTAAGAGCATGGGTTCACACCCTGAGCCTATAGTCAGCCTCAACTCTGGGTGCCTCAGTTTCCCCACTGTTGAAGGTGGTGGCCACTGGCTACCCCACTGCAGTTGTGCAGACCACACAGCAGTAGAATCAGGCTCAGCATGTAACGGGACCTGGCTGCACAATGCTGGGGTTCCCCAAACATAGAGAGGCAAGAGCACACACACACACACACACACACACACACACACACGTGCACACACACACACAAACACACACACACAAATCTCCAAATACACACAGTTAATATCACAACTTAGAAAAATCAGATAGTTCTTAAACCAAAAACTTCTTTGGAATTTAATTATTTTGAAGGATAGTTCCCCTGTGGTTCACTTATTCCATGATGTTGGAGTAGGGGAAAAAGTTAATAGCTTTCTAATTATATCAATTTCCCATTTTAAAAAAATCTGTTTCTCACTTATTAGTCTGCCAAAGGATTATCAGGCTAGTTGCTTTTTGCTTTTAATTCATAGAGCAGAAATAAATTAGTGCAGATGGTGAGATCTTACTCCCTCAAATTACCACTTCCTAAGTTGAAGCAATTAAACTCATTTGTTTATATGGAAGTTATTAATAAACCCATTTATCAGAAATTTGACTCTCTTAAGGTACAATGGTCAGTCATACTCATGAAATAACCTAAGAAGTTCCTACCCCACGTCTCACATCTGACCGACTTCTTCAGCCAAGCTCACGATAAGAGACAGTGGCCACAGAGAGCTCCAAGCTGAAATTCCTGACAGTTTGTCTTTGAATTAAAAAAATCCATGTTTTCAAACAACGGGAGTGTTGACCAACACCCCTCCATGAGCACATCCCTAACACCCTTAATTCTTGCTAATGAAATGGTCACCTGCTCCTTCCTTTGCCTCCCAGTCCTATTCATTGGATGTCCAATGGATCTGGATACAAACATCTTGACGGGTTCATATGACACAGAAGAGGGTCACCATGAGCCCACACACCCACTGCACTGTGAGTTTGGAGGTGACAATCGACCTCAGCTGGAACGGGCAAAGGGATGGCTCTGGATGTGGACAGACATGGACACGTGTGTTAGCTATCTGTTACTGTGGCCCAAACACCATACAGAAGCAAATTAAAAGGAAGAAAGATTTATTTGGGACACAGCTTCAGAGGATTCAGTTCAAGGCCCATAGCTCCATGACTCTGCTTGAGCTGACCATCATGGCAGAAGCTCCCCACTCATGGCAGCCAGGAGCAGAGAAGAAAAAAGGACCAGGGACAGGACATTGTCCCCAGAGGCATGCTGCCAAGGACCTGCTCCTTCAGCTAGGTCCCACCTCCAACAGTTTACAACATTATCCTCTCAATAATGCCATCAGATCGTTAACCCACTGGTGATGTAAGAGCCCTCAGAAGCCAATCACTACCTAGAAGCCCCATCTCAGAATATGGATGCATTGGGGACCACGCCTTCAACACATGAGCCTCTGGGGGGACATTCCAGATCCCAACCAAGGCAGTATGTGTGTGTGTGTTTGTGTGTGTGTGTGTGTGTGTGTGTGCGTGTGTGCGCATGCGCATGGACACTTCAGTGTGTGGATCTGTGTGTGCACATGTGCGTGTTGTGTGTACTTGCACACGTCAGTGTGGCAGGCTAGATCAGACAGAGGTGGCAGATAAACACTAAGGACAGAGTGGACAGGACTTTGTATGTAGGTAGTCTCTTATTCTTTTTAAAGCTGAATGTAAGCATTATCTGTGAGATGTCACTCTGAATATGGCTTTGAATGACTTTTCCTGCATAGGCTGGCCACGTGGCCTACACCAGCAATGTCACAGTGAAGTAACAGGGTTTGACGACATGACTCCCACATTCTGCAAGCATTGAGTCTCCACTCCATCCACGCATGGCTCCAGGCTTGGGACCTTCCCTGCCATCAGGGATGGAGCAGAGACCTAAACAAGAAGCAGATCAAGATCAATCTCCTCCCTGGAAGCTGTTCCTGTTGGAGGTGACCTGAGGCCCTTGGGCAGACGGTTGCTGCTTCTCTCATGTGGCCACACCAGCCTCTGGAGACAGCTGAAGCAGAGGTGGTTCTTCCTTCTGGACAGCAAGGGAACATGAGTGCTTCCCTGAGACCCGAGGAAGGGGGAGCCCCCACTGGCTTCACAGATCCTGCCAACCACATGGCCCGGGTGACTGCCACCAGCCTCCCCTGGTGCTCCCTGCCCATCAAATGGTTCTCTGATGGGCACGGCCAGCCCAGAGAGCTATCAGTCACAGGCACGGCAAATCCAGGTCTTACTGGGACAGAAACTCATGTAATTACTTATTGGAAGGCAATGTTCTCTATGAATGAATATGATAACATGAGAAATATAACATTAGGCATGCAAACAACATTCATATTTGAAAAAAAACACAACAAAGTATAAAAATTTAAAAGCTGAAAAACATTGCAAATCCCACAAAATTTTAAAAATAGCACAAATACTATTATTAATTGATTACCTGACACCTACCATAATATTTCTGCTTCCCCATATTGTCTGCCTTCTTCAGTGCTCGCTCTGATGATCTCTTCCACACAAGCCAGTTTGTAATGCAATTTCCTATGAAGAGTAAAGAAAGAATATTTGTTTAACTCTCTGGTGTGGCTCTTGGAAACATATGTTTTTGTTTGTTTGGGAAATATTTTAGTTTAGATTAGTCTCACTAGCCATTATTTCCCCAATCATGCAAATTTTAGGATTGTCCAATGTTCTCTTGAGTCTCTTCAAGACTTAGAAGATCTGTAGATTTGGAAGATATTCAAGAATTTTCCATGGATGAGCTTCTGTTCCACTCATTACCAATCTTACAATATTGTCCTTCCTGCCCTACTCCAGAGCAGGGAGACATGAACCACAGTAATGTTTTGACATGTCCCCTGCCCCACATATTCATGTCCTAACACTGGACAAACCTGCAGAGTCAGCAACATATGTACCTGGGAAGCCACAACCCCAGGGCCACCTGTAACTCTACTGTGTGCACAGCGGTGTCAGGCCTCTGTAGCTGCCTCCTGAAAAATCAGAGTTAAATGGATCTCTCAATTAACCACCCTGGGTCAGTTCTCCAAAGTGATCACAGCCACCTCAGTGTCACCCCACAGGAAAGCAGATGTGATCAGGGGAAAAGTGAGAAGAGATGGAGAGCTAAAGTAGCTTCAGGTGAAACATTTGGCTTTTGCTAATTGTGCAAAAACACACATCCTGTGCATTTCTGCATGAAGAAGTCCTAGACCAGTCATGAGTGAAACCTTCTGTGCATAGTGTGGGTGCAACTATGTGATGATAGCATCGTGCATTCCTGAGGTTGACCTTGCACCCACTCTCCCTCATGGACAAGGTGCTTAGAATGAAGATATGAACATATACATGCAGAAATGATGATGGGACCCAGCAGTCAACCCAAAGCTGCCACCATGAGTGGGCAAATGAGCGCACAGCTAGGATGAGCCTCCTTCCTGATGCTCTTTCCGGTTTTCTTCAGACCAGGCCAGCATGGTCCAGGATGAACCAATGGAATGAGCCACCATTGTTGTCCCAGTGGGCCCACCACCACTTCATGGAACAGTAATGGGCAAGCAAGAAGGACTCTTTTGTCAGCAGCAGAGTCTGAAATGATGGACACCACCGTCCAAATTCAGGTACCTTTCCTACTCAGGCCTGAGTAGGAAAGGTACCTGAATTTAACAGGGCAATATACTTCCTAAATATACATTAACAGGGCAATATACTTCCTAAATCTCACCCTCTTCTTGGTGAGCTCTAGTTATTAAGAGGAAAAATCCAAGAATCTGGAAGTCCTGATTGGGAGGGTTTTCGTGTTGTCCTATGGTCAGCTGGCCAGGTGCACTGAATGAGGGAGAAGGGTGGGGAAATTCCAGATAAGGAATATTGGAAATGGAGACCAAGACACTGGCATTAAAAATACATGAACCTTTAGTTAAAGACAAAGAATTTAGGAGCAAAGCTCCTAATAAAACCCCTAGAGTGGATTTCCTGGGATATCACTGGCTATCCTGGGAGAAACGTGGACACTTAGATGCCACGTATAGAAGTTATGGAGTTTCATTGCTGGGGGGCACTTCAAGAGGTAAACGAGATCCTACCCAGGCATGGTGGGGCATGCCTGTAATCCCAGTGGCTAAGTGTGAACATCTAGTGCGTTCGGGTCCCTGGGTAAGGGTCACAAAAAAAACAGGACACAGGGAATGCAGAGCCAAGGCAGTAATTGCAACTGCATGCTCAGGTTTATTTGCAAGTTCCTTTTATATTCTTCTTCTAACAAATCAAGCAATTCTTCAATGACATTTCATCTACATTGCCCAAATATCATGCCTCAGTGGGTACACAGAGCTAAATTCAGATTGTTCCTGTTCATTTGATAAGTACCCTCCCAAAGTTCTTTGTAGACATTATCTAATCCCCGAATGTACTGTTCCCAGGTCCAGTATGCAGGAAGCTTCTTCCTCTAGGCCGAACCATGCAGAAGCTTGTGTCTTGTGATAAGAAGAGAACTTTTTCTCTTCCTAGCGAGGCTTGCCTTCAGCTGACCTAAATCACAGGCACAGCTTCTTGCAAAGTGTCAGGCTGAGGGAGCTAAACTCTGCACACTTAAACCTCAACAGCTCAGGAGGCTGAGGCAGGAGACATGCAAGTTCAAAGCCAGCCTCAGCAATTTAGCAAGGTCCTAAGTAACCTAGAGAGACCCTTTGTAAAAGTAAAAATTCAAAAGATCTGGGGATGTAGCTTCTGGATTTAACCCCTGGTACAGGGGTGGGGTGGGAGAGAAGATATCAGTGGTCTCCAGGGTTCTTAGTTATTCCCTCCTCCTGGTGTGTTCTGCTTCCAAGTTTCTTAAACTGGATTCTGATTATTATTCCAATTTCTGCTAATATGTCTGTAGCCTGGAGGAGCTTTCCTGCCAATCTCTTTACAGCAGCCACTCCCAAGCATTTCTGCACTCAATTGCCCACTTTCTTTTGCCTAATGCAATCACTCCTAGCCTGAAAGGTGTCAGGTAAAGCTCTGTACAAGCATTTTTGTCTTTCTTCTGGAAAGCAATGACCCTGCCTGCTCCTGTATTCCTGCTGCCTGGGAAAGAGCCCAGAACACTTAGAAGGTGCTTCTGGGTCTTTGGTTGAAGGTTACACTCGAGGGGCTGGAGCCCAGAAATGTTAATTGTCTCAACCTGCCCAAAGAGACAGCTGGGGGCAGAACTGGGAGGCAAAGGTGTGACCCTTCACGGTTTGGGTTCTCACTGCTTGGTAATCACTTGAATGTCAATGATGTGAAGACAGAGAAATACCAAAAAATGCAAACGGTTTTCTCGGCACTGCATCTTGCCACCCAGGAAGAAATGAACACGGAATATTTTCTGAAGCACGCAAATTTTACCTCCACAGAGAGTGTGTGGGAACTTTCCTCTCCCACAAATGACATTAGTAATTTAGAAAATGATTTAAAAGAAGAGGGCATTTTATAATATTGCCAATAACAGTTAGCAAATCTCATTAATGAGATACTCTGTTGTGGAAATCACTGCAATCCTATTTTGTAGCAAAACACTGTAATTAAGCCATTGTGTGTCTGTGTTATTTAGCAAATGAATAATTACACTATGCCCTTGAGACTTAGTGCTACTTTGGAGCATTGGGGTTAATCTCTTTGGTGTCTTGTCTCGAACACACTTTAATGAGCAATATATTCTGAGCCATGTTCAAAGCCAATCGACTACTTTATACAAAGAGATATTACAGCAACAGAAAAAAAGATCGAGTGTGCCGCAGGCCATAAAACACTGAAACACACTTAAACCTCATTTAACTCTGAAAAACAGCTTTTAATTCAGCAGTGGTCACTGAACATCTTGTACATGCCAGGTTTGTACCGCACACCAGGAAGAGAAGGATGACAGGGTTCCTAGTGCTGATGAGTCTTTTTTTTTTTCTGGCTAAAAGCATTTACAGAGAAGTCACAAAGTCAACCTTAATGACAATGTCCCCTTCTACACCAAGTCTAACTTCTGCTGTCTCTTGCCCAACTCTGAATGGCTTTGCCAAGGAGACACTTGACATTCTGGACTCAGTCAGAAAAATAAAATGAGGCAAACTCCCCATAATTCTTGAAGCTCCTCCAGCCATCTCAGTATTCTCTAAGCCAGCCTCAAAGACTGGAGGTCAGCAGACAGCTGCTAGTGGAGAATCCCCTTTGCTGATTCACCTCATGGTCATGTTTAAGCAAGAAGTTAAGCATGGAGCTGCGTGAGGTCCAGCTGGCCTCAGGTAGGCACAAGACGGACAGAAGGAGGGTGGCAAGGGACAGAGGGTGAGTGCCCTGAAAGATGGACAACAAAGGGACCCTAACAAGACCTGCACTCTCTGACTCGGTCTCTCCTTCACTTCTGCAGGGAGTTCAGAGATCTGGGGGTAATCAGGTGAAATGGGTAACCAAGAGGGGACAGTAGCTCACACAAGGTTCCTTTGTGAAATGCTTACCCAGGTTTCCATGCACGAATCCTTCCCTGTGTGAGAAACTCCAGAGTTTCTGGCACAGGGGCCTCCACCCAGAAGCAGGGGAAGTTTAGGGAACTCCCATAGTGGGTGGACTCGCCTGCCCAGGTGACATCCCAGCAGCAAGGGGGAATCTCTGAGTCAGGGAGGACTGAAGCCACTGCGGTCTTTGAGGGCTAGAAATGGTGCATCTGTGATGAGCTGAGCTGGGCACAGTTTTCAGCATTCACAAAAGCAAGAAGGTCCTTCATGATGAAAAATGTGCTGTTGAAGTTATATTGAAGATAATTAGACATTTTGAAATTTGAGTTTGGCACCAGCAGGGTTTTATGCTGGTCTCAGCCAGCTGTGCAGTAAACAGAGGCTGGTACCCAGGGGCCACTCTTTGGCTCATTGATGCTACAATCTCCTAAACCAAATGTTTGTGGATTTTCATCATCTCGTCTATTTTGCCTTGTGTCTAAATAGCCTGGAAAAAATGAAATTAAAGCTACCATATGAAAGAGATGGTCGCAGCATTATCTGGTTGATGGCTCTTATGAATTGCCTTTGATAACCTACCAGGGTAGGAGGGCCTTGCTCTCTTGAGCCCTCTCTGCCAGGAAAAGAGGAGGAAGCAAAACCAAATGCCTGCCAACCCCAGTGGTCTGCAAGCACGTGTCCCCATGGCCCTGTGCACACCAAGCCAGGCTGGGCTCCCAGCATAGAGGACTCCAGCTGCCATGGGGTAGGGAGTGTCTCTCCCTCTCTAGAACCTTTCTCGAGGCAGGACAGCAAAGGCCAACCTAGGACACTGCTGGACAGTGGACCAGTGAGTGTCTGGCCATAGCCGCTGCTCATTTCCACAAGCTTGAAGCAGTTTGTCATTTTTTTCCCCAAAACCTTTTCCCTTGGCAGAAGCATCGTGTTTCTAAGATGGAGCGAGGCAGGGAATGCAGCCACAGCCTGCGAGAAAGCTGCTGTGGTTCTGAGCATTGCTCCCTGTTTGGCTTAGTCTCCCAGTGCAGGTGGGTTTGCATTCCTTGCTGAGTGTCCAGGAGTGTCACCTCTCTGAGACGCAATCCATGCCTTGTGTTCTATCTTCTCAAAAACTGCAATTCCTCCTGTTAGATTGACTGTGCATGCACCAGGTGAAAACTAGGGCTCTCCCTAGTAGCTTCTCTCCAACGACATCACCTTGCAAACTTCAGAAAATATGCTAAGTTCATAGAAGCTCTCTCTGCAGCTCATAAATGGAGCTAGCTCTGACACACAGCTCAAGCCTCCGGAGCACACAGCGGGGAAAGCATCTGCTGTCAGGATCCCCTGGAAACATGATTTAAAACAAGCATGGTCAAGGCGCGGTCCTTGAGTTGAGGACAGTTGCAAGTAGCCGGCTGGTTTACAGAACTAGCCCCACGGTATGGAAACCCCAGCTGCACTCAAGCCATGATCCCCACCTACCTCCAACCAGAGTCAGAGTCCACAAAATAGGTTAGTTAAAAAAGAAAAAGATGACAGAGGAGGAAGAGGAGAGGAGGAGGAAGGTAGAAAAGCACAGCTTTGGTTGCAAGTGAGAATCTGGGCATCGGTGGTGATACTCCTCAGTCCAGGGCTTCAATCTTAAGTGACACAGACAATCTTACAGCCTCAGACTCTTATACCCCAACCACAGGATAAAAGCCTACATGTCCCCTTTCCTGAAAGGACCAAAAAGCTACCTTTGAAAAGGTAACCGCAGGTTGGACAGGGTGACCCCAGACACAAGGGAACCTGGGGAGAGGGACGCTACCACCTCCCGTCATAGGCTCAGAATCTCTGCATAAACACAAGACCTTCTGCTCCCCAGGACCTTGTGCGGCTTGGTCTGCAGCTCTCCTTCTCCTCAGATCCCACAGCAAGGCAGGGTCTTGCTGACTTACTCCTGAGTGGCAGCCGGATCCTGCAGGTGATGGATGCTACAGCAGGACAATGCTTGTCTGCTATGGATTCCCAGAACCAGGGTTTTGAATTTCCACTTCCTGCACAGCTGGAGATGAACAAAAAGTGATCCACACATAAATGAATGCCACCTGACGGGGGGGGGCATCTGTTCAGATGCAACAGACCCAGGAGGCTAAGTTCCATCTCTACGCTGTTGACCTCTGCAGTCCTGACCTCCACCTTGAACCTGGAGATCTGTGTACAGCTGCCTAACATTTCCGACTGGATGGATGCCTCTTAAGCCCCTCAAGCTGTAATTACCCCCAATTGAACTCTTGGTCTTCTCCCCTATACTGGCTGCTGTGCACTCTCTTCCCTGTGACTGTGCCCCCTTCCTTGGGCCACTCTGGTAGAGGCCAAGGAGACCTTGCTGGAGCTCTCTCTCTCCCACCAACCTGGGCTGTCAGTGGTCCTCTGTGCTCAGCTGCATTCTGACCACACCTCTCACCCAAGCTGCCAGCACTGTGTCCAGGCAGCTTGACTAAACCAATCTGGTGTAAAGAGGAGTCTAATGATCACCAGGTTGGCAGACCTTTGACAGAGGGTCCAACTTTTTCTGGTTCCAGTTCTGTCTGCTCACAGGGGCTAATGGAGCTTGATCCTGTGTCAGAAATGAAATCTGTATCCTGCAGGAAAGGGCTTGTCTACTGAAATCAGACCTGGATTGGGGAGAGAAAACAAACCATCGATGGTCTTGTTTCAGTGAGGATTGGTGGCACGATGTGAAGTCGGAAAGAGCATTTGTGTCAGAGATGGGCTTCACCCTAAGGCATTTAACCAGGAGGTTGGGAGGGCTGGCAGAAACCCACCCCAGGTTGGACTTGGGGCTGGTTTCTATTTGATGCTATCGGCTTCTCTTTCTGCAGAAACAAAGATGCTGCAGAAAGAGTCCCCGGTCCATCTAGGCAGAGTTGGTCCTGCTGCCCACTTCACTTGGGTTTTGTGTTTGTCCTAATTTTGTTTTGTTTTGGAGAATAAAAGGGATCACATAGCACAGCAGTCAGCAGGCAGTCAGTTGCTGATGGGCTCCAGCCAGCCTGTGGCCTGGGGGGGCTGATTTTGCTGGAGCCGCTGGGCCTGGGGTTTGCCTCTTGTCTCACTCTGCTTTCACCCTGCAGCACCAGGGTTGGTAGTCAAAGCAGATGGCGTCTGGCCAGCAGAGCTTCAAATATTCCCTCTCTGGCCTTATATGGAGAACCCCTGCCAATCCCTGATGTCTGGCCTAGGGCACGCCCCACACAGTGCTCAGCAAGCGTGAAGGTGAGTAGTATCTGCTCCTAATTCCACCTGAAGTCTGCACCCACCCTGATGAGCAACTGAATGGGCCCCTGGAGCAGCCCCCTCTCCAGAGTCACCCTCTGCACAAGCACTAAATTCAGAAAGATATCCCCACTTCAACCATTGCCAACCCTTACCTCCCCTGTGTCAAATTTTGGGTAAAAAGCCTTCTGAAAGGCTAGTCCCTATTACAGCATTGGTATTTCAATAAGAACAACTTGTGATATCACATTTCTCAGAGAAACAAAATAAAAACAGGGCAGTCATGGGGAAATACTATCTAAACTCAAAGAGGAACTCCTGCTTATTCTTCAAGACCAGCTCAGACGCCACCTCCTCTGAGAAGCCTTCCCTTCTCCCACCAGGCAGAGCCAGCTACTCCAGCTCCTTCCTTTCCTGACACTTGGCCCTTTGGCCTCAGTAGTTCAAGTGACCATCTAATTTGTGCTTTGGCTCATTGTCTAAGCATCTGCCTCCTTCATGAGAATTTTGAGCTCATTGAAAGAAAATCCTGATTCTGAATAGGACCTTAGGATTAAGCTGACCCTTTGAATTTGCTCACATGTTAAACAGGGAGCCACTGGGATGTGGGGGAAGAGGAATCTTAAGATTTATCTGGAAATAGCAGCAAAAAAAAGTAGTAGTGTCCAGGCAACACTGTGTCCAGAAGCTACAATCAGAGGCTTGGAGGGCATTGGTCTTCCTGGTGCCAGCTGTGGGGTCCTGAGACAGCAATCGCAGGGCTGCAACAGGCTTGAGAGCATGATATAAGACTAATTCTTAGACCACAAAAGAACTTGCAATGAGAAGACTTTGCCAATGTTAAATAAAACAACTTAAGTACAAGTAAAGCATCCTGTGGATCTAAGTTCATGATTGTATTCTTCAAAATAGTCTTTGAGACCTGTTCTCTTCTTCCACTGAGTCAACCCCACCTCAATCAAGCATTTCTACACACCTTGTATCAGTCAGGATGGGCACTATTACACGGTAGTAACAGACAGCCCCCAACATCTTGTGACTTACAATAGAAGTTTATTTTCCTTGATATTAAATATCTTCTGTTGATTCTTAGTCATGCAGGATCCCAGGATAATAAAATACTGGGACATGGTGCTGCTCAGGAAGTCCAAGCCCAGGAAGGGTTTGCCATTAGCAGCTGATGGAAGTGGTATGAGCTGCTCTGCTGTTAAGGTGCCAAGCAGGGCGATCAGTTCATGATTTAAGGTGATGGAGAACAGAAAGTGTCTAGCCACCGCACCCATGCCTTCCCACAGTTCTCTCCAAAACTCATTCAAATACAGCTCATGGGCCACACAAGAGAGCAAGCCCAAAATGTACCCTGCCATCCCTCATCCAGTCTCCACAGACCTGCCTTTGAGACCTTTCTCCTGACCGCAGGGCTGTGGTCTGGATGTTTAAACCCCACCCCTCATAGTGCTGGTATAATAGCACCCTGGAGAGCTCCCTGCTCCCTTCCCACAGGAGGAAATAAGCTTTCAACCCATGCTGAACCTGCTGGCACCTTGACCTTGGGCTTCCAGCCCCCAGAATGTGAGAAATAAATCCCTGTTGCTTTTGGGCCACTCAGTCTGTGGTGTGCTGGTAAAGCAGCCCGAACGCAGTAAGACACTCCCCACCACTAAAAGTCAAAAAAGGAAAAGCAAAACATTGCTTAGCATCAAGGATGGTCACGTCAGCCCAGAGCTGGCACCCAGGGACAGTGCTCATTGAGAGACCTAAATGTCAGTCTCTAAAAGGTCGGCATTGATAGAACTGTTCTGCAGGATAAGACAGAGAAGGAAGGGAAAAGTCACCATTCAGTGGTCTGCTGCACTGTTCCTGCTCCTCAAGGTTTTCCATAACAGTGGAGCAGACCAAAGCTGTTCAGGGATCTGGGGCCTGAGCAGGGGTGAGCAGCAGCTGCAGGTCAGGTGGTCAGATGTGTCCCGGGGAACAGGCCGATATGGAAAAAACAGGAAGTATGTTGCCATCCCTCCTTCCAATGTCTCCAGTCACAAGGGTCCCAACTGAACCCCAACAAGAATTTGATTACACAAATATTAAAAAGTTCTTCTAAAGCAATTGTGATAATAACAAAACCAAAGACAGGCAAGTATGGGGATGTTAGAAATCTTAATAAAGCAGAACAAAAGAGGCCAAAATCTAAGGACGTTGAATCTCATCAGAAATTAAAAAAATATAAATAATAAAATATTTGCTCTGCTTACATTTTATCTGGGTAATTATGCCTGTCCCAGTATCTTAATTTTACTAACTTTTTTTTTGTCATAGATTTTAAATCTCATCAGAAATTAAATGAAAGCAAATAATGAAAGAATCTCTCTGCTTAGATTTCACCCAGGTAATTATGCCTGCCTCTTAATTTTACTACCAATGTTGTTTTTTTTTTACATTGTTTAAATATTTAATTGCAGTGTGTCTCAAATCAGTCAATAATGCAATTCTATTCCATGATCAATTACATAGATTAATTTCTGGATTAATGAATGTATACAAATAGAAATTGTCAAAGGAGTGGTCTCAGTTTTCCAAACATGACAGCACCCAAAGGGAAATCTGTTCTTACTTCTTTTAATTTTTTTTTATTAGAGCATTGTAGTTATACATAATAGTTGGGTTAATTTTGACCAAGTCATACATGCATGAAATTTGATTTACTCCACTTCAGTCCTCATTGAAAATCTGGTTTTGATCTTAATTATATCTGGCTTTGGTGTTAGGACAGGGAGGTGTGTGGTCTCTTTAAGAAATCTACTGATAGGTTTTACTTTCTTCTCCACCATAAAACATCCCAAGTCCCTCTTTCTGTGGAGGACCATTGAGCTTTTCATTTCATTTCTATTCTAGTTTCTAGGTCAAGGCAGGCTGAGGTTTCTGCCCAAAGGAGAAGATGTAGTTCATTTTCTCAAGGCACCGGTTCCCAGGGACTCCAGTGTGAATCAGGCCAGAGCATCCCCCCATCGCCCTGTCTGACAGCACAGGATCCCAGGACAGATCCAGGAGGTGGCTGCAGTGCTTGGTTGCAGGTCAGAACCCATCACCGTCGGTCAGTCCCAACCTTGGTGTCTGCAGGTCTGCTGTCTGCGGCAGGACGGTTCCTGCACTGTGTCCATTTCTGCATACTGAGAGGTTACCAGGATATTTAAATCAAGAGGGTTTTTTTTTCTGTCTTTAACAGAACTCCAGTCTTTCCTTACAGAACTCTTTTTATTTTTATAAGCAGGAAGCTGCTTTGAGAGCAGTCTTAGTTTTGCACTAAGAGATGAGAAGGAAGCGCAGAGTTCCCTCCCACACACAGAACACACATAGCACTTCCAAAGCACACACTGGCACTGTTCTGTACTAGAACTCTATTCCAGCCGAGGCTGGCAGAGGGCAGAGACGTGGACTTCTGTGAGTGCTTGGCTGGGCCATACCCGCTGTGGGGTTGGCGGGGAACACCCTAATCCTGTCAGCCTGCGCTCAGCTCACTCTGAGGGGAGCTGAACGCACCTGAGACAAGCAGGGAATGACTTCCTCACATTATGGAGTGCATGTCTCCGGAACAGTGACCAGGCATTCAACATGACCCAAAAGGAAACAGAACGTGCTTCCTACAGTCACATGAGTCCTGTTAGAGAGACCGAGCAGGAGAAGAAAGGAGGACACACAGGCTCTGCATTTATGTAACTTGAGTTATGTAATTTCCCCCTCCTGAGCTTTTTATCTCTTCCAAAGAGAATGGAGACTCCTTTCATTTGAAGACATTACAATTGGATCAGTCACATATTTCAGCAAAACATACTTCTTGTACCAAGACGAGAAATATCACCACTTGTACCAGCCGGTATCTGGGGACTGGAGCCAGGAATCTCCCCCAAGCTCCCTCCTCTGCCACACTGCCAGGCCCTGGTGGCCCAGCTAACTCACATCCCCCCAGCGTCCATGGCCCCCAGAGCCCCTCCCCACCATTAATCCCAGTCCTTCATCAGGGGCCGAGGGCTGGCCACAGCGGGTGGTGAAGGAGGCACGTGATCCAAGTCACTCCATACAGACAGTGACAACCAGGACCCGTGCTGGGCCTGTCTGGGAAGAACAGCTTCTCTACATCAGCAGATGGACACTGGGAGCTGCTGGCCACCGTATTCCTCCAGGATGGAAGAGCAACAGGGAGGAATCCAACCATGGACGATGGGATGGCTATGAGGGATGGCTGGAGCCCACACCCCAGACCCCTGGTGCCCATCCACCCTGAACCCCACCTGTGTGAGGACTGCAGCTCCTTCTCTGCTTGGGCTTTGTTAGTATAATGCCCCACACCATAGATGGACAATGTCCACTGAGAAGCTCTTAGTCCCCAAGGGACATCTCCCTGTGACACAGCTCCCCATTACAGAGCCAGCAGAGAACCAACCAAACTGCAATCTCTGCCAGAGGTCAGGTTTGAAGATTGTGGTGGATATTGTTGGCTGCCCACCAAGGGCCACTCACCAGCCTCCTGTGGTAGAAGCAGAACTGGCTCCCAACACAGATGTCAATCATGGCAGACACCTGCCGCCCAGAGAAGATGTCAGTCCATTGCTCTCCTCCAGGATCTGAGCAAAAGACTGACAGAGAATTGTGTGAGAGAATCTCGTCCATGGTTAAAATGGGAGACCTGAGGACAATGTTCCCTCTTGTTGAGGGAGATGGGTGAATTTGTGATGTCTGGAGGCCTGCAGCCATGTAGAGTTTGTGAGGCAGCCAGCCTAAAGAATGCAGGTGACTAGAAAGACATAGAGCCTGGGTGATGGTTTGAATGTGTGCCCTCCAAAATCAGGAGTCGCCAACGTGACAACATAAAGAGATGAAGCCTTCGAGAGGTGATAGGCCACCAGGGCACCTCCCTTGTGCGTGAGATCAAGGATCCTCAGTGTACAACAAGTCTGCCACTCTGTCTTTGCCACAGAGGGATCCAGCATCCCTCCCCTCCAGGGGATAGAGCAGAGCCTGTGTGAGCCTTGATCTCTCTCAGATGTCCCCTCCTCCAGAGCTACGGGAAAAGAACACTCTCCTTTTTGAAGCTATCTCATCCTGGGAGCACTGATTGTGCAGCAGGAAAGGTTTCCAAAGGTGGAGTGGGGAGACCAGGCTGCAGGCTCACAGCCTGGACTTCAGCCCATGCTGACCATACAGGGACCCGCACAGAGCCACCAGGCCCCTGGCCACTTCTGCTGTCTGAAATCAAACTTCATAGGAGGCAGCAGAAGCCCTGGCTGCAGCCTGCTGTGGTCTCGAGGGTCCACGTCTCCCCCTGCTCTGCCTTCATTCATCCACAGCAGATGTCCGTGGGTATCTACTTGGCTTTCCCACTGTGAACTGAAAAGGTCGCACTGTCCAGAGAAGAAGAGAAGATGGCAGGATGTATAAATGCACAGCGGCCAGCATCAGGCCCCAAGTATGGGCACCGTGTGCCAAAGGTGGTTTTTCCATGAGGGCCATAGCTTGGCCCAAAGGCTGAGTGGTACCAGACGGGTGCTCAGCTCAAGGTGAGGTGGATATGCTGTGGACAGCTTTGGCACCCATGGCAATGATCTGCTGGGTGCTTTGATGCCAGGTTGCTGTCCTTGCAAGGTTTTGAGCTTGCAAATGAGTTCAACCCCAATCCCCAAGAACGACCTTCCAGGCAGAAAGGAGAGGATGGGGCCCTGGGATTCAAACTCCCCTGGCTTCCAAGTCCTAAGACAGTTTGTGACTTGGGCAGCAGGTACCAGGTGTCACACCTGCAGAGTGACCACAAATAAGCACAAAGAACCAACAGCCCACAGCAGCCCTACCTAGCTTCGCACACCAAAAATCCCACACTTGCATCTTAAATCACTTTGATTTTTCCCATTTCAAGGCTGAACTCTGCTGCAAAACAAAATAATAGCAACAATATTTTTTAGGTAATTTAATTCAAACTTCCTCTACAGCAAATGTGACCTGGGGTGACTTTGGCCACCTTGAATGTAACTAGGTCATCAGTGCATGAGGCCCTGTGGAGCGACACCCCTGTAATGGAGCCACTCAGAGGCTGTTTGGTGGCCTATGTTGATGAGCCCAAGGAGCAGACGTCACCAAGAACACTGAGAAGCGTCATTTCACGAAATCTCCAGAAATCACTGTCCTGCTTTCAGGTCTCATGGGTGTCTCTGTGGCCTCCAGGGTTGAGGCCCAGGGAGGTGAGAGAGGCAGGGTCTGAACACCGCAGCTGTCGGTCTTCTGTGTTGACTGCCGTCATGGGACACCTGAGACTGTCTTCTCTGTGAAATCCTAGCTCTGCTCCTGAACTCACAGGTCAGGGCCTGCTCTTCTGGAGCCCAGAGGAATCCTGGTCCATGCTCACCTCCACACGTGGCTAAGGCCCTTTGCCCTTCGCTGCAAGGTCCCCTGTTTCTGCCTCCATCACACTGTCACCTCTGAGGCCCTGTGCCTATGACTCAGCTCCCACAGTCTTCCTGCTCCTCCTGCCCCTGAGTCACCTGGGAACACGGGGCTCTCAGTGATGTGTCTACCCTGACGCTTTCCCTGTTTTGGATCCAGGACATTCTTGAGCTGCCATTAAGGAAGAACCAAAAAGATCCCCTTGCTGCCTTGGCAGCTTCAAGTTTCCAGAAACATCTATCTGAAAGTCTTGGGGGGGGCAACAAGTGAGGAAAATGGCAGCCACCAGTAACCAGCCCCAGACCCTCCCCCTGAGGCTCAGCTCCCTTCCCTGAGAACAGGTTGCAAACTGACTGAGTCAGCCCTTGGGGGAAATGCGAGGCTGGCAGGAAGGCCTTGTCCAAGCCTAGGAGGTGCCCTCTCACCCTCGCCTTGTGGACTGAGCACCGTGAATCTATCCACTCTGCGGGGGCTGGTTTTGATCGGCTGCTCTTTCCATTTTGTGGTGATGAGCTATCGACCACAGAAACTCTCTCTGTGATCAGTGGCGAATCTCAGCTTGGCTGCGTCACCCACGTCTCAAGCCATCCGACAAGTGCTGGGGTGTAGCTCAGTGATAGGGAGCCCTCTGGCTCAATGCTCAGGACCTCCACAGGGAAAAACCTGCAGCTCCATGAAACACGGCCCATGTCCCTTCTCTCGGCAAGCACATTGCCCATCTTACATTTTATGTAGTCTCTGCTGGATGTCCGCCATCCATTAATTTGTTGCCTGATCTTGTCAAGTTATCAGGTTCCATAAAGAGGGAGAGTCAGCATCGTGGCCATCCAAGCTCCACTGACGTCTAATAAATGAGCCCTGAGGAAAGAGCAGTGTCTACTTCCCCAGGGCCCTCAACACCTCTGAGGTCTTCCTCAGCAGGCTCCGTATGGTTGTCAGATCCCACAGGAGCCAATCAATTGCGGAGTGGCTGAATGTCTTGTAGAATTTTGTAAGGTCAGCCCAGATGATACCAGAGAGCCCCTGGGGTCCAGGCAAGGTGGGATGGGGTCCATGGCATACCCACAAACATGGACAGTTATCAACCAGAAAAGGGAGAGGTTGTCACAGGAGAAAGGTGTGCACAGCCTTTAATCTGTGAATCCTAATGAACCATCCCTATGGTGCCCTGCAACTTCCCATGGCAAAGCTGACACTCGGGGGTGCCCAAGGCTGGCCTGACATCTGCCTATGGCCTCCTTGCTCTTTGACAGTGTCATTCTTTCTGCCTCGTCTGTCTTTCTCTTGAGAAGGATCGCTCACTCTTGCTTCTCCATTTCCTTTTGCTCCCTCTTAAACTGTCGGGCCAGCTAAACTCCCAGAGGGGAGACTCTGCCTCCATACAGCTCTGACCTACCCCCTTTATAAACTGTAATTAGATACTTAACCATTTAGTTGTCTAGTAATAATTGCTGTCCTCAAATGCCACGATTATTATAGCACCCAGAGGCACGTGTGCAAGGCTCACTACTGTGTCCTGGCACTTAGCACTGGGTTTAGCAGGTACCGTGTTCCCAGAGAAGGTTAGATTATCCAGCTTGTGAGCCCCTGAGGCAGCCCAAAGAGGTCAGCCTGAGACACTTTGGAGCAAGGATTAAAAGCTGGCCATGCAGAATCCGATGAAGCTCACAACATCTCACCTGAATTCTTGTGATGTATGTGCTGCCACTACAGAGGTTCTCAAGTAAATGCTTATTTTCCCAAGTCCTGGCTGGGCTCCTGAGATGGCTTTGCTTTCCTGGTGAAGGAGACATATATCACAAGAGTACTCCCCTGTCCCTCAGTTCCCTGATGGAACAAGGTTATAAAGGTTGGAATGACAGCAGCCATTTTGTGACCCTGAACCAAAGCCATACCTACTGCTTTAAAAAAAATAATTAAAAATCAGGAACAGGGGCCTGCAGCTGCTTACCTCCAGATCTTGCTTAGTGTGAAGAAGCAGCACCGTCTGTGTGGGCTCCTGGGGTTTCTGTCATATGTAGTCATAGCCTGTCTACCGAGTGAGCAGCATGTGTTGGGTTAAGAAATAACAGTGCTCTGGGTCTCATCTCTCCAGCCGTGAAATTAAAAATAGGATCCGGGATCTGTCACGCCCCACAGCACTAAGATGGATCTAAGGCAATTCAGTCTCGAATCTGGCACCTCGAGGAGGGAGGAGGGAGAGCCGGCGAGAACAAAAAGCCGGCGTTGCTTTAGTTTGTGAGCTGGTCTCACAAGAAGTGAGTATGTCATTTCCTCTCACCCACCCATGTTCTTATGAATAGCTCAGCTGCTGCAAGGAGGCCCTCGAAAAGATGTGACATGTGTGTGATGCCACCTTCTTACAAGGCCCAGGCAGCCAGCTGCTCCTTCAAGCCTGACATTAATTATGTCACTCACTGACGTCTACATCATGACCTGCCAATTCCCTCATGTCAATTTAATTTCTTTAGAATAAAAAAAAATGAGTAAAGAACAATGTTTCTCTATTCTATGAGAATATATAATTAACTCCCAAAATAGCTCTCCTTTATCCCTTGACAGAACTTTTTTAAAGTCTCCGGGAAGTCAGTGGTACACCACCTCCACTCAGCCTTCCTAGCGTGGCTAATGAGCACAGCGTGGGACGTGTGCCCTCGGAAGCTCGGCCCCCTTCAGCCTGAGAGTGACAGCTGTATTTTCAACTGACCTCCACCACTGTGATAGCCGAGCAGACTCGGTTCTGAGACTTAGTTGATTGCAGAACTAAAAACTGAGCTGGATTTACCCTATGCACATACTCACTCGAGCTGCCGGGATTCACAGCTCTGTCAGACACAGCAATGCATTCTGGGATGATACATAAACCTCCTGACACAGTAGCCATTGCCTGTGAAATTGACACACAGGTGGCACATGAGCACAACTTTGCTTCTGCCCCACGGTCTGCAATTCTTACAGTCAGAAAATCTTATTAGTGGCTTTATTAAGCTGCCCAGTGATGAAGACGGGGAGAGCGGATCTTATGGACTGAGCTGTTCAAGCCGCCCCCCAGGAACAGGGCCGTCCAGCTCCACGTGCTTCTTATTCTGCATTATGAAGCACCAAAATTGAGTTATTGAATTTCTGCTTAAAAAAAATAAAAAGAAGATGTCTGGCTGACTCATTATCTATCAAGCCATAAATGATCTCCTTTTCATTCATCCCAACATGTCATTATACCCGGCTAGTGAGCTCCAAGATACAGATGCACGTCAACTAAATATAACTCAAAAATACTCCAAGCAGGGGTAAGACGAGACCAGGAGAAAGGGGGGGGGGGCTTCAAAGGAAGAGCTGCCCTGGAAGCCTTAAAAGGAGACCCCAGAAAAGCAGTAGTCAAGTAATTGCTCTCTCTCTCTCTCTCTCTCTCTCTCTCTCTCACACACACACACACACACACACAGAGTTTTAAGTTGAACCATAGAAAAAACGTTAAAAATTAAAAACTAGCAAATTGCAGGGAGAAGGCCTGGTGAGGGCCTATGCCTGCAGGATCCGCTGTCTCATGCTTCTGCAGGGAGCAGAACCTTCCTGCAGGTGGGCTGTGAACTGCACAAATCCTCAAGTGGATGGAAATAAGGGAGAATTTCCTGGTGCCTTAGTAATTTCTGATTTTAAAGAGGAAGACATTCAAGACGGATGGATGCAGGAAGTTGAAGGCTGTTGCTGATTCATTTCCTGTTCACTAACAACTCCACCTCTTTCCTAAAAGAAAACCTCCCAAGGAGCCCCAAAGCTGGAAAAGGTCCTCCTGGGTCACGCTTCCCACCAAGCAGAGGCGCCAACAGGTCAAAGTGCTCCACAACCAAAAGCCAGCCTCCTGAGGTCTCCAGCCGGTGAGGAACCACATGACAACCGTGGGCCACGCAGGCAGCACAGACAGGGAACATCTGGCCTGGAGAACCTTAGAGGGGATGGGGTTCATCAACCCTATTTTATCCATCTTTAGCACAGGTGGTCTCAGCACGGGGGTTGACAGAAGCTGAGGAACGTCCATCCTGCCAACTTTTACTACTTGCCTACCCAGGCCACACACCATTCCCAGGCAGGGTGACAGAGGCACAGCTCCTGCCTGCTCGAAGCTGGCATTCTAGAGAGGGCCCCTGGAGGGGGAAGGTTAAGTAGATAAGAAAATAGGATTAATTCAGAGGGTCATGGTTGGCGGTCCCAGGAGCCTGCAGAAGGTCCACACAGCTGGAAGGCAGGAGCGCAGGGCAGACACGGGGCTTGGCGGTATCCTAGATAGGGCATGGGCTGGCCCGGGAGGGGTTTGAATTTTCTTCACCTTCTGCCATGACTCATTCGAAACCCAGTCTTTCTCAAAATTGCCAAAAAGAAAAAAAAATACCTTTCATCATTTCTCTCAACCCAAATTTCCAGTTTAATACCATCATTGAATCAGGTCCTCTGCCTGGGTCTCAGTGGGGGTACCGCTGGGTCATGTGGGAGTTCCGCTCTCCTCCTATTTTCTTGAGGAAACTGTTTTCCAAAAAGGCTGCAGTAAGTAACTCACCTCCTTCCCACCGGTGTCCAATTCCTTTTTCTCCTCATCCTCACCAACTCTCCTCATCCTTCATGTGTTTTTAATAGAAAAAACAGGTGTGGTAGGTGGACATGCTAATTAGCCTAATTGGGTCCTTCCACCACCTCCCATGTCTACAATGTTACACTATATACCATGAACACAGCACAGCTATTATTGGTGAACCAGCACTAAGCAAATCAAAATGGCTCCGCAAAGTCTCCTTTTCTTCCAGAGAAATGGATCCTGACATTGACCTGACATCCCACACCCAAAGGCAGGCAGAATCGCCTTCAGGCTAAACCCGAGGAGCACAAGTACTAGATAAAAGTTTTGATTTTCATGTAAAGGGAGAGTTGCAATATAGTTAATAAAAATGGAACGCAAGTACATTCCCACAGTGGCAACAAAAATCATTGCTAAGGACTCTGGAGGTTGGCAGATTTTTAATACAGTATTTCAAATTTAATTCAATTCAACAAATATTTAATGAGCTCTAACAAGCTGCCAGTCCTGTGCTGAGACACAGGCACAGCCAGTCAGCCACTGTCTACAATAGGCTCATTATCAAAGTGACAGGCCCCCACTCAGATATGGCTCTGAATAAAATGCAAAGAGGACAGAGAAGGTGCAGATAATTATCTGAAGGAGTTTTGAAGATTTATGCTCAGAAAATATGCAGTCTCACCTAATTAAAATACCTAATTTCACAATTATGGGTTATAAATTTTAACGGGAAGTAGTACATTTTTTTCTCTCATTAAATAACCCACCCAAAATATGACAGAACTCTATTTTTAGTTGAATTAATCAGACTAAAGGATATACACCAATTACAGAAGAAATCCAGGGAAACTGTCACCAAATGATAGCTGTCCAGTTAGGACAAGAAGATCACAAAACACACTTCAAAGGTTTTCTCAGCACAGTGCTCTTGGACATCAGGAAGGTGGCAACCCAAGGGTAAGCAACCTTAAGCCTTTCATATAGAAGAGGCAAATTAAACCAGTTATCCATCAAGGAGTCGACCACAAAATTGCACATACATGAAACAGATCCACTGGGCAGACAAGCACTTTAAAAAAATAAAGTAAAATTCTCTAAAGCAATGGAAAAAGGAAGATAGACACGGGTGGATCCTTGGAAAGCCATGTGGGAAACACAGATTCTAACTGGCTGCAGGAAGTAGTCCTGTCCACCTCCAGGACTCTGTAACCCAGAGCCTCACCTCTGCCTTTCCATGGTCAGCTCCCCTTCAGCCTCTCTAAAAACCAGAAAAACTCTGAGCTAGACACAAGTCTCAGGTGGGGGTTGCCTGTTCCCACACACCTCCCCGCCAGACTGCCTGAAAGAACTGGATTTTGTCTTGACCTTTTCCAGAACATCTGTGCACCAGGGGCTGCTAGGTTTCTGTCCAAAACCCTTCCATGACTCCTTCTAACAGAATCCTGATTTTTCTGGGTCTGGAAACATAGCCAGGTTTTTAAAGAGTCCTTGCCCTTGGGATAGATCAGCTGAATGCCACAGCTCAGGCCAAGGGGACAGACAACAGATGCCTGGTGAGGCTGTAAAAAAGCACCTTGAAAAGCTCTGTGCAGCAGGTGGGGCTGGATGATGAGGGGACCCAGACTTCTCCTAACTCCTCCCAGAACTTTTAGATCTTACCTCCAGCAACAGCTCCCCAGGCAGCTCCATAGTGCCCCCTGAAGCTGCAGGACATGTTGGGGCTGGAGATCACCCTGGTGAAAGTATTTACACCATGGACATCGTCAAATGCTACAGAGGGCCGGCTGTCAATCATTTGACAGTATTCCCCTGTTTCTCACCAAGGACCAGGTGACCTGCTCCACCAGCCTACAGAAAATTATAAGGACTGTGCTCAGCTTAGATTTCCACCTCCTCCCTAGCCAGAAGTGCCTGTTCCTTTCCCTGCTCCCAGCCCTTCTCACACAGAGCGCTTGTTTAAATCCTCCTGCCACAGGCTGCAACCTGACAGGGTTCTCTGCTGGGGTCTCCCCCAGCCCTGTGCAGCCTGGCTCCTTCTCCTCACAGAGGTTCTACATTCTGATTGCTTTTTCTGACCAGCTCCCTCCCCACCCTGCTGATAACCATCACTGATTGCTGCGAGTCCTCATGTTGTTTGATTCCTTTTCAGATTTGCTTCTGGTTTACTGACATCTGTGCCTATGTCCTACCATGGTGCGAACACCCTGAGAGCAGGACTTGGTTAGCTGGGGTCATTGGTAAATCCTCATGAGCTGTAACTGAGTCTTACCCAGAATAAGTTCTAGAATCTCCCCCATGCTGTAGATGAAGGAACCAAGGCTGAGAGAAGCTAGATGACCCATTGCAGGTGACTGCTGGTGCTGGGATTCCAACCAGACAGTTCCAACAAGGGTTACTCAGCCTCCTCACTCACACTCAGGTTGGGGCAGCTTTGCTGATGGCCTTGCCAGCCCAGGGAGGCCTGTGGGAACCTGGGTCTCTTTCTATCTTCTATGAGAGGAGTAGAAATATGTCTGCTCCATTAGCAGCGGGTCCCCAATGCAAGTGAGAGACCAGGAGGTCAAGTGAGATGGTGACTTGGTTACCTCAGACTCCCACCCCAGCCCTAGCCATCCACAGAACCTTGATATCTTCGTTAGCTTTTGTGGTAAGCTTCGTCTGTCATGAACGAGCTCTGCCATTAACATAGACCAAACACATTTGCGACTTTACACAATGTGAAAACTTATCGAATGACAATAGGTTCTTAGGCCATACCAGTTTCATCTGTGGCAGTTCATTGAGTACGTGTTGGTCACCTGGTAGTTATATGAAGGGCAATCACAAGTTCTTTCATTCCAATCTTAATCTCTAATGTCTATCACACTCAAGTCACACATCATACTTTATGTATGTTACAGAAAGACCAAGAAAGGGTTAAGGCAGCCACAGGGGTTCAGAGGCTGAACTGAGAGCAAAGACAGAGACAGACTTGAAAGCAGAGTCTCTGAGGGTGGTCAGAGAAGATTAGGGACCAGCCTGAAAACTTGTTCAGGGTGCAGAGCTGTCCACGTGCAGGAACTTATGATAGGCAAGGTTCCTGACAGACAGCCTTTTGACAGTGTCACCTCAGAGTATCAGCTTGAGATGTCAGCTTGGAGTGGGGCCTGCATGGTCATCATGGGCAGGAGAAGCTGCTCTGCTCAAGTGACAGGAGGCAGATTCAGAGGTTCGCCACCATGGTGATTTCCTGGGCAAGGCTCATGATGAGCCACCAGGTGACAGGGTCAAGGTACTGACCTGTCCAGTCTCAGGAGATTCCTCCTTTGGTGAGTCTGAGGTGAGTGTGTTGAGTCTGTGAGGTTGATAAGCTCCCATGCCTGGCATTCCTGGTAGGGTTTGGGATGACCACACAAGCAGGTGCTCCTTGATTCTGTTTGGTAGGTTGGCACATGAGTTATTTACCAGTCTGTGCCTTAGGGTGGTACTAGTCAGATGGAGGTTGTTTACTTGTACAAACAAGGACTGAAAACATTCCATCTCAGCCCTTAAAGCCTAATAGAGTGAAGCAGAGCAAACTACTGCTTTATACGATGACACAGCAAAGGATTAGGCACAGCCTGAAAGCTGCTGTTCTTCACGTCATGGAGTAACTATCTGCTCTCAATTTTCCCCCTAAAATACCCATGACTGAATCCTTGGAACCTGTGACTATGTTGCATTGAACTATAAAAGGAATTTTGCAAATGGAATTAAACATGAGAATTAAACCCAGCATTCTAGTGGACGACAAGTATAATTGCAGAAGCCTTAAAGGAAGAGGAAGACTAGAGTGAGACAGGGAGATGGAGGAGATTACTCAGGAGAGCTGTGGGGTATGAGCAGGACTCTGCTACCATGGCTGCCTTTCAAGAAGCCTGAAGGAGACCATGAGGCAGGGGCTGAGGGCATCTTCCAGAGGCCAACAAGGACACACATACTCAGCCAAGAGCACAAGGCAGGGCCTGAATGGGCACAGGAACTGCTTCTCCCCAAATTTCAGGAAGGCGTGCAGCCCTCTGACCCCTTGGTTTCAGCCTGGAGAAACTCACCTCAGATAAACTATAAGATCATAAATCTGTGTTGTTCCAAGTCATCGTTTGTGGTAATTTGTTATGGCAGGAGTAGAAAGGTAATGAAATAATAGGCAGAAAATAATGTTTTGCCCAAATAACAGAGCTTGTCAATCTTTGAGAATTCTCAGGAATTGATAAGCTCAGATTTATAAAGAGGCAAGCAGGAGAAGCGGCAGATGTCCTCATCAATTAGGTGCAACTTGATTGGCAGGCCAGGAATATTAAAACACAGACAGTAAGCTGGCTCCCGTCTTGTCTCAGTGCCCTGCAGCAAGGCTGCAGCAGATGACTCCATCTGCTTGGAGATGTACCCTGGCACAGCAGAGTGTGGGACAGACCACTACACTAAAGGAAACCTCTACGTACAACCTAATGAAGGGAGTCTTTCATATCTCCTGAGAGCCCCAGCTGCATGCCTTACTGTCCCCAGAAACCATCCATCCATGATCAAACATGGCAGACCCAAGTCAAGTGATAAATCCTGGTCCACAATGTGTTTCCAGATTCTGGAAACGCTACAGAGAACTCCCAAGACCCACGCATCTCAGGACCTAACACCTGGATCCCTCCCCTGCTTGAGGCAATGCTCTAGGCAACCGCCCTGAGTTCAGTCAGCAAACGTGGTGTGGGAGGAGCCCAGGAGCTCTGCAGGTGGACAGGCTTATCCCATCAGAATTGCTGGCTTATCCAATCAGAATAGTCCTTCTCCTGTGTTATAGTAATTGGCAGGGATGAGCTTCTGACTCCATCAAGCCAAGGACAGGCAGCCCTGGGGTCTTTGCTGAACATCAGTGCTCAGGAGAGCAGCTAGCACCAATTAATATTTAATAAGTGAATATATAATGATGAATAAATGAAATGTTTAATAAATGATGCATTCTGTTACTTAATTGCACACAAATCAGACTTTGCCAATATATGCATTTATTTTGGTGATGGTTTAATTAACGTTCTCAGTTGCTAATTGTGGATAGGTTAGAGCAACTCACTTGTCTTTTGAGGGGAGGGAATGTTTCCTTGATTGTAGGTGGGAAAGGACCCAGGTATCTGCTGTCTAGGATTCAGGATTCACCTTCCTGCTCCCTTCCCACCCAGGGTGCCCTCTGTCCTCCTCGACCTGTTTCTCTTCTGTTCACTGCCAGAAGCAGCATCTCAGCAGAGAGCCCACTCTTATGTAGTTGTAGATAATTAGCCGAGGAATGCACGGGTGAGTCGCAGGTGGACTTTAAGTCACTGGTAAAGTTTTCTTTAAGTTACTGCTGGGAGATACAGAAAGTCTAGTGGTGCATTCAGAATGCAGTATTTAGCCTTAAATGTAAAATTGCCTGGGAGGTAAGAAAAGCAGCAGGAGGGAGCAGAGTGGAGAGCAGTTTACACCAAGTGTGCCAGATCCACAGCCCCTCGACAAGCAGGAGGTGGGGGAAGGGCCAGCCTGACCCCAGAGCAAACCTAAGATGCGCTCAGTCCAAGAAGGCCTTCCCGCCACTGTCCTTCCTAACCCCATATTCCCTCGCCTCCCCTCCCCTCCCTTTACTCCCCTCTACCTAATCTAAGGTAACTCTATTCTTCCCTAATGTCTCACCTATCCCGTTATAAATTAGCATCTGTGTACCAGAGAAAACATTTGGCCTTTAGTTTTTATGGAATTGGTTAACTTAGCTTAATATGACATTTTAACATGAACTCCATCTATTTACTGGCAAATGCCATGATTTCATTTTTCTTTAAAGCTGACTAATATTCCATTGAATATATATACCACATTCTCTTTATCCATTCATCTACTGAAGGACACTTAGGTTGGTTCCATAGTTTAGCTATTGTGAATTTTGGTGCTTTAATTACTGACGTTCCTGATGTGACTGCAAGTTGGTGCAACCACTCTGGAAAGCAGTACAGAGATTCCTCAGAAAACTCAGGATGGAACCACCATTTGACTAAGCTATCCCACTCTTTGGTTTATACCAAAAGGACAAAAAAATTAGCATATCCATTGTTTTTAAGAATTTGTCTTTGGCAGAAACTACAGACTTAAAGTGTGAATTAAACTTGTATGATACCTTGATTTTCATGGGTAACCTAAATTAAAAATGAATACATTCGATTTAACATAAGTGGAATAAACATTTATAAATCTGTTTAATAGAGGGGAAGTCTAATCAATTTGCAAAGTTAAAATACTAAACATCAACTAGTAAATTTAAATTTAGGTATTATTGTCTTCTTAAATTCCATAAGGTAAAATATACTTGAATCTATTAAGTTGGTAAATGGAAAAGTTGGTAAATCTATTAGGTGTACTTTCATAAGTTGGTAAACGTGCTTTCATATGTTTGCTTTGCTTCTGGATCTAAAATAAAACAAGGTTACTAAGAATTAAAATCTAACAAACAAAATTCTATATGCAAAGAGTATAAAACATTTCAGCTCAGTTTTGATTAAAGTGTTATAAAAAGCACAAAGTATTTTCTCTTATTAAAAAAGGAATAATTTTTCTAAGTTTATAACTTTCATGAGGATTTTTTTTCAGAATATGATTTAAGAAAGTGTTTGAAACTAAAAAAAAGAGATATAAGAATGTTATGAAATATATTTCATTATGAAAAATTGGAAAGAAAAAGAAATTTTGTTTGGTTGAGAAATAATTTTATATGATAAAGTATATATTTGTGTATATTAAAGTCGAATATAATAAAAAGGGCAAAACTAAGGACATCAACAAGTTGTAGAATGTCTAAGTAAGTTGCAGAAGACTCATGAAAGGTAAAGCTAAAAGTCTGTGCATGTGATTCAGTTGGCTGTAATTAGCACAGTCAGCCAAAATTATTTAAGGGATTTTCTAAGGTTGAATTTTAATATACTGATATGAACCAAAAAACAAAAATATGGATCTGTTATTTTTCATGAAGATAATTTCTTGTGTTCGTTGGGTGTTATTTACTACAGAAATGAAATCTCAAAGGAATTATGGTTTGTGCTCATTTTAAAGTCTTTTAAATAAACACTCCACAACTAATTAAATAAATAATGGTTATTTTCACTTATTACAATGTAGTTGACACCATAAATCTATGGAGCTAGAGATAGGTATAAATCTGAAATTAAATATGCCTGTCTGATGCTTGTCTAAATGTTCTGTAAAATATGTAAAATGAAAGCATATATAGGTTTACAGGCAAGGTGGCCAGTAAACGCTATTTTTTTTCTATTTATGATCATTAACACTGTTTCCTAAGTGTGTGAGATTTAAGACTGCCCTTTGCTTTTTGCTAGTGCCGTTAACCTATGCAGACCTGTGATTCTAGTTATCATGCACTATGGATTCTAAACCTTATTTTAAAAGTTAAACTTAGTTACTATAAGGACCTCTTAGTGATGTGACACTGTTACTGGCTTCTTTGTGTACTCCACGTATTCATAATCTCTAGGTGCATAAGTCTTTTACAATGTAAAGCTGAGAAGAGCAATTTACTAAGTTGGTGTTCTCCAAACTCAAATCATCTGTAGCAAAAGTCTTCTTCAGATTTATATAAAAATAACAGATTTGTTTGGTGTTTATTTATGTCATTTAAGGTTCTGTTACTGGATAAAGGTAACCTGTTATCAGTAAATTATATATAATATTTTATGCTGTTTTTTTACCCTGGGATGGAAATTTACATGCATTTTGAAAGATAATTAGGAAAAGCCTGAGTGTTTAAAGGTTGACAATGCAGAACATGGAAATGTTTTTACATTTTTTTTTCATGAAAATGAATTAGGAGCTCTCACAGCTTTGTTCAATTTGTGATGCAGACACAGTGTTGAACTGTGCTGTTTGTCAACAGCGCAGCAGCTGAGATAAGGCTCTGCCCCTCACCCTACTCCCTGTTAGCATGGCTCCAAGGAAGGCTGGACTTACACTCAAAGTTATGTTCAAAAGATAGACTTATTATAAGGATTACCATGACCTCAAAAGAAAAAAGGGATATGATACAAAACAAAGTAAAGAAAGCTTGGGTAAATTATAAAAAGTATTTAAAGTTGCAAACAAGTTTTAAAAGAAAGTAAAATTTATAAAGAATCTATATGTGATAGAGTTGATAAATTTATGGATCTTTGTGGAGGCAAAATAGATATCAAAAATACATTAATCCTAATATATATAATGTTTTTTAGTTCACAGCTATTATAAAAATTTAATATGTTCTTGCTCCTTGTTAACTTATTTTCTATTTTCCTTGTAAAACTTTAGAACTTCTTGCTAGTGTTTTGCCTTCCAGAACAATGTGGGTTTATTTCAGGTAATATGCCATCAGCTATAGGACAGACAGGACGTTAGGGTGACTTCCAGTACTAATGCTGACCCTAATTAAATGGAAGGTGAACCATAAAATCATAGACACAGGGTTAAAGCCCAGTACTCCTACTTCAGGACTATGAGACCCAGGCTTCTGGACATTTAAATCCAAAAACTTAGAGATAGAAGTCAAGGAAGAAAAATGGCCAAGTAAAACTCAGAAAGTATTTTGGCCCTTGCCGTGGAGTCTCAGCCAGGATCCAGGGATCCCTTTAAGGGTCCAAAATCTCTAGTAGGTCACCCAATCTTCTCATCAGGGGGATTGAGAGGATCCTAAAGAATCAGTGCACCTTCTGCCCAGAGAAGGATCAGGGCTGTAGGAAATGTCCCTGATGCTTCCAAGGGGAGCCACACATGGTCAGCCAGACCTGACCCGTCCTGGCAGATGGCACAATGGTAGGAACAAGCAAAAGGAGCCCAGAGTCTTTTCACAAGTTCCCAAGAGCCATTTCTGGCAAGTCTCAGCTGACTCTTAATAACAGTTAGACCAATTTGGCCTTAAATACCTGGCAGGAGAATGAACAGAACACAGCCACCGTGGACACTTAAAAGTTCAAACAATGGTCCTGTATTGTTAATTGAGATGTATATTTATGTCAGTCCTTCCAAAAGTAAGTAAAACTGGGAGTTTAGACAGAAAGAATTTTTATGCAGGAGTGCCTGATAAATCTCACATAAAGATCCGTCAGCGTCACAAGTTTGAGTCCATTTGAGACCTTCAAATCTTCCTACCCTCCTCCGTGGGCAGATTGATCTGTTTCTGTTTTTTTTGTTTTGTTGTTTGTTTGTTTTTTTTTTTGCTGCTGTGATTATCTAGCTCTGGTATTTATTATGAGCTGCTATATGGGCTCCTTTGAGAAAAACTACAGAATTCCCACCATGGAAACTAAAGGCCAATTTCTGAAAGAATATTTGCTCGGGCTGTGTTCCACTTTACCACCCATCAAGGTAAAGGGCTCCTTGCTCAGGCTCCTCTGGGCTCAGGCTCACTACCTCCAGCTCGCTTACTTGGTTTTAATCAAGACCTAGAAAGAAGACAAGCATCAACCAAGTTGGAAAGGGTCGTACCGAGGGCTCCTGACCTAGGCAGCTCTACAAACTGACCCTGGGCAGTTTCCACCTTGAAAAGTTAATATGGCAAGGATGGGTGGCCATACTAAAGGGTCCAGGAGCAAAAATGCAAAGGAGACCCCAGGTTATCCAAAGAAAAAGAGGGGACTTGTGAGAGAGAGAGTCTGGTGGTTCGTTTTCCAGATTCAGCACTTAACCTTGAATGTCAAATTGGGATGTAAGGAAAGTATCAGGAGAGGGCAGAGTGGAAAGCTAAAAGCAGTTAACACTGGAGTGTGGCAGGTCAATAGCCCTCGACAAGCAGGAGGTGGGAGAAGGGCCAGCCTGACTGGCAGAGACAAACTTAAGATGCTCTCAGCCAGGAGAACAAAGGCAGGTGAGGACAGCTAAAGGCTAATTTTTTCAAAGAACCCAGTCAAACACAGTAAGACCTAGGTGACATTTGGGGTGACTGTACACCCCGAGGAACCAGGTAGGGACCCTGTGACTCTGGGAATAAAACACTGACTGTGACTGCCCTGGGCCTGCCTGCCACCGAGACCCCCGTCATGCAGGACCCTCAGTATAAAGCCTGGCTTTTGTCTCCTAGTTCATTGTTTGGGTTTGGGTAGGTGAGCGAGTTTCTCACATGCCCAGAGCAGATGAGTAAATACCTCGTAGCAGATGATAACCCATAGGAAAGCCCTGGGTTCACAGACCTTGAGAGTAAGCAAACAAAAGGAGAATGAGTTAATTGGAGAAATTCTTCAAGAAAAGGGGATTTATGGGACCAACTCTTGACAGGACCATAAAGGTCAAGATAGAACTAGAAGCCATGGCCCCAAGTGCCTCTTTCTATCTCAGAAAGGGGGATCCTTTAGTGGGACAGACACACTAGGAAAACTTCTGACCAGTACTGACCCCAGGAAGGATTGACCTATAGATGAGGCCCCCTGAATAGGAGGACCACCATAACAGTTCTGGAGAGGACCAGCTAAGGTCACCAACTCCACCACCTGGCAACCTTAAGAAGAACCTGGACACCTGATGGGCAGAGTGCAGAAGGTGGTCCCTGCCCCTCCGGCACATCCCCGTCACATGTGTGGGAACAGCACTCTGTCCTTGGGGGTCCTCTGCTTGGTGACCCACCCGCTCTCTCTCTCCAGAGTGCTTTCTGCTTGAGCCTCAATTTACCTTCACCTTCATTTCACTTTACTTTCTCCCATAATGAAGTTCTCTTGGGGCTTTTGGTGTCTGATTTTAAATGTGAATTTCTTTGGTGGGAACATAAGGAACCAGGATTGAGATTTAGCCTCCCACACCCCGAGACCCTAACCAGCTTCCACCATGTGTTTAAGACCACAAAACCATCCAATTAATGTCAAGATTGCCTAAGAAGGCTCAGATTTTTGCAAATGTAATTAACTAATCACACGGAGTCCCCATTATTTAATTTTCTCACAGTGCAGTAAGAGCTAACACTCAGGCGTCTGCTTGTGAGCTTGTTTTACATGTATTAAGTCACCTAATCCTCCCCAGTTGGGACTCTATGGGGTCACAATTTTAGTACTTTTTAAGGCAAAGCCATTTAAACATCAAAATGTTACGTGTATGTTAATTCTTTGCAAAGCATAGAGCTGGATCTCAGGAGAACTGGGGTGTGGGGTTCACATTTCAAACCACAGCACTAACCTGCCTTCCCTACACCTCCTCAAAGACATGGCATCCAGTTCTAAGGTAGCCAGAAATGCCACTTCCTGCTAAGCCTCTGCTCTCTGGACACCACAGGTGAAGCCCATGAGCCAGAGGACAGCACTGCTTCACTGAGACCCTTTCCATGACATTTACTTAGTAGATATCATACAGAGAGAGCCCAAAACTGTGGGAGAGCACTCAAAAAGGATTCTCTCATGAGGAACTAATTAACCCCAAGTGAGGTAGCCAGAATCAAGTCCACCAAGATGCTCACAAGTCATCCCAGAAATAGTGGCAAGGGCACTATCTAGACCCAGGGGAATGGAGGGAGCACCTGGTGTATGCTGGGTCCTTCCAACAAAGCATTTGACCTAATTCAGCATGGTAGCCCCTGGGGCGCCATTGTTACTCCCATGAGGAGGCCCAGAAAGGCCTACATACCTGCCCAATATCACACAGCTAAGGGTGACAGAGCAGGACTGGAAGCCAAGTCTATTTGATCTTCTCCAGGGGAGAAGGGGAGGGCCTGCTGCTTCCTCAGACCTTGGTGAGGGACAATCTCACCCACCAAAGTCATTTTCAGATTCCACTTTCTAGATACCACCACAAAACCAAGGCGTTGGAGTGAACAGAGATGAAAGCAGCAGAGCCAGGGCATCTGGCAGGACTCCTGGCCCCACACCACTTCCTGTTCTTGCAGGAAGCAGACCCAGTCATTAGGAGAAACACCAATACCAGTCATCTGTGGGCATCCCTGTCCCATCTCAGAGACTGGGCTCAATGGCGTAATTTCCCTTCAGCCTAACATCAACCAGGTCTGTGAGCTGTTGGATCAGTATTGCAGATGATGCCATTCATACGTCCTAGAGATGTGACATGAGACTTGATTGATTAATCATGTGAATAGGTTATACTTGATCAGTGCCTCTGTGTGTGGGATCTTGTGGGATCTGTTGCATTTGGGTTTTCTACGATAAAAAAAGGTATAATGCTCCCATAGAGTGTCCAAGTAATTTCAAATATGCATTCAAAAACCAAAATTTAAATTCAATAATGTCAACTTTCTTCAATTCACATTCACATTTACCGTAGACCACAGCAAGACCTGGAAGTCAGGCACTGGAGAGACAAGGGATTTGTCTGCAGTCACCACGGGCCTTGCTCTTGGATCTCATCCTCCCCCGTTTGTGTTCTGGGAATTTAGTGTAACTGACAGCTTCTCCTCTTACACACGTTGCTATCATCTGAATGCTTGTGTACCCTAACAGCAGTCAGAATCCACTGATCCAGTCCTCCCAAATGGGTGCCCAGTTGCAGGAAGTTTCTAGAAGGTTCTTACTGAACTTTGGAGATTCCCTCCTAACTAGAGCAACATTTGCTTGAGCTTCAATTGTTTACACACTAGGTCAAACAGCTTTCATAAGTTCCTGGTTTTTTTTTTGGCAAACCCACCAATTATACAGTAAATACAGATTCCTGTCTATAATTACTGAAGCTTGGGATAAGGAATTATTCCTGGACCAGAATTTTAATTCATAAAAACAAGTTCAAAGTTCAGTATCTGAGGAGACTGGCATCCAGGGTTACCTCCTGCAGGGCTCCAGGGTGGTCCAGATGTGCAAAAGGGAGGCCTGGAAGTCGGGTGGGTGAATTAACACCCGTGAAGCTGGTGACGATGCCAAGTGCAGCCAAAACTGGTGGAACAAATTTCTAGCCTGAAACTTCACTCCTCATGACCCAAAAGGGAAATACGAGACACAAAAACTATGTTGGACAATTCTCAAGACTGTAAGCTGATGTGATGTGGTCACCTGACCCTGGCTACTCCATAGCCTATTAAAGTTTCACCTCACTATGGCATGACAGCATCTGCTCAAAGGGTCTCTTGATCCAAGCAAGGTGAGGTGACTGTCAGAGCTGCCAGGATGGGGCATCTTAAACAGAGCTGTGTGTGCCCAGGTCCTCTCAACTGTGAGACTTTTGAGAAGAGGTGAATCACCTGCTCCCCACGCCACACATCCAACCACAAAGTTCAAGCAGATGTAGAACATCGTAGACATTCCTGTGCAAAAGGAAGGACATGAAAGCTCTGATGGAGCCACTGGCCCATAGCCACTCTGGCATACAGCCAGGAACACTGTGGAAGTTCCCTGATTGAGACTTGATTAATCCTCCCCGGCCCCAGGTGCCACTCTTGTTGGATAAGATCAGAAGAAAGCAAGCATTTGTGTCTGTGTGGCTCTCTCAGGATGCCCCCTGTCAATTTGAGGGACACAACTGCTGTATTGAATGGATGCTGCCTCTATCCTTTTAAATTCAAGATGACAGTGTATCCATACGTATAATTCCCTCTAGCTCTGGATGGACCTCCTGTGAGTACCTTGGAGGATCACTTCATTAAGTAAGAGCTGCAAATATGAAAATCTCTTACATAAGCCATAATCCCATAAGCTTCCTAGAAACCCTGAGATTTGATTAAGAGATGGACTCTCAATTTTTTTGATGGGCCTTTTGTGTGATGCACAGTCATTTTCAGTACAACGTTTGTGCTTTCCAAGGTCTTTATCAATGTTCTTACAGCCAGACCCTCAGGTCATCACTAAGCAGTCTTTTCCTGCTAGTGCCCTGCATTTATCCCATGCTTGGGGACCATTTTAATACTTCCATTCTTTGTCAGCAGGAGGCTGAGAATTTTACAAACCATCAAGTCCTGAATTCTTTTTTAACACTCTTTGCTGATTTGTCTCTTGTCCTGTATGTTTTTCAATCCACAGCACCTTCAGCACAATGCTCAGAGTTGGCCAAGCACAGTAGTCACATCACTACTCTCCACATTCCCACAGGTGAGGGCAATACTGAGTTACTGCAGAGATGCAACAGGACGCCCTCTGCCAGCTTCCCAAGACATGTTTCCCACTTTCTCCTGAACTCTCAGTACCCAGAAGCAGATGTCTCTTCCAAGAACACCACAATTCAGCAAGGCCACCTTGGCTATCTCTAATATGCTACTCAGAATACCCCTGCCTCTAACCCCTCTTCACTTCTAAGCTACTCCCAAATTCCTGTGCTTCTACTATGGCAGCTCCCAACTTCCAAGTACTAAGATATTCATTTTTTTTATTGTTTCAAAAAATTATCTCAAATCATGATGGCTTAGAACAGCAGCCATGCCTCAAACCCTGGCTGATGAGACACCTTCACCAGTTGTCTGTGGCCGAGATCTTATACAAGGCTGCTGTCAGTCTGTCATCCAGGGCTGCAGTTACCCAAGGCTTGGCTGCAGAAGATAATCTGCTCCTGAAGAAGCTCATGCTGGAGGGAAACTGGGTCTCTAGGGGAAGGGCAGTGAGGTCGACCAGCAGCCATGCACAATTCAAACCTGCCTGGAAATGGAGCTGGAAGTCACTCTTGGAGGAGGATGTGTTGGTTTGGGCACTGGGAAGAATTTGGGCTGCCTCAGATGTTGTGACAAATAAAAATCAAATAAAATGACACTTTAGAATGAGAGGAAAACAATAAGGGGTGTAAAGGGAGCTTAAACCCACATGTCCCCTAGCCCCTGTAAGCAGATCCCTTCTTCACTCCCTCCAGGGCTGAGGCTGTGCTGGCCTGAGACTTGGGCTGTTCCTGCAGCACGAGAGGCACAGAGTATAAAATAAGTTTTCCTGAAGGTAGTGCTAGGTGGGGGCCAGGAGGAAAGAGATGCACACTCTGACTGGGTAACTTGAAGACAGATAAAGGAATGTTTAAAAGGCAAGAAGAATATTTAGTATGACCACAATGGGTGGCATATCAGGGGCAGTGTGAGCAGAGAGGTTATCTGTCTCCTGTGCCGCAAGATGGAATGGAAGGAGAGGTTTCTGGAGCCAGAGAAGGCTGGCCACGTGCACAGGACCATTAGACAGAAGCTGTTGCCTTTGGTGTGGGGGAGGTCTGGAATATCTCCTGAGGGTAGTGCACTAGGGAAATGCCCGACCTCTGCTCTCCTGGACTTGTCTCCAGGACACACCAAACAGGGAGCCAGAGGACAGAGATGCTCATGGTGCAATCCACACATTGGCGTCTCTGGGCACAGGGAGGGCAAGAGAGTGCAGAACAAGTCTTGATGGGGTTAGAGGTTGCCCAGCACCCCCTGTGAGTGGGAGACACAGAAGCCCCATGGGGAGACCCGAGGCCACTTTCTGCCCTTCTAGTGGCAAGACTATCGTAGGCTGAGCTCAGCACAGGGCCAGGTCCCCCAAACAGTCCTTCTATCCAGGACTCTGGCCCCTCCTGACAGGACAACACCCCGCCAGATGGGAGTGGCAGAGATGAGCAGGCTTCATCGCTCCACCCAGGCTTACCTGTCAGATAAATCACACTCTCCCAGGGCAGGAGGGAGGGTTGGGAGAAGATGCCACAGGACCTGACTGTTCTCAGGACAGATGGAAAGATGCTTGTCCTGGCACAGAGGCACATTCTGGGTTGACCATTCTTCACCAAAGGGGTGCAAGGTGAAGTGCTGAAGATGCATAGGTACAGTCACAATTCACTTTGAGAACATCTTACTTTCCATCAGCAGAGGGGTAAAGTGCCTAGAGCAGTCAGCCACACAGGCTGCCAGAGGCCATCAGGAATTCAGACCTTCAGACCAGGAAAGGGCAAGAGATCCATGCTCCCTACGCATCTCACTTCAGGACAGGTCAGCAGGGTCACCAGCTCCTGAGCTGCATCTCTCTCATTTTCCCAACAGAGACTATGAGGGAAATCTGAATAAGCCTAATTGTGCATCATGTTATCCACTGTAGAGGGGAAGTCTATTTTTTAAAAATAGACATCCAGAGAAAAAGTCACAAAAATTATAACAGAGTGTTAACAGTGCCAGAATCAGGGCATAGAGGAAGGGTATAGTTTCTTTCTTTTTTGACATGATAATAAACAATTTTGCCAATGAGCTTATCTTGCTTTTACAACTTAAAATAAATAAATAAACAAACAATTAAATAAATAGTTCTCACGTCCTTAAATTTTATTTGCCATCTGGGAAGCTTAATGAAGCATCCAGCAACAATAGTTTTGCTAAGATTCGGCTCCCCGAGGAGCTGCTGAAATCCCCCCTGAATATACATAATAAGATGTGAGTGGTCACCTCAAGCAATAGGAAGTACTCAAGTTCAAACCCCTGAATTCCAGGGAGGATTTTAAATAGGCTGCTGTTCTTGATCAACCATGTAAGCTGTGTAATGATTTTCTGAATTCTCTTTCCTTCATGAGGTACGACCTCAAACATGACCATTTTGACAAAATCCCCAGGAATTTAAAAGACACTGAGGAATCCAGCTCAAACAACAGCTCTTGAGCAATTAAATTTGTAACCACAAGATAACAACTCTAGCCAGGTGTGACCTTAACTGAGAAGCATTTCATTACCCCAACCATGATGATTATTCTCTCAATAATGGGCTCAAATTATGCAAACAGATAACAAAGTATAAGAAGTGAAAATGGAAAAACAGCCACCTTTTTTTCCTTCCTAATGAGTTCTGCTAGAAACCTCTGTGCCAGAGCCAAAGGCAGGGAGGTATCTTGAGACAATCAAGCTTTGTGCTCTACAAGTTGTGGATCACGACCTAGCATCAGGCTAGAAGACAGTCTGGTATGTTGCCATCAGCCTCTATAAAAACATGAAATAGATTTCCAGTGTCAGCTCTGACATGACTATAACTTGGGAGTCTTCACCTCCATCCTTACACAAGTAAAAGCTGAACAAAGGGAACATCAATAACTTTTCCTCAGTCTATTAGAGAACTGAGGTTCAGGGAACTCGACCCTGAGGCCAGTGCAGGCAGGTGCATCAGAAGCTGCAGCTGAAATCTGTTTGCCTTGAGCAGAAGACCTTGGTACACGGGCTGGGAGAAAGACTTCATGGTCATCATGGTGGCTGCTGTGGACTAATGTGAGAGTCAGAACCCCTGGGAATACAGAAGAAGGGAAGGCATCTTTCCATGGCTTTCACTGTCAACAGTCCCTCCAGAATCTGATGGTGAAAATCAAAGGAAAGCCCCCTGGTGGTTTGGCAGTCAGAAAGAAGAAATAATCATTTGAGGAATATTTCTAGAATGTTCTCCATAACAAACTGCTCTTCAGGAAAAAAAAAATTCAAATTCTATTTCTAGTGGAAAAAGGATATGTTTTCCATACCAGCCCCCTAAGATCTGGAAGGAGACAAAGATTACCCTTCTCTTCATGTTTACTCAACATTGTACTTGAAGTCCTAAGCAAGGCAATATGACAAGAAAAGAAAAAATATGTCTTTTTTCCCTAAAGAAAACATTGTTGTACATGCAAACAAACAATAAGAATCAATAATGCTTTAGTGATTATAATAAAGCTGTAGGAGATAAGGTTCACACACAAAATCAAATTGCTTTTGCATATTCCAGCAATGAAAAATTGGATTTTGAAATTTAAAATACATTATTTACATTAGCACCTCAAAATGAAACATTTAGGAACAAATCTAAATAAATATATAAGATATGTATGAGGAAAACTATAAAATTCTGATAGAAGAAATGAAAGAAGAACTAAATGAATGAAGCTAGAGTTCATGCTCTTGGATAGGAAAATAATGTTATTGAGATATAAATTCTTCTCAATTTGATTTGTAGATTCAAGACAATTCCAACCAAAATCCTATAAAATTGTTTGTGGATATTGACAAATTGGTTCTAAATTTATATGAAAAGACTCAGAATGCTGGGTACAATGCTGAGAATAATAGTCAGAGGACTGACACTTCTCCACTTCAAGACTTACCATGTGACTATAGTAATCAAGCAGTATGGCAAAAGAATAAGCAAATGTCAATGGAACAGAGTTAGAACCAAGAAATAGATCCATATAAATGTAATCAGCTGATTCTTTTTGTAAAGGAGAAGAAATTATTTAATGGAGAGAGTCTTTTCAACACATGGTGCTAGATCACCTGGACATACATCTTCAAGGACAGAATGTGGAAACTGACCTTGAAAGACCCCCGTCCAATGAAAGACCCCCGTATCCCTGTCCAAGGAGAATCACACGAAACACTGGCTGCAAAAGCAAGAGGTTGGTTTATTGGGACACAGGCGCCTGCAGGTGTCAACTCCTTCTCAAGCTGCCCAGAATACAGAGCGACTACACGTAATCGTACAGATGCAGCGCATAGAAACAAAGTATCAGCCAAGAGTTACAAACATTACAGACATAGAAGTGACACCAGACAACACGACAAACACGACATGAGCTGGCCAGCTTACCTCCCAGTGATGCCGGTGGTCCTAGGGCAGGGATCCGGATGGGGTGGGGGGGCTATCTCGGTGGGACCTCCAATGAAAGACCCCCATCCAATGAAAGACCCCCGTATCCCTGTCCAAGGAGAATCACACGAAACACTGGCTGCAAAAGCAAGAGGTTGGTTTATTGGGACACAGGCGCCTGCAGGTGTCCAGCAGAACCTCAGCCAGAGCTTTGGTGAACTGGCACACCGGACTTGGGGATACAGAGATTTTTATAGGGTTTGGGACAGGTTTCGCGCACGCAGGAAGCAACAGGTTTCTTATTGGTTTGTTTAAATCTAGCATATAGGCCACCTAGGGGGTACAGTTCTGCATTCCAAAAACCACAGGTCTGCATTCTATTCTTTCTGTTCCTGCTTATCTGTTCCGGTTTATTCATTCATGCCTCAGGATGCGGGTGCTCTGTTCTTCAACTGGTTGTCCGGAGAGCATGCCTGGTGCCTGAACCTGTTTATGGTGTGCCTGGTATCTTGGTTTCATATCTTGGCCTTAGGTAACTGGGCTGACTTGGCTAGGGTCTTTCATTCCCCCCTTTTTCTTTATCATGGATAGAATCTTATATCCATTGTCCTGTGTTTTCCCTGAGTCATTCCCAGCATGGCCTCCATTTTAGATTTCACTCGATATTAGACTCGATTTATCTAACTACACTGACTACCTAACTTTAAATCTGGCTTCATTCCCCCCTCTAATTTGGGAACTCCTTACTGCTGTAAGGAAAGGGGGCGAAGATCTTTCTGGCTTCTTCAGGCTGACAAAAAGGGGCGATGTTGGGGCAAGCAGTTTGGAATCCCCTTTTAAAAATCGGGTCTATTGAGTGGTAGGCTGGAGGGCCATTTGAGTGATGGGTGGTCTATAAGAGAAACAAGAATTCATTAGTACTGGAACCATATTGATACAGCAATAAATGCCATAGCACAGGAATATGCCAATGAGTATGATGGCAAAGACAAAGACTAACAATGTTTTCCACCAGAAAGTACCAAGAACCAGAAGCTAAGATATTGTTTCAATGACAAAGTTGCTGAGGACATTGCTTCTATCTGAGCATGTAAATCTTTAAGGATATTTGTCACATTGCCAGAAATGTCAGGGATGTAAACACAACATTTAACTTTTAGGGTTACAGTTGTCCTTCCCTTAAGATATAGTTTAATAATTTAATATCATCTGATCTGGCAAAATCCTTTTACTAGTATGACCTGTGTCTAATAGAGAAATCTTTAATTCTGTTACTTAGGGCTGTATAACCATACTAGCAAACATTAAGCCTACCTGTGTTGGTTAGAAATAAAGGCCTTAGACTAAAACTACTCTAGCAGTCCCTTTGACAGTTATCAGGCATTCCTATTTAAGAGTCTCTTTTGCAGCCTCCAGTTTACTTATTGTGGAGGTTACATTTAACTATTATTATCATTTAAAATGCCCAGGAACAGCTGTGTTTTGGCTTTGAATGTCTTTGCTAATTGTTTAAGATGAAGCAAGTCAAACTGACTTCTGTTTCTACCTATTGTTAACAGTCAGCCTCCTGGGAGTCCTCGGGAACTTCACAGCAGCTTCTCAGTTCTGCTAGTGCCATTTGTGCAAGGATGGGTTCAGGCCTTGCTTGACCACGTGGCTTCCCTCGGAAGCATCAGGGATGTCTCCCTTTCCTGATGACCCTCCTCTTCACAGCAAATGCACTGATTGGCTTTCTGTCCTCCACTGGTCTCATTAATCTCCCTGATCAGGAGGTTATGTGGCCTAGAGTTGCAAAGCCCTTTGGAGAAGACCCTATCCCCTGATTCAGACTGACTCAGAGGGCAAGAGCCAAATATTGGTTTTTTTGGCCCTTTTAACTTTAACTTTAATTTTAAAACTTAATCTTAAACATCCAGCAAATAAACTTCAACAGCCTTATACTAAGTACTGGGCTTTAGTACCTATCTCTCTATCCTGTAGGTGATAACTCCTTATCTTAAGTTAACCCAGGTTGTGAGTTCTTAAAGCACTACCTCTTTAAAACATTAACAGGCAATCCTTAGACCATCTAAAAGCAAACTACAAAACAAAACTAACTAGGATAAAAACATATTTAGTTCATGTAATAGCTACCTTGAATTCTGGCAGAGTTATACATTATAATCCCCTGTTTGAGGTCCTGGAAATCGTGACAAAAACCAACTTTTGGACACAACCTTAAATGCACTGAAATCTGGCCTACTTCTTTCATAGTCACTTTCACATGCAGTGAGATGGGACATAGAGCCTTATCTCAAGGTGGGGCTCTTTATAAGTCTTAAATACTATAGTTCTGAAGCTGATCTTTGCTTTTTAGATATCATTTTACAAAGCCTACATAAATTGTTGCTCAAGTTTACATGAATATTAGCTAACACAACATAATATCACATCTAAAACATGAATTAAAGAAAGGCTGAAAGCTTTTAACCTTTTGTAGAAAAGTAGCAAAGTACTTTTGTGTTTTGCAATAAAACCTTTACATAGATTAGGCTCTCATTAACTTAAAAATACATCTAAATTGTATCTCAGTGTAAAAAGTAACATGGAACATCACATAACTTATTGGTAACAAGTCCAGTTATAGAACACAAATGATATAAATAAATTTCCAACATGTTTTTCTTTTAAGCCTAAAATTATCATACAGTTTTAGAACACCAGGTTGATATAATGCTCTTTCTAAAGCTTCTACCTTACAGATTTGTATACCTGGAAGATATGAACACATTAATAACACCATAATTACATTGATGATTTTATATTAACCAAGTTTAGCTTTTAAAGAAATAACGTAGCACAATTCTCTAAAACAACAGCACTTGTTTAATCAGCTGTTTAATTTCTTTAAGATTACTTTGCTCAAAAACTTACACTTATAACCAACTTGCACAGACCTTCTTTATCACTTACTTAAACCCTCTTAATTAGACTTTCTTATCCAGAAACACATTTTCCCTCTATTAAATCCATATCTAGAACCTTCTAGTTTCTCTTTCATCTGTTAACCTCCTTCTGTTCACATCTTGAAACAATACTTGTAAACCTTTGAATCTGAGCAGATTATTTCATAGACATTTATTAGCCCCCCCCTTTTTTTAACACCTAGACTAACTTATAAGCTTAATTTAAGACATCTTTACTTTCATCTGTTTACCCAATTTAAATTGAACATTTGAATCACGTGAATCAAAGATATTTGGATCCATTTTTTTAAATTTTTCATGAGCGCTCCTCATCTGTCAATTGTCATATCACTGCAGGATATATGGACGTACACATATACAGACATACCGACATACAACACGTAACACAAGTGTAACACATAACACAATGGTGAAGGCCTTGCAGGTTTCTCAGGTGAAATCTCATTGCAATGTTAAAAAAACTCCAGTTGATCAAAAATAGAACTTATCAGAAAAACATTAACTTGTCTGTAGGAACAAAATCATGAGCTCAAAGAAAAAAATAAAAATACAGAATCTAAGAAAAAAAGCAAAAATCCTAAAAAGTTGACCGGCCAGTAATTAGTAAATGCCATACAATTTACTCTTTGGTTTAATCTAGTTTGAGTTCAGGTAAAAGACACCTTTACTTTTTTTTTTCCTTGGGCCTGAGCTCCAAGCTGCTTCTGTTTGCATATCAGCTTGAGCCCTGGCTGAGGTCTGGAAGAAACTGGGAAAACCGGAATTCTTGAGCAGAAACTTTATGCCTAAGGCATTTTAACCATAAGTCACAATTTATCTTCCTACACTAGAAAAATTTGCTCACACAAAACTGAAAATAGGATCTTTCTTGATAATATAAAAGCCACCATCAGAAGAAGTTCCTTCAGGATCATTAAGCTACTTTCTTTGTTCTTAGCAGCTTAAGGAACACAGCACATTTTAAACATTGGGCAGTAAAACAGACTATTGAAAGTTACCTATGCACCTTAGGGAACCTGGGCAGATCTTACTAATTATCCCATGCCTTTTTCTCAGTCCTACAACCTGAATTGCTAACATTTCTGACCCTCGAAGGAAGGGAAGCATCCAGGAGGAATGGATGCGGGGTTGGGAGTGTTGCACGGCCCATACGGAGGCAAATGTGATTGGGGCTTTCCCTCAATGCCATTCATCTACCGATCACCCTAGATACCCCTGAGGGCTGTCGGGAGAGGGCTCAAGAGAAAGGAACCTTTGGAAACATCTGAGAGTAGCCCAGACTGGGATTCCGCAGTTGTTCCAAACTCCTTCCTCCACCTCCACGCATCCGAGGCAGATCGGGATTAGGGACACTATGTACTCACGCCAATTGCTCTCCAGGCCCAGACAGAAAAGTTTTGGAAGCGGCTTTGGCAGAACCCAACATGCCTGCTCTGTACCGAACAGGTGATTGAGAGCTGCCTAGGCCGAGAAACCTCTCACCCGAGTCTTGTAGAGTGGCGGCTGCACTAGTTGCGTTTAAGTAGCCATCGGGTGCCCACCTTACCTCCAGAAAGAAAGAGAGAGAGAAAGATGCATCTCAAACAGACATGGGGTGTGTGCACTTACCTCAGTGTGGAATCTCGGTCTGGGACAGAATTTATGACTGAAAGTTCGGCTCCCATCCCCAAATCCAATTAATGCCAATTTAATAATGAGGACTGGGTTTTGAGAAAAGTTAAAGTGAGATATCAAAAGTTCTTAGATCCCCAGCAGGCATTCCTTAACCGCAGCAGGTGTACTCAGGCCAACTATGGGAAAAAAAGAAAACACTGCTTCCCTAATCTTGCTTACAATTTAGATTAAAATCTAGCTAAAGTTATCTCCACACCTCTAAGGCAGATTAGAATTTGGGACTCTGCATCGGTTCAAAGTAAAACAATGCCATCACACTTAACAGAGACACAGACAAAAAGACACACAGAGACACACATAAAGACATAGATTTCCTTTTCAGATTGTCAAAAAAATAAATAAAAATGGGTGCTGGCCCGAAGCCGACTGGGGTCTTCCCTTCAGACAAACGGATTGGGAGAGCATCCCCCTTAGATTGGGTCTGACAACCCCAGATTGGGAGATTAGTTCTCTTGCCAGGGTGTTGGGGTGGAGACAGACAGGACAACAAAAACATAAAACACAAAATTCGCAGCGCGGCCACAGAATTCGCAGCGCGTCGTGGATTGCTACCCAGAAACTAAAGGTTCAGGCGGATTGCGGATCCGTCAGCTACAAAATACTTTACCAAATACTTCACAAAATACTTTACTACAGGCAATCCACTCAGAAAACAGAAAGGGGCTGGGGACGTCTCCCGACCATGGGGGATGGACCCCGAGGGTTATTGGTGGCTGGATCTACTTGTCCTTCTTCTTCCTCTGAGGAAACCTGGATGGAATCAGTAGCTGGTACGGGTTGGGGCTGATAGGGTGGGGGTGGGGCTTCGGAAGGAGATTGTGGAGCACAGATGAGGAGATAGAATACAGAGACGGAAACAATAACACAATAATCACAATAACACTACAATCAGACCGAATAGAAAGAGCGCTGCCCAACTTCAGATCAGATGGCTTAGGTGGAGCAGAAGCCCCACTGTTGCCTACAAATACAGATGGCTTAGATGGAGCGGAAGCTCCACCACCGCCTACAGATACAGATGGCTTGGATGAAGCAGAAGCTCCACCGTCGCCTACAGATACAGATGGCTTAGATGGAGTAGTAGCTCCACCGCCGCCTACAGATACAGATGGCTTAGATGGAGCGGAAGCTCCACCGTTGCCTACAAAAATCCCTGGGATGTCTCCCGGGGTGGCAGGGGAGAAGTCCGAGTTTGTCAACTCCTTCTCAAGCTGCCCAGAATACAGAGCGACTACACGTAATCGTACAGATGCAGCGCATAGAAACAAAGTATCAGCCAAGAGTTACAAACATTACAGACATAGAAGTGACACCAGACAACACGACAAACACGACATGAGCTGGCCAGCTTACCTCCCAGTGATGCCGGTGGTCCTAGGGCAGGGATCCGGATGGGGTGGGGGGGCTATCTCGGTGGGACCTCCAATGAAAGACCCCCATCCAATGAAAGACCCCCGTATCCCTGTCCAAGGAGAATCACACGAAACACTGGCTGCAAAAGCAAGAGGTTGGTTTATTGGGACACAGGCGCCTGCAGGTGTCCAGCAGAACCTCAGCCAGAGCTTTGGTGAACTGGCACACCGGACTTGGGGATACAGAGATTTTTATAGGGTTTGGGACAGGTTTCGCGCGCGCAGGAAGCAACAGGTTTCTTATTGGTTTGTTTAAATCTAGCATATAGGCCACCTAGGGGGTACAGTTCTGCATTCCAAAAACCACAGGTCTGCATTCTATTCTTTCTGTTCCTGCTTATCTGTTCCGGTTTATTCATTCATGCCTCAGGATGCAGGTGCTCTGTTCTTCAACCGGTTGTCCGGAGAGCATGCCTGGTGCCTGAACCTGTTTATGGTGTGCCTGGTATCTTGGTTTCATATCTTGGCCTTAGGTAACTGGGCTTACTGGGCTAGGGTCTTTCAACCTAAGACCTTGCATAAAACTCAATTTGAAATGATTCCCAACATAAATTTAAAAAAACACAAAACCATAAAAAATACTTTCAGTAAAAGAAGATAACAGAGAAGTAAGTAGCCTTGGACCTGATGAATTTTCAGATATTAAACCAAAAACACAATCCTTGAAAGAAATGTTAAGTTGAACTTCACTAAAATCCATGTGATAGTGTTCTAACAATGAAAAGATAATCAGAGACTTAGAGAAAATATTTGAAACCCATATTTTGAAACCCATATCTAATTAAAGACTTTAATGCAAAATATTCAAAGAACACTTGACATTCATCAAAAAGATCAAAGAGTACAATTAAAATATGGTCAAAGGACCTGAGTAGGAACCTTAATAAAAAGGATACGTAGGTGGCCAGTAAGCTTATGAAAAGAAGTTCAACACACTAAGGTGGGAAAAAGTCCTAAAATCTGTGAACTGTCGTGGGTTGAGTTGTGTCCTCTGAAAATAATATGTTTAAGTCTTGCTCCTCAGCAGTCCACAGTGTGACCTTATTTGGAGACATGGTCTTTGTAGCTGTAATCAAGTCATTTCAATGAGATCGTTAGGGTAAGTCATGATCTCATACAACACAGAGACGGGTACACAGAAGGGAGATGATGTGAAGACAGCCCTAGCATGGTGATATGATCTACAAGCTAAGGACCACATGAAGCTACCAGCAGCTAGGAAAGGTGGGGATGATAACCGTCCCTGGAGACTTCAGGGGGGGCATGGTCCTGCTGACACCTTGGTTTCAGACTTCTGGCCTCCAGAACTGTGAGAGAACAAACTCCTGGTGTCATAAGCCTGTGGTGTGTCATTAGAGAAGTTCTGGAAAACTCACACAAACACTGTGGCTGCCCAGAATTCAGAGTGACAGCCACTCTGACTTAGCAATGACAGAAATACAGAAGGCTCTCTCCATTGTGGAATAAATATCGGCAGGTTCTCACAAATATATTATTAATAGGCAAACATTAATCATGGTCCAAGGTGTTCACCCAACTGATTTGAAGTACTATATTCACGAATTCATCACCTGTGAATACTTGTAGAAGCTTCCTTCATAATTGTCCGAAATCAGGAGAAGCAGACGATATGAGAAAGTACAGTAAGTTACTATAATTCATACAACAGAACAGCGTTCATGAACAGAAGGAAGTGAGATCTCAAACACATAGGTACATCTCAAAACACACAGGCAAATCACATTGTTGTAAATTTATTGCTATCCAAGTAAGAATTGAAGAATTAAGCAGATGGATGATTCCAGGAGCAAAGTTTCTCACTGTTGGGATGAAAAGTTGCAGATAATGAAGGGGAAAAGGGGAGAATGGTTGATGTAGCAATGGGTTAGAGTTGGGCCCAAGAGTATGGGCTCAGGCTTACCTTAATACGAGCACCAGTAGCTGCTTCTAGAAATGTCTGTAGGCATGTATACGTCCAGGATTAGTATGCATATGTGTATTTCCTTCCCTTGCCTATCAAGAGGCTGAGAAGCAATGACTTCTAGCAACAGTGTGCAAACCTAATGCTCAGAATGTTGTTTCTCCAGGAGAGCAAATCAAATTCCCCTGGAGAAGGCCAGATCCTAGGACTTGGGCAGGATAGATGTAAAATGAACCTGGACCCTCTTGCATTACATGAAGGAAGTGTTTTGAGTAAATAAAAAGAAAAATTACACTATGAGTAATGTCAAAGCACTACACGGGAAACAATGGAAAGTGCTCTCAGTGTTCAAAGCTGGAACAATTTAAGAAACAAAAATATTACCCAAAATATAAAATAAATATCCAATTACCCCCAAATATAAAATAAATACACATTTACCTATACTGGAATAATTAGAAATTCAATAGGTAAATAAATAGAGGAGAAAATGTATAATTTAGAAGTATGCACTTTACCCTCAAAAATGGGAAGTGGGCCATGGATGGGAATCTCATTCCAAAGAGTACAGCATAGAAAGGGAAAGGAAAAGTCACTTTATACTAGAGAAAGTTTAAAAATGCTATCTTAGACAGATGATTGAGGATGGCATCCATAGTGATAAGACATGATTATATTTTGTGCCGTGAGTTCAATGTGATGGGAGGGGCACTTTACCCCTATGGCCTTCCATATGTAACCTCATCTAACCAAAAAAAAGCAATCATATGAAACTTACTAGAGGTGAGACTGGACACAACCAGTCTTGGACAGTCTACCAAGCACACAATCAGTGCTCCTAAGCTTTAGATGCCATCAAGAACAGAGAAGATCTGAGATACTGTCACAGCCAAAAGAAGGTGTGTGGGATCTGCCGACACCAGTTTGAAATTGTTTTGTAAATGTAAACTACTTTTAAAATAAAGAATACTTCTAAAGTACAAACACTTGAATGATTTTCTGGAAAACTGTTGCCCCCGTGATCATTCCAGATGATGGTAATGAATACAGACTCAGGTGATTCTCTATCCATCATCCCAGATCCCAGCCACGTCCCTGGTTCAGCTGTGATATGGAATTCATTTTCAGAGCTTCTCAGAATCTCAGCATCATTCTCTTCTCTTCCTGGAGAAAGATCAACACGCTGTCTTCACTACTGATTTTGAAGCTTGATCTCCAACTTCAGCACGACCAAGGTTTCCAGTAGTTGGTGCATAACAAATGGAGTCATCCCTCCAAGGGCAGGAAATGTAGCAGGAGGAATACGAGATGACACTTATAGGCTGACATCTGAGGACAGTGGGAAAAGTCAATTGGTAGAACCAGAAAGCTACGTGCTTTGTGATGTGCTGTCACAATGAGGTCCATTCTCAGCTTTCTCTACTTGGCCATCCAGGTAAGATGGTTGCTTTCGTGTGTGTGCATGGGCTGAATTCCTGGCTCTGATCCTTGAACCAAGCACCTGACAGGTATAGAGAAAGTCTCACTTTCTTTCTTCACACACCTTGCTCCAAGAGTGAGTGACCTCCTGAGGAAGAAACTATGCTATGGCTTGGATGTGAGGTGTCCCACAAAAGCTCACATGTGAGACAACATAAGAAGGTTCAGAGGAGAATTGATTGGGCTGTTAGATTCTTAACCCAATCAGTGATTTAATCCCCTGATAGGGATTCACTGAGTGGTAACTGACTGAAGTGGTTGGGTGTGGCTGGAGGAGGTGGGAATCCAGGCACAGCTTTGGGTACATATTTGTTTATGGAGAGTGGAGATTCTCTCTGCCTCCTGGTCACCATGATGGGAGCTGCTTTCCTCCACCCCCCTCCCCCAACATGATGTTCAGCCTCACCTCAAGCCCTGAGGAATCGAGTCGGCCATCTATGAACTGAGACCTCTGAAACTGTGAGCCCTCAAATAAACTTCTCCTCCTCTACAATTGTCCTGGTCAGATCTTAGAGTCATGGCAGCAAAATAGCTGACTAAAACAGACTACATCCTGATCCCAGTCACTGAGGCCAGGATTACTCCAGGTGGCCTGATCACCACCCCATGCCTTGGATTTTGAAGGTGTATCTCCCAGTCCTGGGGCAGAGGCAAGGCTCCCATGGAGACCAGCTCTAGGGCCCCTGAAAACTCTCACCCAGGTCTGTCCTCACTTTCCTACCCCCAAACTCACAAAGTGAAAGTCAAATGGTCTTCAAAAGGTTTGTCTTTGATTTCCTTCCAAATTCCTTCAGGTTATTTGGCATAATTTGGGTTTATTTGTAAAAAGATATTTTTGAAACATCCAGTGTATGCCTTTAATCAAGCACACATCTCTCCCTGGCTCCTGTATGTATAGCACATCTTAAGTGGAAATTCGGGTACACGGACAAACATGAGGCATTTTCATTGACTTTGAACACAGAACATGGAGAACATTTGAGAAAAACTTCCAAAAGTCGTTCTCTTTGGAAGCTGCTGTCTGCTCCCGAAACCAGGGAGAAGTGACAGAAATATTTTTAATTGAAATTTCTGCGCAGTCTCCTCTGGAAAGAAAGACGAGTGGTTCCTCTGCTTCTCAGCAGTGCAGACTGCTTCTCCACAGAATATCTCAGGGCTTGAGCTCAGCAGAGTGAAGCAAATGCCAAGGCAGAAAGCAAAGCTCTGTCTCCAGCTTTCAAAACAGAAAGGAGTCAGGGTCTGTAACAAATCCACTGATGATGGGATCCCGTGTCACTGGAGACTGCAACCCTCTATCAAGATCAGTGAGAAGAGATACTCCTAATAATCACATCAGCAGGGGATGTGCTGAAGAAATAGTTCCAAATCTCAAGTGTTTTCAAAAATGCATGGATCAGACTCTAGGTCACCAATATCCTCCCTGGTTTTCATCTATTTTCAAAAAGAAAAAAAGAATTTCATCAGCTCAGAAAGCTCTTGAGACTCTGAATGTGCCTTTCCTTAATTCCTTTCTGCACTCCCAGAGAGCTGCTCGGTGCCCAGTGTTCAACAGCAACATGGTCTGGGGGTAGCCTGGGGGTGAGCTCATGGGTGTTGGGATGATCCATCTCCAGCTAGGCCTGTCTTTGAGAAGACTTGCAAAAGCTTGCATTCAGAGAATTAATAAATGTGGAGAGAGTTACAGTCCACACTTTTTTTTCCTCTTACTTTAAACATTAGCTCTCCTGGTTCACGACATCCTATTTGCTTTTGGATCATGGGCTGTAAGAGTTTAGCTCAAAGGATTTTCTTAACGTGGGGTGGTGTGGAATTAGAAAGCCATGTTGCGTACGCATGAGAAATGTGAAGCCAAAATGTTAGGTTTGCATTGGAGATTAGCAAGAGAAGAGTGACATTTTCTGTTCATGTTAAAAAGAAGATTTATCAAAACGATGTCCCAGTGGCTGATGGATGTGTCTGTCGCAGAAATTGGCCTTTGGTTTCCTTTTACAGAGAAGGCAGGTGTGCAAGAGAAACCTGTTCCCAGGGTGTCCTCTTAGTTTATGTCAGCAAAAATGATAACATGAGTGGAGAGCTTGAGAAGACATCCACCAAGATTTAGGAGCCAGAGAAAATGGGTAGGCTACTCCCAAAGGAGCCTCCCTGAATCCCCACTCCCTCCTTCCCTCCCACCCCGGGCCCTGCAGAGCCTCAGCCCATATGGCTCTTTCCAGTCTGCCTGTCACCCAAATGCCATCTTGCACATCTTACATGAGTCATAATTGGAAAACACCCACCAGTTATGTGAAGTAACCCCCTAGGGGACGCCCTAGAAGTCTAGGCCCTGCTGATAACAGGGCTGAGATCTGTTCTCTCTATCGGGGAAACAATGCTGGAGTAAATAATGACCTGGATACCTTCCAGTCTGACTCCAACCCCGACACTAATAATCTGATGCAGAATAAACTGAAAACAGCCTTCATTCTGCTCTATTCTCAGATACCCAACAGAACTTTAAATGCCAAACCTTTCCATCTCTGTGTTGAAGGGCATTTCAAGATTTTCACAGTCCAGAGTCATCCTTTTCTTTGGCAACAGATTTGAGGGGGGCAAGAGAAAGCCATCCAGATTGGAGTCAACACAGGGTCATCTATGGATACTGAGCAAATAAAACACAAGACACTCAGTTCATCCTGAATTTCAGATCAACACTTAATTTTAGTGTAGGTGCTGAGCTGAAATTCAAATTTAACTTGGTGTTTTACATCTTATCCCGCAACCTTATTGGAAGTTGAGCTGAGATAGTTTATAAAAGTGCAGAGCTGGGCTGGGGATGTGGCTCAAGTGGTAGCGCGCTCGTCTGGCATGCATGCGGCCCGGGTTCGATCCTCAGCACCACATACAGACAAAGATGCTGTGTCCACCAAATACTGAAAAATAAATATTAAAGTTCTCTCTCTCTCTCCCTCTTAAAAAAAAAAAAGTGCAGAGCTTGCTAAACACGAGTTTCCTTTTACACATTCGGTATCCCTTTCAGATAAATCTGGGAGGAGTTTATTTCTGACTCTATAAGACATAACAGAGCATAAAACACGCTTCTATTTCCTTAAGAAAACATTTATAGGAGAAAACAACTACTTTTACATCATATATGCATGGGAAATGATTTTTAAAATAGTTTTGTAGGAATAATACATAATGGTTCTGATCCAACTACAACATGCTGTATATCATATATAAGAAAACAGAGCCTTATTTGAAATAGTTGCCAACTACTGCTGAGAAATTATGGAATCACATAGCTAATAGAAATACATCAGCGGCAGTGAGTGCTATAACACAGAGAGAAATACCCCAAATGTGCTTGGAGATGGAGTCTGTCTTCTGTAGGAGTCATTATGAGAACAAATGCCAGTACAGTGGCTCATAGCCTACCAGTGACTATAAAGCAAGGTGCACTGTGAAATAATTGGCACCACATAAATTCCCACCCTCTATTTGGTGGCAGAGTGAAGCGGGCAGCAATAATAACAAAAAACATAAATTTTGAAGGAATTCCCATCCAGAAAATGTGGGCAACTTAGATGTGGATTATATGTAGACAAAACAATATTTCAGAAAATATCAGTAGAAAACACTAAAGGGAAAAAATGGATTCCAATATCATGAGCACACATGCAGAAGAAATTAAAATTTCACTCACCGTAGAGAACAGCCGAGGGAGAAAGTGGGTCCAATCTTGGAAAAACTGAGCTTATTCAAAAACTCACCAGGACTTCCGTCAGCGTTCAGAACAATCCAACATTGTAGCAGCAATAAATAAGAATAAAATACACATGCAGGAAATAACACCAACTCCACTAAACATTTTCTGGGTTTTTTTTTTGGTCTTGTTATTTATGCAAAGCAAACCCCTCAGACAGGTATTTCTAAATGTGATGCTATTAGCTCCCACCCAAGAGTAGCAACATAGTTACTGTCCTGACATCCACTCCCTGTAGCTCTACCACAACTCCCAAGCAGCTATTGGCTTTTGGCTTGTCAAGTAGGTTTCATAGCCCTAACTAATTTTAAAATAAGTTGATTTTGGAAAAAGCCATCAGACAGTGCTCCAGTTTGAAAAGTAGATGGCACCCTTATTTGATCAGAGAGGTTGAGGGAAAAAAATACAGTTACAACAGCACCCAGGGTACATTGTCTGTGTGCTGCTTGGTTCAGCTTTCCTGTTTTCACATATCTAATAAAACTTGTCACTGGGTCTGTAGGAAGTCCTAAATGTCACTTACCTCCTTCTTCCAATGGCTCTTCCCAAATCAAAGTTCATAAGAGGCCTCCCAACCTGCTGCTCTCCAATTCCACTCAGGAAGGCCATGTTCTTTGGTGTCCAAGGTGAACATATGCAACAAAACCTGTCAAGCTATTGGCTGCCCAGGGGCCAATCACATGCTCTCAATGGCATTAAGCTAGAGTGGGGGTGGGCACGTGCATTGTGATGTCACAGGTTCCAGACCTGCAGCCCCTTGAGCCAGGACAAGAGGAGGCACAAGTGGAAGCACAGAGGAGGGAGCCACCATGAGAAGACAAGAGACACAGGGCAGCCGGAAAATGGCAGAGCAGGTACAGGAAGCCACCCTGGACTCTTCACAGCCCAGAAGCAAAGCAACAAAAGGGCCCAGAGGGGACTTCTAGAACTCAGTGTTGGGAAGGTCAGAACTTAGTGGGATTTGAAATTGAACTACAGGAGTAGAAAATAAGGACAGAATTTCTTGATCCCAAAATCTGACCAGGGTGGAGTAGGGGGATGGGGATGGGGAAGAGAGAGAGAAAGAGGAAAAGAAAAAGCTCTCAGGTCACTTGCTCAACAAAAGCAGAAATAAAAACAGAGTAAGTTAAAGTGGGAGGAGTAGCAAAGACTGAGAAGGAGATCAAGCAGCTGAGCCCAACATGCAGGTGGAAAGCTGTGCTAGGCAGAGTGGCCACTTGGTACAGTCCATAGCCAGTCCCCCTGGAAGAAATTAAATGGACACAGCTTCTTTCAGTCTTCTGGTAGCAGCAAATAAAACCAAAGAGAACATCTCTGGAGTGGGTTTTCTCAGGAATCCATCTAGAAGGAATGCGTAGAGATTTTTGCTAGATGAAGGTTTCAGAAACCCTCTCCCCATCACCTCGGGCAAGGTGGGTGGGGTGGAGCAGAACTGAGCTAATCACTCTCAAAGGGTGCTAACCCCCATCTAGTGCTCAGATCCTACCCCTGTCAGTGATGGGCTAACCCTGGAGATCTGCGAAAGCCAGGGTGAGACTTCTAGGTCAGAGACTACCCCCACAGAGCCTGCATCCACAGGGCCCCCACTTACAGACAACCAACAAACACTTAGCACCACAACCAAGAAGCCCCAGCAGAAGGGAGTGGGAGCTCAGGGATGTATGGCTGCCAGCTGTGGGAGCTCAGAAGAAGGTGGGCCGACTGCAACCCTGCCATGGGGATGGTACCCCAGGATGGACATCAGCCAGGGTGGAGGCTTCTGCACCACAGCCTGCCCACAGAGGGCCTGCATTCACAGCCCAACAGTCAAAGACAATATGAAGAAGCCCCTGAGGAGGGATTTTAAAAGCCACAAGAGAAAAATTGCATGTCACATTTAGAGGTAAGATAACGAGGCTTTCTTCAGATCTCTCAGCCTGAGATTAAAACCAGGAGGACTTGGAATAATACATACCAACCCCTAAAGATAACGAGTGATAATCAAGATTACTATATCCTGCAAAAAAAAATGGACTTCATAATTGAAGGTGAAATACATCCTTCCATGATAAGCAGAAATAAAAAGAATTCATAACCATTAATCCCATACTACAAAGCCCACTCAGTAAAGTCCAACATGCAGAAGAAATTAAAAATAAATGCCAGAGTCAGCATGTGGATAAATGTTGCTAGAAGAATAGTCAAGGGACAGTCACTCTCGAACATAGAAATAAAACAGAATAGCATTTTTTAATTTAAAAATGATCTCTCTATAATAATACTGAATATGAATGGTTTAAACTCTCCCATCACAAGATATAGATTGTCATAGTAGATTATAAAAGAAGACCCAATGATGTTGTTGATAAGACTCTATAGGCAAAGACATCCAATGCAAATGGAGGCCAACAGTGAGCAAGAGTAGTTACTCTCTCAGACAAAGTAGTCAATCTAAAATTATTCAGAAGACATTAAGCAGGTCAATTCATAATGGTTGAAGGAATCATCGAACAAGAAAGAATGGGAGTGAATGTTTATGTCTCAAACATTGGTGCACCTACAGCCATAAAACCATTCTGTGTTTATATCATTATGTGCCTACATTCAAAAAAAAAAAAAGATCTCAAATAAGTCATCTAACACTACCTTTCAAATCTTACAAAATATAAAGACTCAAATAGGCCTGAGGACAATAATACTGGATAATTTTAACACACTCCTTTCACTAATGGTCAGGTCATTCAGAGGAAAACTAAGAGTCTCTAGAACAATTAAAAATAATTTTAAAATAGTATCTTTTTAAAACCATTAATCAAAAGAACTGAACAGACATCTTTTGAATACTTTAACAACTGAATTCACTTTCTTCTCAGTTGCTTGTGGAGCTTTCTCTTAAACAGAGCATACTTTAGGACACAAAGCAAGTCTTACCTAATACAAAAAAAAGAGATAATTCCTTGAATTTATAAGGGTATCGTGGAATTGGATTAGAAATAAGTAACAAGTTAAAAAAATAGAAAACATTGTAACAGCTGAAGATTAAATAAGACAGTTATGGATAATGAATGGATCATAGAAGAAATCAGAGGGAAAATTTTAAAAATTCTAATAAATGAGAACAGAGATATGACATTAAAATCTATGGGATAGCATGAAGGCAGTTCTAAGAGTAAAGTTTATATCATTCTGTGCCTATATTCAAAAAATAAAGATATCAAATAAGCCATCTGACACTACCCTTCAAGGTGTTAGAAAAGGAAGAACAAGTTAGTGCCCAAATCAGTAGAATACAGAAAATATTTTAGAGCCAAAATTAGTGAAATTGAGAATAAAAATATTGGGATTCATGAAAAAAAATAAAGAGTTGGCTCTTTAAAAAGATAAACAGGATTTATAAGCCCTTACCAAAACTAAACAAAAGAGAGAGAAGACATAAATTATTAAAAGAAGAGATGAGAAAGGAAATATCACCAATTACTCTTCTGATATCTGGGAGTTATTTAGGAATGGTTTTGAAAATTTACACTCCAATAAACTGGAAAACCTAGAAAATACTTTTAAATTCCTAGACAAATGTGACCTACCCAAAACAAACCAAGAAAATGAAGAAAACCTAAACAGAACAATATCAAGCAATTAGATTGAAATAAAATCTGACCAAAAAAAATTTTTTTTCAGTACCAGATGGATTATCAGCCAACTTGTCCAGATTTAAAAAAAAGAAATTATGTTAATCTCCCATAAATTAGCCCATGAAATAGAAAGAGAGGATTTAACACTCTCAAATTCATGATATGAAGCCCTGTCACCTGATGCCTAAACCAAACAAAGACAACAAGGAGAGAAAACCTCAGAACAATATCCTTTATTAACACAATGTCCTTAATAAAATATATCCCTGATGCAAAAATCCTGAACACAACATTAGCAACCTGTTTTGAAAAACACATTAAGAGAGGCTGATGTTGTGGCTCAGTGGCAGAGCATTTGCCTAGCATGTATGAGGCACTGGATTCGATCCTCAGCACTACAAAAAAATAAATAAAGGTATTAAAAATTTAAGAATCACATTAGGAGGACCATACCACATATACAAGAGGATTGTATCTCAGGGATGCAATTTGGTTCAATATATACAAATCAGGAAATGTAATTCATTTAGAATTAAATTCATTTAGAATTAAAAACAGGAAGGGAATGAACATCTCAATATCGGCAGAAAAAAAGCCTTGAACAAAATCCAGCAAATGTTCATATTAAAAATACCGAGAAACTAGTGTTAGAAGGAACTCAACTCAACTGCATGAAGGCTATTGTGACAAATCCAAGATCAACATCATACAAAAGTGAAAAAAAACTTAAACATTTTCTCTAAAATCATGAATAAGACAAGGATGTCCATTTTTACCACTCCTATTCCATATAATTCTTGAAGTTCTATGCAGAGAAAATATCAAGAGAAGGAAATTAAAAAGAGACAAATAGGAAAAATAGGAGTCAAATGATCTATCGACTGATGACATGATCCTATATGCAGGGACCCCAAAATTTCACAAGAAGATTTCTAAAGCTCATAAACAATTACAGTAAAGTAGCAGGATTTAAGACCAACATAAAATAACGTTAAGAAATCAATACCTGGGCTGGGGATGTGGCTCAAGCGGTAGCGCACTCGCCTCGCATGCGTGCGGCCCGGGTTCGATCCTCAGCACCACATACCAACAAAGATGTTGTGTCCGCCAAGAACTAAAAAATAAATATTAAAAATTCTCTCTCTCTCTCCTCTCTCACTCTCTCTTTAAAAAAAAAGAAATCAATACCTTTTTTATACTCTAATAATGATTGTGCCAATAAAGAAATAAGGAAAATTATTTTGCTCACAATAACCTCAAAAAAAATTTAAAAAAATACTTGGAAGTAAATCCAAGGAGGTGAGTAATATCTACAATGAAAACTACAGAACATTGAATTGAAGACATTAGAAGGTGAAAAACCTCACCTGTTCACGGACAGGCAGACTTAACACTGTTGAAATGGCCATACCATCAAAAGTGATACACAGGTTCAATACCATCCCACTAAAATACCAACGACATTCTTCACAGAACGAGAAAAGTCCTAAAATTGATATGAAAGAGTAAGAGACCCGGAATAGCCAACACAATCCTTACCTAGAAGAGTGACACTGGTGGCATAATGATTCCTGACTTCACATTGTACTGCAGACCTACAGTAACAAAAACTTCATGGTATTGACATAAAAACATACTCGAAGACCAATGGAATAGAGGAACAGAGACAAACCCACATAGTTCCTGACATCTGGCACTTGACAAAGATGCCAAGTACATATGTCAGAGAAAAGATTGTTTTTTAAGCAACAGAGCTGGAAAAACTAGATATCCAGATGTAGAAGAATAAAACTCAGTCCCTGTCACTCACCCTGCACAAAAGTTAAATCTAAATGGATCAAAGACTTAGGTATTAGAAACCTGTGAGTGCCAGGAGGAAACAGGGTCAATGCAATACTCCAACATATTGGTGCAGAAGCCATCTTCCTCAGCAAGACCCTCAGACTACAGAAAGAAACCAAGAATCAGTCAATGGGATGACATTCATTAAAAAGTGTCTGCAAAGTAAAGTAAACGAGAGTGTGAAGAGAGAACCCAAAGAATGTTTCCCAGCCACTCCTCAGATAAGGAACTAACATCCAAAATATATGAAGAACTCAAGAGCTTAACACCAGAAAAAACAAATAACAAATCTTTCAACGGGCAAAAGAACTTAACATGTTTATCAAAAGAAGAACAACAAATGGCCAAGAAATAAAGACATTTTTAAATATGTAAAAAGAAAATGTTCACCTTCCCTAACAATGAGGGAAATGCAGACCATAGCTATATTGAGATTTCATCTCACTCCAATTAAAATGGCAATCATGAAGAATACAAAAACAAGAAAATGCTCATCAGCATAGGGTGGGGAAAGGTGCACTCATGTTGTTGGTAGGACTTCAAATCAGTTCAGCCACTTCAAATTAGTTCAAATTAGTTTTCCACTTTACTGTGGAAAGCAGTAGAGAGAATCCTCAAAAAACTAGGAATTAAACCACCATAGGACCCAGCTATCCCACTCTTTGGTATTTATCCAAAAGAACTAAAGTCAGATACGATTGGGAAACAAGCATGTCAAGTTTTACAGCAGCGCAATTCACAATAGCCAACTCGTGGACAAAACCAGGTCCCATCAACAGATGAGTGGGTAAGAAAATGTGGTGGATGTGCACATAGGAGTTAAACTCGGCCACAAAGTGGGGTGACACCATGTCATTCGCTAGTAAAAGGTGAGAACTGAAGAAGATCCTGCTACGTGAAATCTGCAGACTCAAAGTCAAATGTTTTCTCTCCTGAATTAGAGTGAAATTTTTAAAAATGGAGGGGGGAAGGATTCCATGAAAATAGGAGAAATTTGTGGAGCAGAGGGAGTAGAGGGAGGAGAAAGAGCAATAGAGACAAACAGTGCAGAGAAATTGACCAAATTACACTGTGAACCTATATGAATACACCACAGAGAGTTTCAATTTACATATATCTAAAATGCATCAGTTGGAAAACCAAGAAATAAACAGAAGAAAGACCCACAGAGGAAAAGGACCAGGAGAGGGAGGAGTAGAGGGACAGGGGAAGGTATTTGAAATGAAGCAAATGATACCTCATGCTTGTATAATGATGTCAAAATGAAGCCACTGCTGTGTGCGACTCTAGTGCACAATAAAAACATTTTTTGAAAAAGGAGACCAATGGCCTCCAATTTACAGAGATGGTGTCCGGTGGGTTTCTTTTAAGCTCACCTATTTTGTCATTTCTATTTCTGGATGGACTGTGAACAGCTTAGTCTCACCTCTCTTTTTCTTAGATCTTCCTTCTTATCTGACCCTGGATCCTTCCTGACATAAGGGAAAATTTCAGGAAAGACCATTCTGCGATCTAAGTGCGTTGTGACCTTGGGCAAGTTACTTAACTTCTCTGGGCTTTAGATTCCTCATCTATAAAATGGCAATAATCAGCTCTGTAACACCAGAGTTGTTCTGCAGATCAGAGCAGCACACTGATGTTCAAGAGCTGCGCATGTCACCAGACACACCAGCCATGCCCAGCAAAACCATTGCTTCCACTCTTAATTAGGGACTTAATTTTTCTGAACTTTCCCTGTGTGCAGGTTTTAATTCGAATGGCTTCTGCAGGAATCTGTGTTCCTTCAGGGGACTCTCTGCCCAGGATAAGCAGATTCCTAGTGCAAACAGTTTCCTAAAGTTGATCATTGCAGTTAACAGCAAAGACCCTGGGGCAACTCCAGGGTGGTCCTGGCTCCACCCCTTAGTGGTTGTTTGAGGCTGGGCAAGTTAACTCACTTCTTTGCTCCCCATTTTCCTAACTTGTGAAATGGGAGTGACTCTCTAAAAGGATGCATTGAAATAAGTCAATGTAACTCAGCAATTTAAAGCACTTTGGGTGCTCTGGGGGCATAAGCTAGAGTCACACTAATATCCAATTTCCCGCCAGCAGCCAGAGTGGCAGCCCTAGAGCACAGATCTGCCCTTGTGATACTTCTGCTCAACATCCCTCTGTAGCTCCCATCTCCCTTGAATTTTCTGCTTCTTGGCGCAGACCTTGCACTGGTTACCTGGCACCCGCCATCTCTATTGTCACCAAGTCACAATACTTATGAACCTAGAGCTAAGCCAAATGACCAGACATGGAAGGACAAATGCTGCAGGTGTCACTGGAGGCATCTAAAATAAACCCATGGAAGCAGAGACTAAATGTTGGTTTTTAGGGGCTGGGTTAGGAACTGGAGGAACTGCTGTTAGTAGGTATAAGGTGTCAGTTATGCAAGATAAGTAGCTCCTGAGGTCCACTTTGCAGTGCATTGCTTTATCATGGTGCACTTGGAAACCTGTTGAGGAAAGGGAAAGAAGCACTCCCTAGGTGGCCTTGACTGAAGGAAGGTATTTGTGGGGCCCAGCAGGGGGCAAGGGCCTGGGGCTCTGCCTTGATGCCAGAGAGGATTTTTCAGAGTCAGCCAGAGGGGCTGCAGCCCCCCTGGGCCATGACACCAGCCCCTACTTTCACAAAGACCCCAACAGGACTGCACTCCCTCCACTCCTGGACTTGAGGAATGTGCACCCAACAGGAACCCTGGAGGGCCACCTCCAGACAGAAGAGATTGGGGGCCCTTCACCACTGAAGTCCCAGGACCCTGTTTGCCACGCAGAACTTGGCACCGGGTTTTCTTGGGAAGGCACTGCTAATTCATATGCTGAAACTCAGCAGGGAAAATCGGTACCTGACAGGGTGAATGTAATTAAGCCATCATCAGAAAACAGCTGTCCATCATTGGTGTTGGAGCTGTGTTGCGCATTTCATCAGGATGGCTTCTTCGAGGAACCTGATGAGTCAGAGAGCAGCTCGGCTCTACAGCCAGGGCTGCAAAGGGCAGGCTGGCATCTCCAGGTGGCAGCAACGAACTGCTGCACTGCCCACAAGGCTCAGTGCCTGGGCAGGATGGAGCAAGCTCCCTGGGCCGGGTCACATGACCACACCTGCAGGATCTCAGCTGCCAGCTGGATGGTGCACACTGATTGGCCAGCCCCGGTCATGTGCCCACCGAGGCGAGTTCAGATTCTGTGCCCCAGGAGCACTCTGGTGATGGAACAGTTCCAGAATCAGGATGAAATCCAGGGAAGAATAAAACCAGTTACTTCCGTCAGGGTTTTGGGCACATGCACACGTTGCTGAGATCTCAGAGTGCTTCCCAACCTTTAGAACCTACATTTCTTAGTACACCTTGGACTACAGCTTGGTGTTCATCATCAGATAAAAAACGCTGGTTTTACCCATGTCCTGCTCAAGGTAGCATTGCTTTAGGGGGTGAGGGACACATGCCCGGAATGTCAGATGTTCACATAAGTACTGGTTCTTACACACACACACAAACACACACACACACACACACACACACACACACACACACACACATACAGTACTAGCTTGAGGAAAGCCCTCATTTCACCAACCCAGACCCTCCTGAGATCTGATCCCAATCGCTCAGAACTCGGGCCATTCAGGAAGTGCTGTTTAAGAATCAGCCTGCCTGCAAGTTCTTCCAGCTCTGCTTCTGAATCACCAAACCTGATGTAGGGTTTGTAAGATTCTCCTGAGCCTCCTACACTAGTGGACCCTTAAGATGTTCACCCCCTCACTTCTCTTCTGTGCCCTTGAACTGTGGGGTGTTTTTTTTTTTTTGGATACCTGTCATTTATTGGCAGACAGTAATTAGCTCAAAGAGGCAGGCTCTGGAAAGCACACAGAGCACAACCCGATCCTCCCGGGACATCCTCTCCATCCAGAGTGTTCCCTTTGTGCCCCACTATTATCACCAAGGTTCCCACCCACTCTTTCCACAATGAGTAAATTCCTGGATCACTTTCAGGTGTGCTTGACAACTGCTCCCCCAATCCTTCTCTTTTCCTTTATAGAACTGAGGTTCTCAGCACTGGTGACCCCACGAAGAAAGCTAAACACTAATTATGCAATGGCTGGAAATGAAGGCACCAGAAATTTGGGTTCTCTTAGGTTTGGATCCCTAAGCCAAGTGTGATCATATCAGTCATTAACCAAACCAGCACATCACGTGAAGGCGGCTTGTCAATAGCATGTCAGGACCGCCCACGGACATCCCAGTTCTACTGGTTGGATCAGGAGGCACAACCAGCTTCTGACCTTTCCAGCTCCTCTGACTCACCCTCCTTGGTAGTCTCTCCTGGTTTGACCATCATGGTCCTGGGCACTTCTGGGCACTGTGCCCTTCTGCTGAAATTATAGCCCCCAGGGACAGAGGGTGAAGAGTTTGGCCCTGGCAGCCAGACAGCATGAGTTAACCTGGCCTTCACCCAGGTCCTCCCATGACCAGTTGTGTGCCTCCTTCAGTGACATCTCTCCACCTGGCCCAAGGGAAGGAACTGGCCACCATTTCTCATTAGATGGCTCCTTTGTTTTTTCTTGTTTTTTTGAAAGCAGCAGGTGGCCATGGAATGAACCCTTCCTATTTCCAGTAATATTCTCCTCCTGCTCCTTGCCTAGTAATTTTCTATGTTAAGAAAAAAGAAAAGAAGGAGGCCCCTCCAAATCAAGCACGCTGTGCCTAACGAGGTTGAGCTCCCTGGATGATGTCACTTGGGGCAGAGATGCACTTCTGGTGGTCCATAAGGCCACAGCACGCTGCTAGGACTGCCCTTGCAAACCTCATGAGTGTGTTTCTTTGTCTCTTTCTTAGTGACTTCATCCTCTGTATCCATCTCAAAGTCCTTTGCATGAAACAGCAGAGAAAGTCAAAGGTGCTGTCTGGGTCATTTATGAATCATGAGTGAAAGGTCATGGTCTCTCTCACACATTTTCATGTTCTGAAGTCTCCATAGCAGTCAGTGCTTAGGACTCAAATGTCACGCTCAGGTCATTGTCATACAATGTCCAGCAACTGGGCAAGGGCGGAAGTGCCTTTCTTCCAGTAGCCCTCCTGCTGCTATTTTACCTCCCTCCTGGGGAGCCAGCTGTGAGCCCCAAACCAAGGTATCCATTTCTAGACATTGTCCTGCCTCTTTTGTCCTCATGGACTTGGAGATGAAGGGACAGGGGCTCTGCATCCAGAATCCATGAAGAATCCTGAGCCCTTGCTCATGCCCTCTTGGCCCCTGGCTGCCTGGACTCTGCATGCTGGACATCCAACAGCCACACTCTTGCTCCTCAGGTCCTTGCCACCACCGGTCTCTTCACAATGTCCCTCCCCCTGCTGGAATGGGATTGCCCCTCTTTTCCCAACATACACTTTTCATTCTGATTACAAGAAACAGAAACCCAGAAGAAGGGGCTCAGACTGAGAGGGCTGCAGGCTCCTGAAACCATCGGGCGGAGAGAACCAGGTGGGGCTGAGGCTCAGCAGAGCCGGGCTGGGCTGCACCTGCTTCTGGAACCTCCCCCAGGCCCCTGTCCATCCTGCAGCCTCCTTCTCAGACAGGGCTCCTCCAGCCTCTGCAGGCATGTCCAGGCTCCAGGGACAGGATGAGGTGATGGCCCTGTGTCTCTGACTGGCACGTGGGAGTCATGGACTCCTTCAGGTAAAGAGCATTTTCAGATCCAATTTAGAGACATTCATGTCAGGGAGTCAGGCAGTTGTAATTATCAAAACACTGCAGGCTGAAGGAATGAATGTGTCAAAATCTTGGCTTCATCAGGTGAAATTAGCCAAAAATGAAGAAATAAATAAAAATGAAGTGTGCGTTTAGTTAGTGCTAGAAGGAGACTGATGGTTGAAGAACTCATTTGCCATTCTTCCACTGGTTTATTATTAATCACAGAAACCCTTGTTTGTGCAATGTTTTGTCATTCGTGAAGAGCTTTCTCACAAACCATGAAATTGTCACTCAGCCACCTGAGCAGGTGAGTTGTCCCCATGTTGTTCTGGATCTGGTGTCAGGACACAGTGAGGCTGGCATCATGTCACAAAATGGGATGCTGCAGGTAGATCTTTCTGCATGGAGCTGGGCACAGGGTCCCTGCATGGTGCAGAACAGAAGGGGAGAAGCCCATGGGGCAGTGGCTTTGGACAGCACCAAGGAACCACCTCACAGTTCGTAGGTCAGAAGTCTGAGCTGCATCTCACCAAGCTACGAGCAAGGCCCTGCAGGACCATGTCCTGGCTGCAGGCTCCAGAGGCTGCTTCCCTGATATCTGGGTGGTTAGTTTCCATCCCTTTCATGGTAGAACCCGGGTTCTGCTTCCTCAAGTCAGCTGAGGGTTGTGGTCAGCTGCTGGAGGCGGCAGCACTCCCAGGCCCCTGGTTCCTTTCTCCATCTTCAAACTTGGCCACAGCAATTCCAGTCTTCCTGCTTCATATCACTCCTGCCCTCTTGAGGGGCCTCTGACTCCTCTCCATATCTCTCCATTGGTAGAGCCCACCTTGATGATTCGGGATAATGCCCACACTTTCAGGTCCATGGATCAGGGACTTTAACTCCCTTTGCCATGTAATGTCATCTATTCCCAGGGATAATGACAGGAAGGAAAACTGTGGTTCCAAACTCCCACCTGCCACAGGGACTGGCATTTCCCATCTGCAAATTTGAGCCTCTGAAGACTGCTCCCTAGAGACATGATTTGTCAGGGTTTGAGTGGCTTAAGGGCTACAAGAGCAGACCTGAAGCCAGGCTTGTCCATCGTGAGTCCTTCCCCAGGGCTTCTGGCTGTGATCTGGTGGAGTGGCTTGCTCTGCATGCCTCTCTCTTCAACAGAGAAAAAAACATAATTGTCTCCCCCATAAGCCTCTTGTGAGGATGTGCAATAAATGTCACCTGAAATTATTATTACATCTATTTGCACTGCCTTCTCTACCTGTTATGGAGAACCCGTCTCTAGAACAGTTTGTGATCTCCCCACATACAAGCCAGGGATAATGACGTCCTCTTATTGTGGACAGACAGCATTTTATCTACATCACCAGGAAGCATTACCACAGTGGACATTTCTGTGGAGTTGGTATTCCTGCTGTACAGATGAGAAAATCAAGTGAGGAGGGGAGAGCGGCTTGCTGCACCTCCCAGAGGTCCTAAACAGTGGAGGAGGGGAAGCCTCATCAGGATGGGGGACACTGGAAACCCAGGGCTCACACAGCTACTAGGGCTGCAGCTGCAAGTGAAGATGGGCTTGACAGCTCGAGTGTCAGTGGTGGGGTGGGAGGACTAAGAAACATTGGCGTGGACCACTGAGAACCACCTCTGAGCCCTGGAATTGGGCAGGATAATTACAGACCAAGGACTGGTCCCTAATCCACCCTAACTATCTGTTGTGGAATTGCTGGAAATGTTTTTGAAAAGTTCTCCAGTGAGATTCTAATGCACTATAAGCATTGAGAACCACTGGACTAAACTAGGAATTCCATGAAGACCCAAAGAGTGTCCTCTGTCACGGTACCCCATACAGTATCCCAATTACACAGCATGCAGCCGGTATTTGATCTAATAGAACTCTGACTATTCCTGCTCCAGGCACCTGAATTCTGCTCTATACCCCACGTGGGGTCTGCAGTCTCCATGCCAAGTGTCTGGTCCCACCGTGTTCCCTGTGCTTTATGCTATTATGAGGTTCCACTATCACAAAGGACTAAATCAGACACCTGTGTGTCCATGAGGGCAGCCCTGAGCTCCCCAGGAGGAAGGCGCTTCTTTCTCTGGCATGTTTCCCAAAACCCACCCACATTCCATTTGCAACCAAGCTCATGGGAGAGCATGACCTCACCTACCTGCCTGGATCTCCCTGAAGGCAAGTCCCAGCCAAGGTGACCTCAGCCCCCCAGAACCTAGAGGGCCTCCAAGAGCACCACAGGTGCTCAATAAATGTACTAAGTATCATGGGAAAAAACTAGACCCAGGTAGAAACTGAGGTCATGATGCTGTCACCTCAGGAAACCAGTCCTGCTGACCTCCATTAACTGCAAGGACGTGAGGAAGGACTGGGGGAAGTCTGAGAAATGGATTTCAGAGAGATCAAGACCTGGGGTCGGGAGCTTCAGACACCTCCAGGAAAGGCCCCCCATGACAGACCACTCGGGGAGCCCCCGTTGGAGAGATTCAGCCCTAGGCCTCCTCCCCTGGCATCTCTTGGCTCTGTGTCCCCAGAAGAGCATCTGATTGGCCAGGCTCTGGTCCCAGGACTATGGCCAGGGTAGAGCAGGGCCCTTTGGCAAGGGCTTTCCTGAAGCTCCCTGAAGAATAAGTGAGGTGCTGATGGGAAGGAGGGCAGAGCAGAAACTGTCCAGGCAAGACCAGGAACCTCTGCATGACCCCCTGCTCCACGGCTTCAGTTCTTTTCCAAGGAGCAGAAGAAAGAACATGGGTCTGGAGAGGAATGGGTCTGGGCTGAGGGGTTCCATGATCATTCTTTTCTACAGATTCATGACATGCCCTGCCCTGGGGATCATCTGCAATGACCGTCCACCTTTCCCATTCTGTATGAGTCACACCCAGAAGTGCAGTGTGAAGCATGCTTTTCCTCCCCACGCACTGGGCTGTGATGGGGCTGCTATGGCCTCCATCCCTTTATAACATTGCCATATTTTAATGGTACTTCTGAAGAAAGGGCAGCCAGTTAATAAGCAATATTTGTTTACTATAATGTATGTTTTATTTGGATATATGGGTTACAGAGCTGGAGAGGACCATTACACTGATAAATTTAGTGCTATCCTAAAGACAGTGGACTTTCTGCTACTAAGTATGGGAATTGCCCCAGATGGAGGTTCTAAGCACCCGCTGGCTGGGTGATGTTGGACAAGTTATGCCGTTTACCTGGCTCTCCATTTCCTCATCTGTAATGTGAGAATAGAGTGTCTTCTAACCCAAAGGATGATGGTGAAGGTTAGCTGGGCTAGTGAGTGGACACACAGTAGCAGTATCAGGCCTGTAGTAAATGCTGTTTTGCTCTTACGTAGGATTTTTGCTATGATTTGGCTTCTATCAGAAGAGTTCTAAATCCTCTAGATGAAAGGGCCCGTGCTCAGTGTGTTATGGCTGAAGACCTGTTCTATCTAGACGAGGAAGACATGGTGGGGCTGATCCTGACTCTAACTGCTTTCTTCTTCCATCCTGATTCTTTTATTCCTGACGTGGGAGAAGTAACATCTCTTTTTATTTTATGTCCTTGTTTTCCTTGGTTGGTGTCTCACCATTAAACCAAATGCACATCCTGGCCTTTAGAAATTCAGCTCAACCAGAACATTAATATCTCTGCAGATGAATGGGGGCACAAGAAGTCACCAAGATGGCTTAAAATGAGATCCCCTTGCCACTCACTCAGGAAGACAAATGGCAGGAGTCGATTGTCACCAGTCAACAGGACCATTAGCATTTCCCTTATTTAAGAAATATGTAAGGCTCTTCCTGAGCTGCATTCCCACTGGCTGGCTGGGGACTTCCTATGTGACATCCTTGCAAGTCTTGCTCAGTTGTCTGGAACCAGATCAGGGAGTGACCACTGAAAAAGTGCCACTGAACTGCAAAGTGCACAGCGGCTAGATTGGCTGACATGGTTCACTGGACAGTCGACAGCCCCTCGGCTGCTGCTCCCCAGTGTGTCCTCCTGAAATGACATCAGCACTTAAGTTCTTAGGTCCCCAGCCTTTTGCTAAAAATCAACTTACTTAGGCTCAAATCTAAATGCAAACTACCTTAGCACCCACCACTGCCACGAGGTATTGCTATTACTCATGTATTCAAAGAACATGGAAGCCAACATGAATTTCTGTTGGGATCCTCTTTTCACGTGAAATGAGCCACAGGCAGGGTGGAGGGACTCTTGGTTCAGGGAACAGAAACAGCTCTGCCAAGATGGAAGTTCCTCAGGACATCCTGGTTGGCCTCTTGGAAAAAAATTAATTCTTCATGACAGATGGGAAAGTGAGTGAAGAGGGCCAGAAACAAGGAAAACCACCAATGCAATCCATTATCCCTCACTCATTGCAGAATCGATAAAGAAAAGGTAATTCATGCAGTGCATACAAGATGATGTTCACCTGCCACCTCCAGCCAGCTGCACATTGGCCACCAAACCATCACCATCAGTGAAATAAGTCACATGCAGTGTGTTCTCCAATCACTTCTATAAAAGACAGGCAGAAAAGAGGAAAGTTCAGTTTACTTTTGAAGTGGACCAGCTGTACAATAACTGCTTCCTGAAGGAAAGTGTGGACTCTGTCTTGGCTTGGAGAAAAGCAAAACCAAATGCTAAGAGTAATCACTTAGCATCTGTCATTAAACCATACGCACAATAATTTGTCCACCAGTCTGGACTATTATTCAACATTCCACCTGCCACACATGATATGCCCGTGAATATTTACACTTATTTCTGTCAGCGGTTGTGTCATATGCACTTTGGAAACTGCACTTGGAGACTTTCAGACACCTCCATGGTTTTCATTAAAATGAGAGCCCCCTATGGGAGAGAATTTGCACATATGTAAGTCTCCTTCGTGGATAATGACTGAGGCTGCATGAAGACTGAAGACTGAAGCACAGGGATAACTGGCGGCATTTATAATCACACAAAATAAACAGCAAGGTACTACAACTTGGTCCATGAATGTAAATCTGGTATTAATTAGCTGAGCAGTCTTGAGTTATATTTCCCTAGGACTGAAGTTTCCTCGTGTAAACATGGAATGATAATATGCTGCCTCTGGGTTATTCCTGAGTGTCATGTGAATTATTGCATTAAAGAACTGGGCTGAGCAGTGGACACAATGGCGCATGCCTCAAATTCCAGCAGCTCCAGAGCCTGAGGCTAGAGAATCACAAGTTCAAGTCCAGCCTCAGCAACTTAGGATATCCTGTCTCAAAATAAAAAGGGCTGGTTATATAGTTTAGTGGTTAAGCAGCCCTGGGTTCAAACCCTGATACCGGCCACCTGCTGCCCAAAAAAGAACTTAGTTGAGTCACTAGGACATATAAATAAAAATATTATTTGCTATTATTTTTCATTAATAATCACTATTAAATGCCAATGAGAATCTGTATGAATAAATTGTGATCTACTTTTAAAGTGGAATAAGCAGCTGTATAAATGGGGTATAACAGTCTTGACAGACTCAAAACATGCTCATAATACCTTAGTAAATGGAAAATTTAAAAGTTATAAGTCTGTGTTGTATAGTGTGTAGTTCAGATAGGAGGTGTCCCCCAAAAAGCTCATGTGTGAGACACATCCAGAGGAAATGATTGGGTTACCAGCCTTAACCTAATCATGCATTTATCCACTTGAGTGGGTTAACTGAGTGAGAACATAGGCAGACAGGTGTCCCTGGGGAAGGTGGGTTGCTGTGGGCATGCCTTTGGGAATGTACCTGGTGCCTGGTGACCTGCTTAGTCTCTCTCTGCTTGCTGGTCCCACATCCTGAGCTGATTTTCTCCACCACGCTCTTCCACCATGATGTTCTGCCTCACCTCAGGCAGAGCAATGGAGTGGACAATCTATGGACTGTGATCTCTGAAATCATGAGCCAAATAAACTTTTTCTCCTCTCAGATTATTCTGGTCAGGTCTTTGATCACAGTGACTAATAGACATACACACATATCCATATTCAACAGAGGGACAAATGTCCACTTTTCTGCATCTAATTGCTTTTACTGTGTTCCTGTTTTTCATCTACCACACATTGCATTAGAGAGTAGGCAGGTAGTTGGAAAGAAGCCCCAGATGTGTTTGCCAATCAAATGAAAACAGAACAAAGATGCCACGTGTTCTTACCTGCATCATCTCTCCAGGAAGCAGGATTGGCAAGTCAGCCAAAAAAAAAAAAAACAGGAATTTCTCTCCTGCCCCCAAATATACCACAGTACAATAGTAATGGTTCTTCCCTGGCCCACAAGATGTTCCCACCAATTCAAGAAGTGAAATCTGAGGGTGGTTTTTGCAAAATGGTATGACTCGAAGATGAAAAGAGAGATTAACGTCCACTTCTCAGCTACAATTCCTGGATGTATTTATTCTGCAGCACTTTGGTAGTTCTGGGAGATGTAAGTTTCTCTTGATTTATGTGTATTCAGCTTTTTCTCAGAGCTGTGCATAATGAGATATCCTTTCCCTGAGGGAACGAAGCTGTCAGTCAGATGCCATAAGAGGGGTGCACATGCAGGGAGTGACAGATCAAACACCCTTTCTTCCTAAAAAGCTCTTAGAGAGCAAATTTTCACCTAGTGTTGCAGTGGAGGGCTGGAGCTGTGCTGTGCTCTGCTGGGCAAGGGGTAGGGAAAGGTTTATTTCTTTGTCCATTTATTGAATCCTATTTAAATCACCTATGTATCTGGAACAATGTTTGGCCCCAGGGAAACAACATAGATCAAGGCAGACATGAACATAGAGCTGACTTACTTGGGAGGAGGACACAGTTGCCAAAGATGGAGCCTTGGGAAGCTGAACTTTGAGAGATATAAACATGCCTGTGCCCAATGATTCATCATCTAGACATGCATTCTAAGGAAATAATCAAGATTTGGAAAGGAGATAAATGGGCAAAGATGTTCATGGTAAGCATTATTTATGACAGCAATAAGCTTTTGAAAGCAACCTAAATATCCGTCATTAAAAATGATTAAGTAAATATGGTTCAGACATATTATGTATGGGATATTTTTTTTTCATTTTAATTTTTATTTTTTATTGGTTGTTCACAACATTATAAAGCTCTTGACATATCATATTTCATACATTAGATTGAAGTGGGTTATGAACTCCCAATTTTACCCCAAATGCAGATTGCAGAATCACGTCGGTTACACATCCACAATTTTACATAATGCCCAATTAGTAATTGTTGTATTCTACTACCTTTCCTATCCTCTACTATCCCCCCTCCCCTCCCCTCCCATCTTCTCTCTCTACCCCATCTACTGTAATTCATTACTCTCCTTGTTTATTTTCCCATTCCCCTCACAACCTCTTATATGTAATTTTGTATAGCAATGAGGGTCTCCCTTCATTTCCATGCAATTTCCCTTAACTCTTCCTTTCCTTCCCATCTCATGACTCTGTTTAATGTTAGTCTTTTCTTCCTGCTCTTCCTCCTTGCTCTGTTCATAGTTGCTCTCATTATATCAAAGAAGACATTTGGTATTTGTTTTTTAGGGATTGACTAGCTTCACTAAGCATTAAATCATCATCACAACCATGACTTAAAGATAATAAAATGTCATTAGAAATGTTTATGATGTGTTTTGTGAAAAGTAGACATAAAAGAAAGCTATATAAATTAACTCAATTTATTAAAAGTCTTCATGTAAGTGTGCATATATACGTGGAAATTGATATAGGTGCATATACTTATGTCATTTATGTTTGGCTTTTGTTGGGGATATTCAGGAACAAGGCCTATCAGAAATGTCACCATATTGATTTGGCAGGATTTGAATAAAAGCTGAGAGGAGGAGGAGATCTTTCTTAAAAACCTTAGGAGATCTTTCTTAGAATTATCAGTTGCAATTTATGTCTGAAAATGCAGAGTCTTGCAGAGGCATTATTAGTAAAGAATCTGGGTAAATCCAACACAGTATTGATTTACATTCCCCTGTCCAATCAGCCATCAAGATGGACTGGTGGAAGCAGTCTTTAGTCTTTAGAATGCTCTGTGCAGCTTCCCCTTTTGATGAAGCTGAACACGTCACTGCTGACCAGATGTGGGGTGAGATATACAAGTCTTATCTTCTCCTAAAATTAAAATGCTGACTGCATTCCAGATACGGAAGGCAACTTAGAGTAAAAGCAAAGCTTAAATAGGCTTTATTTCCATCCTAGATGTGTTTGTCACTGCTTTATCTTTTATATAGATATTTTTATACCTCAAATATTGATTTATAAGAAACTTAAGAATGCAGTTTCTTCTCTTTTCATTTTTTGTGGCAAAATCCCTGCTTTATGTGAAATAGTTGCAATAAAATGCAGTGTAAATTTTGTTTGAAAACTTATATGGAAAGCCATAAACATCAATTGTAAGGGCCTCATTTTGTCCAAGGGCCAGATTGCAACAAAATATATGTGAATATAGGAGCATTTTATAGAGCCCTGGGAATGTGTCTTGAGGAATGCATAATAGCTTCATAAGCCAACACTTTTCTCTCTCATTCACAATCCAGAGTGATAGTGTCATTCTTTATTCCATCAGCCCATGTAGTCACCATTGCAATGCACTTTCTGGCATGAAATAAGGCACTGTTCAGCTCTCCAATTTCCCAGATTGCTCATCAGCACCCAGCTGAATAAAGGATGTCATGGGAGGAGAGAGCAGAAAAGTTTTAATGAGGCCCAGCTCAATGGGGCCTCTCATTACTGCCCTGGTCATGAGCTTCAGATGGACTCAAGTTTGCAGGTTCAGGAAAAGATAGAGTGAATCTGCAAGGCTCCCAGAAACTCTGTGGGAGAGAATCCTCCAGGAGCCAAGAGAACCAGCTCCTCAGAAACCTCTAAGGGAGCTTCCAGAGAAAATAATGGCACCTGGAAGGGAGTCACTCACAGGGTGTTGGAAGCCCAACAGGAGACCAGCACAGAGTGCTGAAGGGGATGTGGCTGCTTCAGGCCCTCCACACATCTCTGAGAAGCAGATTACCCATCACATGACCAATTGGAGAAGAGAGCCTGTGGCATCCCTACAGCTGAGGCCATTCTGGGACACACACAAACAATTTCAGTATGGAGAGACCAGCTCAGAAGATCCCCAGTGGACACCTGGACAGATGACTTATGAAATCCTCCAGCAAGGTCAATGCCTTATTGAGTTCCTGAGTGCAGCTGAGGGGAATTGCTGAGAATATGAACTCCTGAGTCTATGGTGTTCCCCACCAAAAGCATACAGGAACCTCTGTGAGTACATTTATATGCATCACTGGGGTTAGTTCATTCTATCATGTTGATCACAGGGAAGGACCTTGCGTGTGGCCTCTCAGGCTCCCTGACAGCCACTCCGGTCTGACAGCCACTCCTAGTCTGGACTGCACCTTCCTTTGTGCCCTCCTCCTGGCTCTCTTGCTCTGCACTCAGCCTGGAGGTGTCCTTGAAGAGCAGGGACTGCAGTCTTTCAGAAAGGTTCTCTCCCACCTGCTGAAGTGAAGTGGACACCACCGTGACTTTCCCTCAGAGGAGAGAGTTTCTAGAGGCCCATCTTTCTTTCTCTCCTAAGTTCTAGCTGAATCCTGACCCCAAAAGGTCACACATCTGACAAGACTTGCTTCCGGAAAGCCCTCTGTGGCTGTCAACTTCCAGTTTGTTGTCAGGTCCCAGCCATCTGCCCTGTTGGATCTCATGAAGAACTGTGTCTCCCATCTCTCTTGTGCTCTGCCTTTGGCAGGTTCTACCAAGCTGATGGCACTAGTGCAAGATGAAGATGGGAAGAAGGAAGAACCAGAACATTTGTTTCTCTTTTTACTTCTGAATGTTCTCATGAAGGCAGAACTTCCGTGGTTTCATTTTCCTGGCAGCCCCCTTACCATGGACACCTTACGTGGGATGCTTACTGCTATGGATGGAGCACCTACCAAGGGGTTGCAGTATCTCTAGAAATAGAATCTCACCCCTTTGTCACTCCACCTTCAGTAGACTAGCAGCTTTTAGCAGTTGTTAGTCTCAAGGTTATTTTATCATCCAACACCATCCAACATTTAACCTTTTGGCACTTCTTCGCCTGGAAATGATGATTAGAAAAAAAAATAAATTAAAAAATGAACATGCATAAAGGACAGTTTTATTTTGCAGTGCTGGGATGGAACTCAGAGCTTCTTGCATGCTGGGCAAGAGCTCTGCCACTGCTAACCCCACAGCCCCTAACTTTAGGTTGTAACAGAATCTTTGAAGGAAACAAAATAGGATGCACTGAGCAGTGAGGTCACACTATTGGGTTATCTCATGGCACGTTTCTGGTGGTGGTTAGTGTGTGGAATCCCATTTGACACAGAAAGCACTGAGCCTCAGTGGGATTCTGTGGCCTCTCTCAGGGTATAAAGTGGGCCATGGCAGGTCTGGACTGCCTCCAGGGCCCTCCTGAGACTCAGCTGCCTCCCACTCAGATTGTGGCAGGACTGCCAACATTGTTAGTGGGTTTTTCTTTCTCATTTAAACCATCTCCAATCTATCCAATTTGAAATAAATATACGTGAGTATTAGAGAAAGGTCATCAAAATTACCTACCAAATAAGAAGATGCCTATGAGAGATTTTCATGTACCTGGTAATCAATTCCTTTACTGGATTATTTCTAATAAAATACCTGGAAGAAATTTTATTTTCCTAGATGTACCATGTCAAATAGATTCAGTCACTAACCACTTCATTCTATTTTGCTAAGTTCAAGAGTAAAAAATATACACACAGTTAAATTCTCTAATGGGCCCAAAAGTCTCCCACTCAAAGTTATACTGGGAACAGTTTGAACAAGTCTCAGATGATCCTGGGAGACCAAAACAAGATCCAACTCCCCAGGCTGAATGAGGTCTTTGCTCTGTGCTAGGCCTTGGCTGTTTGCTTGCTGGGGAGTAAGAAATAAACAAGTGGTGATTGCTTGCAAGCTGCCCTGGTTGGGCATATGCAGCTTGCACTGTGCTGTGGTGCACACAGGTGTGCATGGCACGTAGAAGGCAGACCAAGCAAAGAAACAGCAGTGACTTCCCTGGGAAAGCACAAGGTTGAGCTGGTCTTAAGGAATAAGAAGTTAACGGGATATGCATGGATGTTCACAATTGGGAAGGACAGAAGAATGTCACATGCAGGAATATGGGTGAGAAAGATTGGTGTCAGGCAACAGGAGATTAAAACAGCAACAGGAATACCTGATTCTGTGGTTCATACCTGGTTTCTGTGGTTCTTCATCTCCCACATTCATACCTCTTCTTTATGGCAAGAGCCCTGATTTAATCCTAGGCCCACCTCTTTCCCACTTTCAATCCCCATGGCCTGGGTAAGGCTAACCCCAACCCAGCCTTGGTTCCAAGTGTGGGTATATGACTCAGATCATGACATTGGAGCACTCCACCAGTGGAGAGCCCAGCCACACCATGGGTCAGGAGTGGCACAGGCCCAAGAGGCAATCCCACAAGATCATGTCATTCCCTTGACTCCTGCTGAAATCACTGGAAGTTTTCTCCCCTCTGAGAGAAAAAACCTTTAGATGCCTGAAGCATGAAGACCATTTCCTGGAAGAGTAGAGAGAAACACCTCTGGAACACGGGAACACATGTACATCCTGAGAGTCAGGGAGTTGAGCGTGCCTAAGGTAGCTGCTTGTGAGAGGAAGCAAACAACAGTCTAGGATGGGAGAGAGAGGCAATGCCATGAGTACCCGTCATGATAACCACCAAGCACTCCACGGTGCTCGGCCTCCATTCAGAGTAATGGAAGCCTCTGGAATGGTCGGGTTGTGGGTGAGAAGACAACACTGAATGGGTTTTAGGAAAGACTATCCTGCTGAGGTGAAGAATGGATTGAGAGCAGATAAGGGAATGAAGTAAGTCTGGCTAGGGCTGCCCAGTTGTTCTACAAGAATAACCAGAAAGGTGGAAAGATGGGGGTAGATGTCATGGGCACCTGGGGACCAAGGTGCCAAGGTGCCAACAAGGACAATACTCATGGATTTGAAGCTCAAATGGCTGCACTGGGACCATGCACTGCATCCCCTGCTCCCTGGGGATGCAGCATGTGCCACGATGTCTACAGTCCTCTGGATCTCCACGCTAGAAAGAGATTGTGACTTTATGAAGAGAGATGTTGATCTCAACCCTAAGGAAGGAGTGACTCGAGAAGAACACATCCAATGAAGGCAGACCTGGAACAGCAGGGACAGCTTTCACCATTGTCAAATGATGAAGCCTCCAATAGGAGAAAAGTGACCAGGGAATCAGGAAGAAAGACAGCCCACACTGTCAGGAAAGCTACAGGAATAAGATGGAACAGTGATTCTTGAGGGTCACTCCTCCTGGGGTTCCCAGCACTGCAGCAGGGGGTCCTCTAAACCACCCCCGGGATGTGGGGGCAGCATTTTTGCCTGTTCATTCTCATTGCCTCTGAGTACAGAATGGAGATTTAAAGAGGCAGCAGGCAGAGGCCACAGAAAGTGTGACATTGCATCAGAATGAAGAAAAAACATGGTAATATTTGTCCACTTAAATTTCTAATATGGTAAATATTCATTGGTACAAATAAAAGCACTTTTATTTCTGTTGTGATTCTCAACACTGTAAATAGAAGTGAGTCCTAGAATCGAAGTGTAAGAAGCCCAGCAGAGAGTGTCAAGGAGGGAATACTCATTAGTGTCAGAGATCACTGAGATTTCAAGGCCACTACCCTATCAGAGCCCTGGACGAGACTCACCTGTGAGGATAATGCAGGGGTGGGTCAGAGAGGCAGGAAATAACTAGCATGAGGACTGTGCTTTGTGCTTGGCACTAGCCCAGGTAGGACCCTCAATGGACACAGAACTATACTGGGAGAATCTACTGCATCTCCTGCTACCTGGGGACACAGTATGTGCCACGGTGTCTTCAATCTTCACAGCCACACTCTTACCAAAGCCCAGCACAGAGCTGTCCCAGTGAAAAAGCATTAAAATGATGTTGGCCACATGGGTTGTCATGGCAACAGGATGTCCACCTGGGCTGTCTCAGCTCTTTCCTTCTTTATTGTTAAATGTTCACTGAGGAGGGCAGATAAGCTTTTCTGCAGAATCTTCAATAGGAATTGCTGAACCCAATTCCAAAAACACAAGGAAAACATCCTTTCATTAGAAGCAATAGCCATGTAAATTAGTTATAAATTAATTATCTGTAATGTTTTCAAACCTATATAAGGACAAGAAGTCCTTTTCTTACTTCTGGGTGTTTGACAGTCACTCCCATCCATGCTCTCAAATAGTGTTTTACCTTCTTCTCCAACAGTACCCTGGCTTTCCTTGGGGAAAATTCACAACAGCCCTCACCTCAGGCATCATAGTTTATAAAATAGTCCCCCCTACATAGGAGTAACCCTGATTGGTTTATGCAAATCAAAATATTTATGTAACTCCCTGGATTTGATCTTTGACCAACTAAAAATGGTCATATGTTTGGCAAAAGGTGCACACAGCACAGGTTTGAGGCTGCCATACTCAGAAAGGCTGCCTGCAAGGTTGACCCTTGGCTGCAGTCTGAGGACTTGAGTCTCCTGAGGATTCTCAGCATCCCCTAACTAATGGGATTGGTGCTGTGTGCCTTAACTCTTATGCAAACTGCAGTTTTTGCAGGATGCCTGCTTCCCTCCTAGGCATCTGCACATGCTAGGCAGAATATGCCTGTGTAATCAGGTCTCGATGGAATTGTGGTCACTGAACCTCCAGTGAGTCTCTCTGGTAGCTGTTTCACAAATGTGGCTACAGTAATATGCTGGAAAGATGATGTCCACATTCTAGGATCCTCTAGTGCTATTGCTGCTTATATACTACCACTTAGGACACACCCACCCAACTACAGAGATGCTTGAGGCAGCTGTAACTTGGGAGGTGCAGTGCCCAGCTAAGCCTCAGACATGTTCCTGACCAAGAAGATGCAGGATGGGCTCTGGGAACAATTGAGTCTAGGACCACATAGGCCACCAGACATCACTGGTGGTTTCTTTTTCAGCCTCCCTCATCCTGTCCTGGAGTAGAGATTTTTCCTGTTAAGTGTCCTGGGAATTCTGCAAAAGAGGAATCTTTGGTTTTTGTGATGGAAAGAAGTTTCAGCTCATGCCAGTCAGATACATAGAGGTTTATTGAGGAAAGTAGATGATGCACTCATTCAATAAAGAATGAGAGTCATCTTAAAAGAGAGGTTTTTTTATTTGTTTATTTTTGTGGTTTTTGCCTTTCTTTTAACAGAAACTTGATGAGTGGTGGATATGGAAAGCTATGTAGGACTGACAGTCCTGAGATTTCAAGATGATTTATGGTGGTCTGGTCAAATTCTAATGAGACTGATGTGGTCTTCATTACCTGGTAAACAGATGGTTCTAGAAACTTGCCCGAAGTTATAGGTTCTCAAGATAGCAGACTTGGCTTAATCTATTTATTGGAGGGTTAATTAACAGTGCACAAGGTAGATCTTAAGATGTCCCGGGCCCAGAAGTGAGACTGACTTAGGGATTGATAAGCCTAAAAAGATATATGAGACTTCTGAACTAAATTGTTTTTCTTTGTCCTACTTTTGTGCCTCCTTTCCACCTAGTTTTTATTTCTTTTATCCTTCTCAGTCTCACTCAGTCCCATCTCTGAGCCCTGGCAATGGCCCTGCCTCCCCTCCACAGGCCCCACCAGTACCATGGGCTCCTGCCTTTTCTCTCCCAGGAGACTTGGGGACATCTGTGCCCCATTTTCTTGGCAAACTTGACTGCCCAGCTGTGCTCTCCACAGCCCTGCCTCTCCGTCTTCTTTGTTACGTTACTTTCTTCTGCTCACACTGAGTTTCTTGTATGTCCTGGAGCTGGCAAGACAAAATGCCTCCCTGGAACTGGCAAATTCTACCTCCCTGGAACTAGCAAGACAAAATGTCATTATTTTGAAACAATAGAAGAAAAACGTTTTGTTTTGTTTTCCTCTTGGGGAACCCTACCATTGCAAGGAGATTGGCTTTCCTTAGAATCTCAGGCTTCCCATGACTTGTGAAAAGTAAATAATTTTTTACCTAAAGTGATAACATGTCCCTCCCATATTTTCAACTGAACTCAAAGAGCCAGGGGGCAGGGAGGATTAGATAGATTGATGGAGGATAGTGCTAGGAAGATCAGTGTTGGGTGCTGGGGAGAGAGACTGGAGGAGATCTGTGCCCTGTGTAGCACTGAACCTCCAGGTCTCACTAGGCTCAGCTAGAACCATGCAGAGCCCTTGGCCCTGCACAAAAAGTAGAACAATGATCTTGCTGTCCTTTCACCCCCAGTAGCCACAGAAGAATAAACAGAGCTGCAACCCTGGCAGGTGAGCTCTCTCCTGGCCAGCCCAGAGATCCCTGCACTCTGTGCTGGGCTCTGAAAGACTCCTGGTGCTTGTTGTGCCTTGGCCTGGAAGCCTCCTGCTCCCTGCATGAATCCTCTGGGTCTGCTCCCTGGTAGTTTAACTTAGTAATGAGGACAGTAATAATAGCTGCTGAGTTTTTTTTTGTGTGCGCACTTCTGGTGCTGAGCTATGTGCCTAATGTGCTCACTTTATCCCCTCCACTCAAGACATGTGCATCCTTGCTGCAGACACAGGAGTCTGGAAAGCCTGGGTCTGTTCTGGAGTTGCCTGGCCTGTACACCAGTTCCAGTGGGCTCCATAACCCCTACTAGCAACCCCAAACTAGCTAGATGGACTGAACCTTAGGTACTAGACGGGCGATTTTACACTTCTGCCATCCTGGGCCTTATGCGAGCTGCTCTGCATGTGCACATTCTATGGTGAGCCAACATCTGCTCGGGGGACCATGAAGTGTGATGAGACTGGGAAACCAGTGCAGAGATTGGCTTTCCCCTAGGATTCCTCAATTTTAGTTAGAATGAACTGGTGCTGAGGAAGGAGGGACCTCTATTCTTGGGGAAAAGAGGCTGCAAAGACTTGCCACGCCCTTCCCAGAGTCCAGCAGAGTCCCCAAGTGGGAGGTAAACCATGGACATGACCCCTCTGCCGTGCCCTGCTCCTCCTGCGTGGATCTGCAGCCAGTGGGAAAATAGTTTTATGTAGGCAATATAGTCCCCATGGGATCCTCCTATCCAGGGAGGAGAGGCGCTCCTGGTGCTCCTATCTGTCCCTCCCCGTTCTGGGTTCCCTGTGATAAGCCCTGTTCGGGTTCCCGCAGCCAGAGCGGTAGTGGGAGAACCCAGGGTCTGGCCTCACCTGTTCCCTGTGCACGCCCACACCTGCCTCAGGTTACATCCTGCAGGGCAACCTCAGAACTTAGAGTGGGTAATCCCAGCCAGGGCATTGGCTGAGCAGGAGGCAGCCCTGTTCCCCCCCACCCCAGGCTCCTGCCCCTGCCACAGCTCCTGCTGGTGTCCCCACAACCTTTCTCAGGCTGCAGTCTTGGGCACCAGCTGTAGTTTCCTCTGGTTTTCCAGTCAATACCAACCCTGCTCCATGGCTGCACTGGCCCAGCCTGCACCCTGGCAGGAGCAGGCTGGGGCTCAAGAAGAGGACAGGCCTGGCAGTGCAGGTGGTGACAGAGAAGGAAGACAGGATATGGGCAGATCTCACCTGGGCTGGAACTACCCGGGTGGATGCGCTCAGCTAGCATGGGAACTCCGTGTTCCTACACTGGCGCCAAGGCTCCTGCTGTGCATCCCTGGAAGTTCTGTTTCAAGTACCAGCCTGTGGACACTCCAGGCAGAGAAGCCCTTCCTTTCTTTTGCCCCGGCTGAGGCTTAGGTCAGGTGGCCTGCACAGCACCTTCCATCTGAATTGTTGGCCACATTATGCTGATGCCTGGGAGCTCCTGGCTTTGGGAATAATCCTGAACTCTTCCAGATGTACTAAAAAAACATGCCGGGCAGAAGAGCAGGAAGGAGGCATAGGTGCTTATACAGATGGACGTCCACCTGCACATGTGGATGGGCACCTGGGGACTCCAGGCACAGCTGGTGAGGGAAGAAGAGCAGCTGCCCTAGTTACTGCTGGTATTTCCATGCAGGGTGCTAGGGCTGCTGGTTAAGAGAGAGGAGACACCCCTCCATAGAATTGTTCTAAAATAAAAGACGCCTGTTATTGTTTAAGTTTTAATTTTGCAGAATTGTGCAGAATAAATCCAAGCCCTCTTCATCCTTCCCATTTCCCACCCATTTTAATCCACTGTCTCCTATTTATCACCCAGGTTCTTTATTTTCTGGCCTGATTTGGGGAACAGGAGTCAGAGCCTGATCCCTCCTGCCCCTGCTTCCTGTTAAATCAATAGCACTGACTCCAGGGGTCCCTGCTTCCCAACCCCAGGCTCTCCCTGTCCAGGGTCCTTTTAGCAGGCTCATGATCTGTTCCTCAAGGGCAGAATCAGTCTTCGAGAAAGAGTACCTGTCTTCCTGGGCTGTGTGCCTCCTTCATCAGAGCACCCAGGACTCCTGAGCCACGAGAGCATTTCAGAAGAAGCAGGAAGGAAAGAAAAGGAAGAAAGGAAGGGAGAAGACAGACAGGAAGGAAAGGAAATCCTCTTATTGAGAATAAAAGGGACACATGCTAGCAATAAAGAATTCATTCTACCCTGAAGCTCAGGCACACAGAAATCACCTTACACAGGTCTAAGAGAGAATAGGGTGCTCTTGAAGGACTCACTCACTGTTCTTCCTTGTATATTTGTGATTCTGCAGCCAGATATCTTTAAAAGAAACTCAGTGGTTTTCTGGAGCTCATTCTATTTTCCTCAGTGGATGAAAGCAGCTTGGAAAGCAGCCTGCCAGGCCAAAGGGGTATTGCAAAGCACAGATTCCAGGAGGCCCAGGTCACAGAGAATTCTAAAACAATCCTTTGCTTATGATTTCCCAAGACACCTTTGACTTGAGCAGCCTAAACATGACCTTGGTGAGTACCTGTACCTACAATGTGGAGGTGGATTGTCACTTGTTCCTGAAGCAGTATCTTGTCTTTTCTCTCTTCTTCCAAATCTTGGCAAACCAAACACACATATTTTACAGTTTAGTGAGAAATACAACCTGATTCATTATCCATGGTTGATGGGTTGATGTGGTTTTGCCTCCTCCTAGATGAGAACAGGAACAGCAAAGCCATAAAAATGTACCCAGAGTTCTCCACTCATCCCTCTTTGTTTAATTGCCCATTGTCTTCAAGGTTACCTGCCAGCCCTCTGTGTGATCATGGAGCATGACCAGGTGCAAGCAGTACCTCCCCACCCCAGCAGCACATGGCACAGTGTTAGCTTCATGGTCATTTGTTGCATCAATGCATCCCATGAAACCACTCATGGGTGGTCCCATGTTAGCACAAGGGAGACCATGGTCCAGGATTACTGAATTAAAACTCTCTAGTATGTGACAAGAGTCATATTTTTTGAGGCTGTTGGATGATTTTTCCAGCATTTTCCTTAAAAGTAAGGAAATCAACAAATATAGGAATTGAATTATTTTTAAGAATGCCCGTTCCGCAAACTGCTCCTAGTTGAGAACCACTGAGTAGACCCACCACATTGCCCTGCCACCTCTGAATAACCTGATGGGATTCAGAGGAGCATTTGTCACAAGTGTGCTGCTTTGGCACTTGATGCTTGGGAAGGTGTGATGCTAGCTCCCCAATTTTCCTGGCTTACTTTCTTCTAGTGACAAATCCTCTGAGCCTCTACATGGCTACACTGTCCCCTGGAAGTGTAGCTGGCCTGTATGGCTGACAGAGAAAGAAAAGGAAACAAAGTCAGATTTCCTTCTCTAAGCTTGAGTTCTAGGTCCAGTGACTGAGTGGTCTGAATAAGTTGCCCCCAGGAGCAGTGTGTCTTCCTCAGGTGCCCCCCAGCAATAATGCTGTCCAGTTTAAAGCAGTAGCCTTACTGAGGCTGAGGGACCTGTCTGGTCCGTGGTGCTGCAGTCTGGCTGGGCACAAATCACGAGCCACTGAAGCAAGAACAAACTTTATTTCTGAACTGCAAGAAAAAACCTCACACACGCTCCTGGGGAATTTTCCCGAATGCCACGTGGCTCCTCCAGGAACCCCCAGCCAGAAATATCTCTCCGGGAAATCCCTCCTCCTGCACTTCCCCAACCAATGGGAATTCCCGGGGAATCCCCGGGAATCCCCACGAGAACTACAAAATAGCGCGAAAACTCAAAAGTAGCGGCAGATGCGGATATTAATGCCTCGCCTGTCAATCAATACTGTTGGCAAAATGCCAGGGGCCATACAGACTGGCTGTGGCTCTCAGCACCGTGGGACATCACATTACAAATGGCTTTGCTGTTAGGCTGCAGAATCCAAGAGACTGACGCTCAAGCCAGTTAAGATGGCAACAGTGTTGGAAAAAAAAGAAGGGGAGTCTTGCTCGTCTTCCCTGACAATCTAGGCTGAGCATAGGTGGTTTAGCTTAATTTTATGTAGATTACATCAAGACCAAACATCACTGAATCAGCCTGAGTTTGACCCAAGCAGCAGCTTCTCCACGCATGTCACAAAATAAGAGATGTGTTTAGAACAAGCCCTTAAAACATATAGGAGAGAGAGGAGGCACGTAATTAAGGAGAGGAACATCTTTAGCAGCCCTCTGAGATGCTGGTATAAACCGAAGGTGAGGAGGTGGGTAGGAGCTCCCAGGGGAATGGGGGCCAGACAGGGCCACTGCAGAGTTGTGTGCTGGGAAAGTCTATGAAAACAGTCCTTTTCCTGCAGGCCTGTGGTCAGGTGTATGGTGGTGGGCCAGGGGCCTTTGGTGGCTATGGGATCTGTCCAAGAGAAGCAAAAGGAGGAGGAGGAGGAGGGGCAAAGACAGGGTAGAACCAGCTGGCATCTCAGTGCCTCCCTGTAGTGCCTGCTCCCACAAGGACCTTCATTGAGAAGTGCCTGTGCTTTCCCTCCCACCTTCCATGGTGTGGGCTGGCCTCCTTGCCTGCAGGTAGATGGGCTTCTGGGAAACAGGACTCCAGTGTAACCAGGTGGACTATACAAACCCCTTTTCTGCCACAAAGGCAAGTGTGACCTTCTGAGAAGTAGGAAGCCAGTATAAGGATGTAGAGGGATGGCCCTGGTCTCTAAATGCAAGAAGATAAGGACATAATGTATTGGGAAGTGGGGGGCAAAGAAATGGTAGCTTTGCATGTGGTTGTCTTTCTGCAAAATTTATGGAGTGTTCTTGAAAATTAAAGACAGACCCTCAGAAGCCTAACCAATTTTAGCATAACTGAGCAATTGCAAAGCAACACATTTTGAAAAACGGTAAAGTGAAGAACATGTTCAGATGCTCCAGATCAACTGAGGACAACACCCCTCACTCCAAACTCCTAGGTTTTAAGAAAGCCTCGTGTTTTCTGTAATTAAATAAGATATTTCACATGAAGAAGCATCAATGTTCAGCAAATGCTGATTCCATTTCACTTGTTCAGGGTCTTCTTAAAAACGCATTGCAATGTTTGGTTTAAATGCCAGCTTTTGAGTCATATCAGAGCAGAAAATATTCTTATTGTTGACTATTCATAGGAGGATCTGGTGTTTTGTTATGGAGGATTCACTGAAAGGTATATTAAAAGAAGTTTTGTCGAGGAAATCTATTATTCTATCCATGCAAATGCATCATGTATATCAGAATGTAACAGGAATATAAAATAACAGTCCATTAACTCTGAAAAACCTATATAGGTGCAAATCTAAAAGAAATGTATTGGCTTAAGTGAATGTTGGTATGAAACAGAAGGAAAACTGCCACAAAATACTGGTAAATATATGAGTTTCCCTTATTTGCAGAATTGTAAAAGTAAATGACAGCACTGCAGTCCAGAAGAACACTGGAGTCCAATAGACAAGTCTCAGTGTGGAATAAGAGGAAATGAGAATGAGTGTCTCTAGTTGCAAGCAAAAAGAAAAAGAAAACTAAAACAAAGAGAAAAAGAAAAACAAGCAATAAGAATGCAGGCATCCATCAACCCAAGCTGCCACAGTGCATGCTGACAAGCCAGTTTCCATGTCCATCACTGCAAAGACCACAGTAAGTGACAGTCGATGATAACCAACTATCAGTCTATGAATGCAGTGGAAGCTAATATTTGTTTGGCTGTGAGTATAGGAATAAGCAACAAAGCCGAAAAGAGTAACAGAAGCTGGCCTGGCCCTCCCTGGGGCTGGACATTAAGAAGTCCAGCCTCTTGCATTCAGCATGCTCAGGCTAGCTTGGGTCATAACTGTGACACAGGGCCCAGAAAAAGGAAGTAGGAGAGGCCATGTAGGGAGGCCTGGCCACAGAGGCTACTGCTTGTCCTCCTGGGTGGAGCAGCCCCTGCAGGGGGCTGGCTAAGCAGAGCTGGGCTTGTTCTGTCCCTGCCCATGCATGGTCTTGGGATTTCAGCACCCACCCAGGCTTGGGATGAGGAGCAAAAATCACTGAGGTCAACCTTGATCACCTGAGGACCAATATTTCATGTGCCCATTCTTCAGTTGCCATTTCATTTGTTAATTAAAAAAAATTGATTTAAACAAACTATTTTTATTATAAAATTGTATGTAATTGGGGGGAAAAATAAATCTTAAAAAGTAACCTAAAAGGATACTACTTAAAGACAGCAGACTTACCACTTACATTATTGTGTATCATACCCCATTCTCTAGACACACACACACACACACACACACACACACACACACACACACACACACACACATTCTACTTCCAGACCAGCCAGCTAAGGTTTCAGCCAAGGAGTCCATTTGCCTCAGTACCCCTGCAGTCTTCTCCCTGGGCCCACCCTGGGCAACCCACTGCTTCTCCCAGCCCAAGCAGTGAAGGCTGTGTGCCATGTGCCTGTAGTGTGAGGCTCTGGAAGTTCTTGGAGTGCCCATAGCCTGCTGAGTCGTGGTGGACACGCAGGGGCACCTGCTCCAGGCAGGGGTGGCCCATCTGTGGTTGTGCTCAGATTATCTGCCTTTAACATCTCATTGGGTGTCCCCTAGAGAGTTGGCCCTGGTGCTTGAACTGCAGAGGCCACAGGATTGTGTTTACTTTTTGAAGGTGAAGACGGACTTATGTGATTATCATTCTTGAGCACAAAGGGAAAACACATGAAAAATGCAGAGTAATTACTGTGGGACTACTTCCTGGCAACTGCTAGCTGTGGAGCCATCCTTCCATTCTAGAAGATGCACACTATTTGGGTATGCACAGTGATAATCATGGCATTAGGGGGCTCGTGCATTTTTTCCCATGGAAGGTAACTAAATAATATCCAGTCACATCAGCATGTGTAAATTATGACATGTTTCAACACATATTCCACAGGGGAAAGGTGGCACTGGAGAGAGAGGTGACTTGCATGTGAACAGTGGGGGCCACACTTCTGCTTTCCACAGGTTTTGAGAACACAGCCTAGTGCAAAGCCTATGGCAGATGCCCTGTGCATGCTCGTGTGCTTGTGATGTCTCCAGCTCAGCTGGAGCACCTGTGCAAAATGCAGAAAAGCTCATCTGTGAGACATCACGTGACTGCCATCACTACAGGTGAGTTCAGAGAGGATTTGCTCCAGCAGAGAGCAGGAGGACACTCCTAAATGTCCTTTTGCTCCCCTGGTTAGCAGTGACAGAGGGACATATGAAAATAGTTGAGAAGTATGCATTCCAAGCAGGAGGAAACGAGAGGAGAGATGAGTGTTTGTCGCCTGACACTGAAGACCTCATGTCATCAGCCCACATGTTCCACTGTGGTTTCTCCTCCAGATAGAGGCTGAAGAAGCCAGGTGCTGATGAACTCACCCTCACCCACACAGGTGTCCTGAGCACACAGCTCTAGGCAGAAGGCCAAGATCAAGACAAAAGCAGCATCCCACTACCTGGCTTGCCTGTGCCATCTTCCCTTTCTGTCTTCACGTTCTCTCTCTGCTCTGTGCACATGAATCTGAGACCACATCCCCTCTTCTTAAAAGGACACTTGTCATATTGGACTAGGCACTTTCCTGAAGACCTGGCACCTTATGGACCAGAGACCAGGTGAGCTCCCTGGAGAAGGTCAGGGACAGGTGGGGTGGGTCTCACTTAGTCCACTCAGGAACTCTGCAGAGCTCAGAACCTCCTGGTACCACACGATATCCACAACCACGTGATGCCTGGCAGGAGTGGGGGGCAGTGTGAACCACACCAGCAGATTACCCTGTGGGCGCTCACTCTAAGGGACCATACCCCGCATGTCCTGAGTCCAGCCCACTGCATGTTCATCAGGCACAGGATGTGGGCACCACTTCTCACTCAGAGGATTTTAATTGGCAGGACCTGGGCTGAGCACTGATGACGAGAGTCTAGTTATATTGTCATCCTCAGAGAGCGGAGGGCTAGCTTCTGCCCCAGAACAGATCAGGAAGCCGATCTGTGAAGCTCTTTCATAGGCAGGTGGCATCAGACCCATGGTTCTCTTTATACCAAGTAAATGACTCAGTCATCCAGCAAAGGCAGCAACAGAAACAGACTCAGCATTTTCTGCTCCTTGTCTTATGAAAAGGAGAGAAATAGAAAGAAACAACACAGAACAGAAAGTCCGCCTTGAACAAATACGGCAATTTCAATGTGTCTTTATTAGAAGAGAAAATATGACCATAGAAATTGAGAAAAACATTAAACAGGAAAAACATCAGTGTCAGTGCTACTAATCTTCCTAGAGACTTCAGAACAGGAGACAGAATGTTTGGGGCTTCTCCTTCTGCAGAAGCCCCTTTGTGTCTGCCCCTCTGTGAGGTGAGATGCCCCCAGAGAAGCTTCTAGGCCACAACTTCAAAGGCATTGAGCATCCTCAGGGATGAGGATGGTGAGTCTGAAGCTACCAGAGGTACAAGCCTGGGGTGGCAGGAATCTGGGTAAATATTTGATGCTTTAATGAGAAAATAAATATGAAGCATCGGTGTAAATTCAAACTCCCAATGCACCACAGTGGTTTAACACACAACGTACAGCTGTGACCCAAAGCACAGAACCAGAGACAGAGGCTCCCCAGCCTGGGCTCTCAGTGAAGAGGCTGGAACTTTCTATTTAATAATGACTTCAGATCACTTTGTTGACCAGTCGAGCCTGGAAAACTTTATTTAGATAAGACAACTTGTGCCAAGGTAAGATGCTTGCCAAATTAATTTCCCCAGCCTTTGTTGAAGATAAAAACTAATCAGCCATCTCCTTCAGGAGCATTAACCTTTCATCAAAAAATAATCTTCTTGTTCTCTCTGCTTCTACTTAATTCTCCCATAAAGATTATAAGAATAGAAGAATAAATAGTTGAAAGGCAGAGCTATTTACAACTTATCCCTCATCTAGGGCTGCAGGCAGTTTGGAAGAGTGAAAAAGAGAAAAAAATCCTGGCCAACACCAGCCCTTTCTGCTCTGAGAGGCTGCAGAAGGGCAGATGCGACCAGTCTGGTTCTGCCCATGTCTCCAGGGCTGCATTTATAAAGCACCATGTCCACAGACCTAATCAACTCCAGCTGCATCTTCCCTTGCTGATGGAGATGGAGCATACTCAGGAGACTTCCTTGTGATGGATGGTGGGGTTCTGGTGGGAAATAAAGTGGACTTTCTTAGATCTTTCAAGAGGACAGCAGATTTCTCCATCTCCTCTCTATTTGGACTGAGAGTGACCTCAAGCCATGGAAAAAAATGAGTAACTCAACTATGTAATTGTTAATGGGACCTGAGGACAGCAGCTACATGGACACACTGAGCTCATAAAGGGGAGTAGAGCCATGCCAAGCCTCAGCTCCAAAGGAAGGACCAGCCCAGACACCCTGACTCTTTGCTCTCATGCTCTAATGTCTTGCAAACAACTCTTGCTGCCTCTCCAAACCCACCTGGGTGCTGGAGGGCAGAGGAGCCCACCCACAGTGCTAATCCACACTGCCACCCTTCCTGGGCACAGAGAGGGACAGAAAAAGATAATGGGTCATTTGAAATATTTCCAGTGGAGAATATCCAGAGTGTAATGGAAGATCACTCCTTTGCTGTAGAGAAAGTGTGGGGAGCTGTACATTCTTCCCAGATTGTCTACAGAGAGCAAGCAGAAGTGCCTGGCTAAAGAGTGATGCTCGTGCCCAGGAAGAGCAGAGAACCAGCTCCCGCTCCACAGCATGGAAGCAAGAGCTGCCTGGTGAGAGGCGCCTTGCAGAGGGAGGGAGACTCAGGGCAGCCTGCCTGGACTGGTTGCCCAGTGCAAATCCAGGTGAAGGGGGTCTCCACAGAGGCCTGCAGGGGCAGAAGGGGCCAGGTGGGGCCTGATGTCATCACTTCTCTGGATGTTGACACAACTCTGGAAAAAACAGTGACACCCCTTGATCCTAGCAGGAAAGTATTCATGAGCATCTGGGTCTTGTGCTCTTGCAGGGGCTTTGCTGGTCTCACTGGTTCTTGGGGTCCACCCAGGGCGTGGGAACTGGAACTGTGTCCATGCACAAGGAAGGAACATAGGTTGCTCATGCAGCTGTCTTCAGTAAGGTTAGTGCTCTGTGAGGTTGGATGCGGTTAAGAGCAGAAATCAAGTGGAAGCACAGAAGGAAGCAAGGTGAAATCATACGTCTTGGTTGTCTGTATTGTGGACGGAGACGTCACCTCCTACACAGAGGGGACTGCATCCTAGATCTGGTTGGCTGGAGGAGTATCCATCATATCTAAGGCTCCATTATGGCTGAGTTTTTGCCTGTGGTGAGGCTTCAGTCTGCCTGGTCTTACACACAGGACCTCCTGATGGTGTGTGTGCAGCCCAGTGTCTGAATGCCAAAGCTCCTTTCAGTCCCCCTGGAAGGAGACACTAAGCAGTTAGAGATAAGAAGTCCAGTACTAGGCTGCCGTGCCCTTGTCCCGCTGCTGGTGGATTCAGAAAACAGCTGCCTCTGAAAATCAACCTCAGCCAAGATACAACCCAGGCTATAAGCAGAAGCACCTCAAAGCAGAGGTTCTAAAATCTTGCTTTGAAGCATTTTAAGGTGTCCCCGATTAAAGGCATGTTATTAAAAATTTACACTCTTATTTACTACCTTTTGGATCACTTAAAATGTCAGGGATGAGTGAACAGAATTTTGTAAAATTGTAGATTGTGGCCAATCCAAAGTCTGGAAATCATGTTCGAGGTGATCTACTTTGTTACAATGACCTAATTTTCATATTTTAAAAACCCTGCATGGCACACCTGAGGTTCTTCTTTGTCAAAGAAATGACAGATTCCTTGTCAGCTGCAGAAATAGTCATGGGACCAAGTGACACTGCATTGATTGGCCAACAGAGCAGCAGAAGATTCAATCCCTCTCCTCTTTCTCCTCATCAGGGGCTTCACCCTTGTTAGTTGTGGTTCTGATTTTCCTCTCTGTTCCATCTCCCAAGTTATTATGTCAACAAAATGCAGACTTCATTCAGGACGAATTTGCCTTCGAACCAGGAAGATGGAGCCAGAGAGCATTGTCACAGTGTGGGCATTAGAGAATCAACTTGGGGATGCTTTAGGAATCCTGGGGCTCCTCAGGGACTCCAGAATGCAGAGGATCAGAGACATGAAGCAGCTTCTCAAACTCTTGCTTGGACCATGGAAAACACCCTGAATGCCGAAGATTTCCCAGATTCATGGGCCAGGATGGCACCACCATTCTCTGCAGGCTGCCCGCACATCTGGAAAGCATTGGCAAAGAGGAACAGAATGGCCATGGCTGTGTCAGACTAGCCGGGATACAGTCCCCAGGATGAGAATGTCACTGAATAGAAATGGGGCCCTGTGAGCCATAAAAGAGCAGCGCCTTTAGGGAAGATAGATCCTCCTCAGAAATTAGTGCAGCCAAGGGAATGGTTTCTGAGCAAGTTTCACCTCACACATAACAATCCTCTTTGATTCTCTACTCATAACCTCCAATATTTGGGTTGCAGTTCCAGTTTTTAAGACTTTTAAAATAATTTTTTGAAAAAGAAAAATTTTTAAACACAGAAGTTTACAGGACACTGTAACAACCCAACCTACATGCACTAGCCCGATTCATGAAGATTCACACTTTGCCATATTTACTAAATTTATTTATGTTGGAACCATTTCAAGGAAAATTACAAACACCAAAAATGCACCCTAAATACCTACCTGGTCATGCCTCTCCAAATAAATAAGGGATCTCCTGCACAGGTAAATTCTATTAAATTCTGAACAAATTAAGAAATCTTTTTTTGTTCAGGCCATGCTCAGATTTCTAAAACTGTGCCCCCACCCTTGCAAAGCAGAATCCAGTGGACATCACAAGACCACACCTCCTCTACATCAGCCTCCTGCTTCTAATCCATGCCCCTGGGCCACCGCCCACCCCTTACTCTTCAAATGGTACATGGTTATCCTTACAAAATTTGTACTGCATTCTTTTTCCATTTTTGGTCAAGGACCTTCTGTGATTTCCTTATTGCTAAAAGGGAGGTCACAAATGGCTCACCTTGTCTGCCATTCAAGGTTACAGCTTCAATCTGAACACATACTGGCCTATCTTGGAATTGCCCAGGGCTTCCCCACCCACATGTCCCTATGTCAGTCTTTTCTCTAGAATCTTCATTGCCTCTTTCCATCAGCTTCCCATGCACACTTCAAGGAATACCCGGACTAAAATGTCTAATATTTGATTGTTTCTGATGAAAAAATTCCCACTTTTTTGGGGGGGGCATGTAATGGGGATTGAACCCAGGGGCACTCAACCACTGAGCCACATCCCCAGCCCTATTTTGTATTTTAATTAGAGATAGGATCTCACTGAGTTGCTTAGTGTTTCACCATTGCTGAAGCTGGCTTTGAACTGGTGATCCTCCTGCCTCAGCCTCCTGTGCGGCTAGGATTACAGGTGTGCAAATTCCCCACTTTTTATTTTCATGTAACAGCACTTGTTCCTTTCAATATTTGAACTGGAGGTGTTTCTACCTGCCTTTCAATGACATTGCATGAATACAGGGCCTCCATCTGAATTACTTCCACATCCCTGTGTCCCCAGCAGTTTGCTATAGTGAGTTGCAAAACCGTAGTTACTTAGTAATGGTTAAATGCACACTTACTCCATCTATAAAAACAAACTCAAGGTGGCCTTTACTGAGTAGAGGAATGTACATGTGGCTGTTTATTCAAAAGACAAAAAATCTAATTCAAATTAGTGTAGGCCTGAAAGGAATCTGTCTGAGCAGTGGTCTCTGAGCAGCACTGGACTCAGGTAAGGGTGGGATTAAATGCACACAGTGATCCCGGGGGCCTGGTCTCCTGTGCTGACTTCATCATCCCTCTCCACAGGGAAGCATGGTGCTAGCTGGGAGGGCTGTATGCTGTAGGGTCAAGTCATCTTAGAAATACGCTGTCCTGCCCACAAGAGCAACAAAAGGTCTCTGGAGCTATCATTTCCTCATTGGGAGAAACCTGTCCCAAAAGGGCTGTGGCCTTGGGGATAAGATGCTTTAACTGCCACATGTCTATTTCCAGCAAAGATGAGGGCTTTGGATGAAGGAAAATGTAATGAGCGTCATGTTGTTATCGCGGTTGTTACTGCAGGATACAGAAAAGCGTATCTATTAAAATAATGAATGTAAAAACATTAAATCTAGAACGACAGAATAGGCATGGGTGCAGACGGCCCATCTGAGGGGCTAATTATGGCTTAGAACCAGAATGACAATTAGCAGTGCTTATTATTATTTTCTTATTAGTGTATTATAGTTTTGCCAAACATTGGGGTACATATTGCAATATTCCTGCATGCACAGAATATGAGTTGCCCCACTCAGTCCCAAGTCTTTCCCCTTCCTCTCCCCTCCTCTCTCCCCCGTACCCTTTTCTCTAGTCTACCGGTATATTTTATATTTATTTATAGTTTTATAAATCAGTGCATTATGGATACATCTAAATGTGAGATTCACTGTGGCAGATTCATATATGTACATCGAGCATTCCTGTCTTTACCTGTCCTGCCTCCCACCCCCTCCATGTCCTTCCTCTGCTCCACTGATCTCCCTTCTATTTTTGTTCCCCCGACTCTCCCTCTGCCTCTTTGCCTTAGCCTCTGCATATGAGAGGAACATTCAACCCTCGGCCTTCTGAGTCTGGCTTCCTTCACTCACAATATGTTCTCCAGTTCCTTTCATTTACCAGCAAGTGCCTAAATTCCACTCCTGCCTATGGCTGAGTGAATCTCCGCTGTGCTCATCTACCACACTTCTTTATCCACTTGTCTGCTGATGGGCTCCGGGTGGCTTCCATGGCTGGTGTATGTGACTGTGCCTCAGCAGCTCTCACCATGCCAGGACCACTCCATCTTCTTCACCCACAGCAGACATCACAAGTCAACCTCAGCACTTTTTGTTTAACCACAGACGCACCTTCAGAAGCATCTCAGCTCAACTCTGGAAAGTGACATCATCCTTTTGGACTTTAGCTGAGGTGTAATTGACATCCCCTGTGGAAAAGGTTTGAACTTCAGGGTTGTCATGAGTCCAAATGCCAGCTCCACCTACATCTTATTATCCAGGTGCAACTCAGACAAATGACTCTTGCAAGTTCAAGGGAAAATAAAGTATATCTCTGAAAAACAAGTGAATATAAATAGCCAAGTTCATGACCCATAGAAATAACTACAGCCACTTTCCCTTCGTCCCAAAGAAGCCCTCTTCTGTGCCGAACAGACCTTCTGGGGTCCTATCTTTTAGCAACTGAAGACAAAGAAACCCCTGCCAGCAATCAGGTGGCTCTAACTCTCCATGTGCAAACAAAGACTAAGGGTTTCAGCTCATCTGAGTCACCCTGTGTCAACTGCCATTGGACTAATGACACACTTGGGAAAGCCAGTGGGCTCCACAATACTGAAGACATGCTCAGACCCTGATTGGACAATGCTGGCCAATTCAGAACAAAGCATCCATGAGATTTGCCTGGAAACAATAACAGTGCAGTTTGTGTTCCTGGGCTTCTGCTTTTAGAGGAGATGGCAGCCTGCATGGTGCTGCCCAGCCAGGGGACCAGCCCTGCCCCTGGGGACATTTAGAGGGAATCAGTAACCCCTTGGTGAGTTTCTCCATTAGAACTCATCTGTGCTCCCTTTTCCCCCTCTGAAGACATGAAATCTATCAAAGATAAGTGATTGCTGCAGCCTGAGCTGGGCATTTGTTTCTTTTTTTTTTTTTTTTGATTTTTTTTATTGGTTGTTCACAACATTACAAAGCTCTTGACATATCATATTTCATACATTAGATTGAAGTGGGTTATGAACTCCCAATTTTACCCCAAATGCAGATTGCAGAATCACGTCGCTTATACATCCACAATTTTACATAATGCCCAATTAGTAATTGTTGTATTCTGCTACCTTTCCTATCCCGTATGGGCATTTGTTTCTTATACATCCAAAGTTTGGAGGAAGCATTTCAATTCCAAGACTGTCCAGGCTTATTCACTTGAAAGATGCCCTTGCCTCTGAGTTTAATGCAGCCTGCACTGGCCCTCAGTAGGAGAGCTCAGCGTTTAAGGCAAGTGTGAACCAGCGTTCAACACACCCAACTTGTAGATGAGGCATGTTTCTGACTGTCACCTGTTTTGTCAGGCTCTCTCACACGTGTCAAGGAGGCGATGTTGTGAAAGGTGTGGTTCTGGTGGACTTTGCTATTGAGTGGAGGAGGTGGGTATCAAACAGCTCTTCCAATTCAGTCCCTTAATTACATTGAGACAATCCTCATCATACAGAGTGCCTAGCTCTGCCAAAACATAACCAGGAATCCCATTTTATTTTTAAATTTATTTTTTAAAACAAAATAGTTGTGGATTTTTAGTATAATAGTAGGAGAAAGCTGCAAACAGAGGAACATTATGTGCTAAAAGAGCAGAAATCCCAGATGACAGCCGTTTAAGCGGAGGATACTGAGGTGGCTTGCTGTGCCACTCAGCTGTGCTGCCAATCAGGTGGTGGCATCACCACAGCCACAATCCTCTTAGCTTTTTCTCATCCAGGCCTCCATGCCCTGAAGCCCTGCAGGTCCCCATCCTAAGCAGGATGAAGCAGAGCAGCAGGAAAGGCCCTTTATGTCCCAGAGTTATCTCAGGGAGCACACCCTGCCCAGCACCCCACCTGTGTCCCTGGGTGCACCTGGCCTGGCAGGCTCATTCCAAGGCCAGGAACGAGGACAGGGCTACATTTGCCATGACTGTGGTAGACCAATGATTGGTTCTCAAGGGCACACATCTATCCATTTGGTCTGTGAACAGCACTGGGGAACTGTCATCATGAAAATGTCAGGTAGCCCCCACAACACTGTCCATCGAAATCCCCAAACCTGCTGCTGCTCCTCACCACTATCACTGCCGTAATTGCTTTAAAAAATCAAGCTGCGTTAGTAAGAATTGCAGAATTTCCACGTGGGTTTCCTCCTATACTAAATTGTTCAAGATTCGTGGGAGTTCATGTATAACTCAGCAGAAATCAGTCTTAAATGCCAAGAAGAAGGACTGAAATGCACTTGACAGAATGAGATTGTCGCTAGACACGGCCACCTGGTGACACTGCTGAGAGCTGTCCTGGGCCTATTTCTGGGTGCACTGTGAACTGTGTAGAAACTCATGAGAGGAGACCTGTCCACCCCTCTGCCTATCCATCCTCTCTCTCCTCTGGCTTCCATTTCTCTGAAGAACCTTGGCTGACAGATGTGGACATTCCCTGGCTGTGGTGATGCCTATGGCAGTAAGTTTAGCAGCAGCACCGAAGTCCTCTATCAAAGGCCTCCATGTTAAGACACAGGGTCTTCCTCAGGGCCAACTGTATTGGTGCCTTGTTAGGGCCAGTCCTTCACAGCACTTGGAACATCTTCCCTCCATGGATATCTTCCAAGCCCTTTCCTACTGCCCTCTTGGAATGCTCTGAGCTGCCCAGTATCAAGTCAGTGAATCCCCATTCTCTGGAAAATAGCTGGAAGCCCTTTCTGGTGCTTGCAACTCAGAAACCTGGCTGAATCAGATAATATTTCCAAGAACTCAGGACTTCTTCCCTAGAAGTGTGCCCACTGTTCTGCACCCATACAGAGTCTGATAGGGCCTGGCCCTGTAGGTTGGGCCTTGGCTACCACCATACCTTTATGCACTCAAATTATCACCCAGAGCCCATCAGCAGGAAACTGTAGTGCAGGTGCTGATTTCAGAGATGAAACAGAAAGAGCAGAATAGAGGGGAGGGGAGCAGAGTGGAAAGGGAAAATAAACCATGAAGCCTGGTTTGGGCTGTGCCACACACAGGTCCTGTGACAACCTCATGGACCTCACTTCCTCTATGCACAGACGCAGCCTGTGGGTTCAACACAGAATGTCATCATTTTTTGCCAACAGAGTTTCACCACAACAGATGCACGAGCTGTATGTATGGGAATAGATGTGGGCGTGCTGTCTATATCACTTCAGCAAGGCCACTTGGAGTGCCCGAGCTATGACACAGACTGTGTGACCTGAGCGGAACAAAATACTGATTGTTATCCCCTTACACTGAAAGTAAGTGGCCTTGTTAGCAGGCTGACTGCTTCTCAGTGCCACATGGCATCTTCTTGCTGCCCACAGGCTGCTGGGCTGATTCTGGGGACCATCTCCCAGGATGTGCCAACAACTCCCCACCTTTGTCCCTGGTTCTTCACTCTACCTGGGAAGAGTAGAGCTTTGTTCCCTGTCCAGAGATGTTTCCTTTTTGTCAGGCTTGGGTACCCCTTCTTCAATCTCTATACCACCATGCCCTGGTCTCTGTTAGCTACAATAATTTTTTAGCAACTATTATGAATACACCCAGCAAAAGATCTGCCTTTTATTGTCCTGTTCTTATATGGATCCCTGACAAAATGCTGGTCCCATAGACAGACTTAGGCTGCACAGAGCCACTGGAAAACTTGACAATAGCAGTAACCAGAGAAAAGCTTAAACTGCCCTTGTTTTCCAATAAATTTGCTTACAGTTTTCTGAATCTTATTTTTTTTTAAATCCTGTTGTCTTATATGTGAGGAGTTAAAATTAATGATATTGACAGATATTTTAGCAGAATATAATTTGTGTTTTTCTTTAACAAAATCTTTACAAGGTACACCCATAGATTTCTCTGGGAACTCATGAATTCTCATGGTTAAGACACATTTTATTTCTCACATGGTGTCTGTCTGTCCCTCAAGTGAAGCGATTATCTCATGCTTATTAGCCTAAATCAAAAAGAAAACATTAAAGATATAAACAAAAATTCAAGAATCATGATCTTCTCCTCGTATTGATGATCTTGTGGGAAGGAGTTGGGTTAATGAGGGAGGATGAAGAGGAGGCAATGAAATGGAATATGTTGCAGTATTTGCAGAACATATGAGACCATCCTGAAGGCCCCGAGCCAAATAGCTGGAGGGCCAGCAGAATTCCTGGCTGCATTTGATAGGCAAGAGAGGGATGTGGTGAACACCCTTCAGATGACAATCTTTAGCTTCCCCAGTTCATTCATGGGGCTGAATGACAGTGAGAAGCCCAACACAAGCCAACCGTCATATTCCCCAATCCTATAAACATACCGTGCTCACCTGTGCTCAGTTTTGTGTCATAGAGACTAAAGATAGAGAAATCTTTCCCCAAATAGCAACTGCTCTCTGGTCTGAGATCTCTCTGCATGGATGGAATTGTTTTATAATCTCTCATTAAGCAGGAGTAAAATAAAAACTCACAATTAGGAATAATTTTAATTATAAACTGTACTCCCGGAGGGAATCTAAATTACAGTTTAAATATTGACAATCAAATCAAACCCAGATGAATATCAAGGTGCAAAGAGAAGATTAAAACAAAGGTCCTTGTGCAGAGGGTAACTTGCAGACAATTAGAGGCAAAGTTGGAACTTTAACTACTTGGCTTTGCTCCTGGGAATCGTATATTTATATTTAAAATATGACTAATTTTTTAGAGAACCAATAAATTTTATTAATGGGAAAATATTAGAATAATGCATTATACTTAAATATCAAAATGTAAAATGTAGATTTATGCCAATAGAAAGAGTCTATGATAGCAGAATTTATACTCAGGAATGAATCTTCCACACTTACTATCGAAAACCTCATCACCTTTACAGAACTTCATTAATTTTAACTTTATGAAAGGGGCAAAAATTCCAAGGCTGTTAAAAAAAGTAGGTAAAGGACTCCAACATTTGCATATAGATAGAAAAGAAAAATCAAAATTACCAGTGAGAAATAATGATTTTCGAATAATTTTCAGTAAATTGGCATTCAGAAATGACTTTGTCAAGTTTTTTGCAATGTAGACTGATTTTTTTAACTTTACATGTAAATAATAAAAATAATTTTTTTTTATTAAAGAAATAGCCACATCATAATGTTGAACCCCATGAGGACTTCTGTGGTTTAGTGAGGCAAATGTCTAAATCAAGGCAAATGTCTACAAAGTAACTATTTTTCCTTCCTTTTATTTCACTACTTTTGATAAAAATGCATAGATTTATCTTTTCATTCCCATTAACACCTAAATGTACAATTAAAATCTCTAATGTCCTACATGGTGGTCTTCCTGGAGTCTTAGCTCAGATGTTGAATCAATAATTAGCTTCACAGTTTGTACACAGCATAGACTTGCTTCTGCAGTTCTGGAGACTGGAAGTCCATGTCCAGGACCTGGCTGACTCAGTGTCGGGAGGTTCTGCCATTTGCATTGCAGTTGGAACCTCCTGGCTGTCTCAATGTGATGGAGGGGAAGGAGTCCAGGCCCTTGGCCCCTTAAGAGGGCACCAATGCCATCCCAAGGGCTCCTCACTCATGACCCTGTCCCCTCCCAAGGACTTCCCCAATGCCATTGCACTGGGTGCTAGCCATTAACAGGTTAGTCTGGGGGGCTCAGCAGCTGAGCATGGCATGGGAGATCCTCCATGCTATTTTAGAGGCTCTTGGAAGGCCAGGTCATAATCGATGTCTCAATATTGAAATGTCTTTGAAGACAAGAAGTCACTCATCCCTATCTTTGTTTATCACACTCCCCCATGTATCATTGAAGTATGAATGTCTCATCATCCCAAGGTAGAGAAGCCCTGAGAGCCAGTCATCTTGACCTGTCCCTAGGAGTCTTGAGGGATTTGTTGGGCTGTGTCAGGGAGCTGGAGGAAACTTTCTACTTGGAATTGTCTTGAACATTTGTAAGACTGACTATAGGCAGATGGCTGGCATGGACTGCAAAGCATCATTTGTTGTGAAGAAAGGGATCATGCAGGAACATGGCTCAAGAGATGCCACTCCTGCCTGTCAATGGCTCAAGCACACGGTGGCTGGATATGAGGGCCTGTCTGTGTAATTAAGGTTAGTTATTCTAAATGTCTTATGTTGCAATTAGCACAGAAATCACACTTCTAGAATAAGCCCTGGCTCATCCCTTCTGGTTTCTGGCACTGGTGATGTGTGATACTGAATTGCACCAAGCATAAAACTCAGTGCAGCTATGGTGGGCATTCCATCACAATGGCAGAGATGCATATGGTGAAACCATGACACCTTCAGGATGAAATAGCTAACTGAGCACCACCACTGAGCTCACAACCCTCTTCCCCAGGCCAAAAACAAGGGGCCCGGTGTGCATGTTTCAAGCAGAGCCAGAGCCAGTGAGTGGCAGGTGCTTCCCTGGAGCTGGTGACTTCTGCTCCACAGTGGGCAATATTTACACAGTCTAAAGACCGCAGTGACAATTAATAGCTGTCCTTTGTCACCCTTCTTCAAGTAGCACTTTAATTTGAAGCACACAATGGATAGAAGCAATATGACTTTTTTTAATGCAAAAAAAAATTTAAAACTTCTCTCTCTCTCTCTCTCTCTCTCTCTCTCTCTCTCTCTCTCTCTCTCTCTCTCCAGGAATTATTCATAAATATAAACTTGGTTAATTTCTCACAGACTGAAGCATATTTTGCCTTGTGATTTCTAAGTTGGGTAACAGTTTTGCCATCATGACATATGAACTCAATTAAAAGCCCCACATTTATTTTCTGAGGATTAGGAAAATAATTTCATTGCCACTGTAATGTATCATCAGTAGACTCCCAAAATAAGGGTATTAAACTCATCTTTTGCACAATAGCTTTGACAGTGTGTTGCTAGCAACACCAACACAAAGAACACATCAATTTTGGAAAATGTTTGCTCTACGTTTTAATGGCTAAAATATCATTCAATGACTCCTTGCTAGTTTTGCCTGAGGGTTTTACTAAATTGCAGTATAATACATTAAAGAGAAGATGCCAGAGACAGGTATTGGAATGAACTAGACTGACAAGTGCTTTAACCTCAGCATTATTGGCCTGGAAGGGGCACCCCACCACCATCTCTCCTCATGAGATTAGACTTAAATCTCCAAAAGGTACTTATCTTTTAAGTTCCCTGACATTCCCCAGTCTTTTGCTTCTGAAACGACGCTGTTCTTTTTTAATGATTTTTAGAATTGGATTTGGCTCCATCAGCTCCAGGCAGCACTGGGGACTGTGTAAATTAATCATAAATTAATGCATTTACAACCACTCTAAAGCAATTGCTATGGACTTGGTCTAAAATTTCCCACAGTTACATTATTCTCACATATATAATTACCTTGGAAAGGTTTCTCAATTTGCTTGTACTTTTTATAGACCATAAACATTTGACATAACCTAAATTTTATCTGCCATATTTTACTTATTTCTGTTATGGATGAAAAGTGCCGGAACAATTTAAGATCTTACCGGGTTAGAAAATTGAGAAAAAATTCATGACCCTCTGTCTGTTTTATTCTAACTAAATAAAATAAAAAAGAAAAGCTAAAATAGACAATAAAAATAATTGTTAGAAGAGAAAACACAGGAGCCCAAGTCAGTGAGAATAGACCGTAGCAAGGTCAGGTGTAGCTGAGGCGACCTAGACTTGACCACTGACTCATTCAGGCGACACGGGAAGTGAGTCTCAGGGAAACAGCTGCTGAGTTAGAAGGACTGAGTCCAGATTTATCTTCCAGGTGAGGGTGACAAGAGCTTGGACCTGGGAAAGAGCAGGAGCTGCCCCCTTAGGAGCCTTGGCCATCCTGACTCCTCACTTCTGCCATTATCCCAGGGAGAAGAGCAGGTCCTTTCAAAGCCTTCTTGTCTACACTTCCTGGAGGCAGGGAACCAGGTCTTACTATGCTCTGTCTTCCAATCACAAGTACATAACAGCATAGATGCTCCCATCGTCCCCAGGTCACCTGTGCAATGGCAAAGACCATGACACCAAAAGAGACCTTGGACGTTCATGTGGGGACACAAAATGTACTGTGGATGCTGAGTAAGAAACACTGGGAGGAGCTTCACCTGAATTTTCTGCCTGGAAGAAGTCTTTTGTTACTGGCATGAACAGGGACCCACAGCAACAGGGTCTCAGCTGGAATCCTCTCAGCCTCTTCCCAGCAGGGGGACCTAAAACTCATTGCTCAATTTCCTCCTGCCTTGGTCCCTTCATCAACCAGATAGAATTAGAATTGGCTTCTGCTATAGATGTGTGTGGATTTAATGGATCCACGTGAAGGGTGTGGCTCACAGGTGGCCCTACACACAAGGTGCACAGAAGAGTTGGCTTGTGGGGCCGAGGCTGCTGTGCTGAAAAAGGCCTTTTTTCAAGGTCACCCTTCCTTCTCAGTGTTGGTGCTCAGCTCCCAGTGTCCCCAGTCAACAGTCCACTCACAAGGGGGCCCAGAGCCTCACCATGTTCATAAATGATAGTTTACTTCAGCATCTGCTTTCCTTCAGGGGTCTGGGTCGGGTCCTTGCCAGGCAGAGCAGCCTCTGTGACCAGCCCCTGCAGACGGCCTTGGGCTGCATCTTTAAGGGCTTGTTCCCCAGGCGGTCTGCCTTGCCATCTGCATTTTCATTGCTTGGGGACAGTGTGCTGTGTGTGACTGTCTTGGAGTGTGTGTGGTGGGGAGTGTGAATTCTGTGCTTGGAACCTACTGACTCCATAGAATCTCGTCCCTTGTGATCCAGCCCAACAGCTTATCTCCACTGCCGTGGTGAATGTAGCTGTAAGCACATCTCTGCGCTGGCTCCTGAAAATCATTCTGGGGAAGCTCTGAGCATGGAGGTGGTGGGAGAGACCTGAAGGACCCCTGTAACTTATGAGGACCATTTTCACTACACTGTGAACTTCACAAGCTCATCTTACTATATGGTTTTACAAGCCTCTCATGGGTCAAGAAGAAGCTCCCACTAAAATGCATGAGCTGAATTAATTTTTCCATCTGCCTGTTATGCTTAAACATTAGGCCCAGCTGGGTGAGGTGGCACACCCTTATAATCCCAGCTACTCCAGAGGCTGGTGCAGGAGGATAGCAAGTTTGAAAGCAGCCTCAGCAACTTAGTGAGATCCTGTCTCAAAATAAAAAAGGCCTGGGAATGTGGCTCAGTAGTTAATCACCCATGGGTTCAATCCCTGGTACCAAAAAATTAAAAAGTAAAAATGAAAAAAATAAAATCAGGCCCAAATTTTAGTGAAAGACAAAAAATTGACATATCTGCATGAAAGACTTCCAGTTCTCTGACCCTGCCTGTGAGTAGTAAGAAACTACATTATTTAAAAGAATTATATTGGGATTCCATGATTAAATCCTGTTAGGTGTCATTACAGCCAAGACTTGAGGGTCTTGGAGCGCAAGGCCTTGGTGGGTTTTAATGACCCCGACTTGAGCTTCACTAACAGCTGGTCAGGAATCAGCCACTATGTCCCCAGCTCTAGGTTAAGTACTTTGTTTCACCCACTTGATTCTCACACAGTCCAAGGAGCTGAGTGCTCTCATGAAACCAACTTAATGCATGAGAAACTGAGCTTCCGGACAGCTGAAAGTCAAGGGACATTTTAGTCCTTACAGCAGGTAGGTGACAGAGCTGGGGTTCCAGCCTGGGCCTGTCTGACTCTAGACCCTGAGGCCTCTGTTCCACCATTCATAATTGTCTAATATTCCAGGTCAATGCTAAAAACACAGTATGTATTCAATCCTTGGAGGAAACATCTCACCTATTGCTGAGCTACACACATTCGTACTAATTTCTCTGTGTGGGTGCTCTTTTTTTTTTTTAAAGAGAGTGAGAGAGGAGAGAAAGAGAGAGAGAGAGAGAGAGAGAGAGAGAGAGAGAATTTTTTAAATATTTATTTTTTAGTTCTCGGCAGACACAACATCTTTGTTGGTATGTGGTGCTGAGGATCGAACCCGGGTGGCATGCATGCCAGATGAGCGCGCTACCGCTTGAGCCACATCGCAGCCCTGTGTGGGTGCTCTTGATTTTAGTGTCTCAATCATTTCAGATGCCAATCCAGGGCTTCTCCATGCTGCACGGGGTTCTTTCCAGCTCTCTGGGTCAACAAGCCAAGGCAGTACCTTGTCCTTAAGGGCAAGGGGAGGATGTGCCAGCTCTCCTGACTCTTGGCAATGGGAACATCACCTCCCTGCAACTGCTGTCTAAATGTCCAGCATTGGCCACCGCTATGATCATGATGATGAGTATGACAAGAATATTGAAGTATTAATGCAAAAGTCTCACTGGTGACCAGATGCTGGGAATTGTACAAAGAGCTCTGCACTTACACTTTCAGTTTTCCCCAAACCACCATAATGTCAAACCAAGGCACAGAGGCAGTAATTGAGCCCCATCCTGCTTCTGGAATGTCATGAGGCCTGGACCTCCCACAGTTCTGGGTCTGCCCCCAACATCCTGCCCTTCAGCACTGTGTGGCCTTCCATCTTTAAGGGTCAGGCCTGTGGAGCTGCTAATGAGCATGAATGTCCAGGGCAAGGCAGTAGGTGTCCCAAGCCTGTGAGAACAAACCTGTGCTTCCTACAGTGTCTTCAGCCCAGATTTATGGGGCCAGGCCGCTTCAAACCAAGTCCTGTGAGGAAGGGTCTTTGTGCAAGAGAAGGTTTGATTTGGTATTGGGAGAAGGAGGCAAAATACCAGCAGGTTTCACATGGCCCATGCCTGGACAAATGCTAAAGAGTGAAGACTGTACTAAACGGAATCTGGGAGAGAGAGTAGATATCCGCTGGAGGGTGGACACCAGTGAGAGTCCAATCAGAAAAGAAGAAGCCAGGCTAGCTACTAGTATTAGCTACTACTTTTTTTCAGAGACAGGCTAATACCTAGAATGGGAAAAATCCTATTGAAACTCTGAAAAGACAAATGGGGGAGTGGCACAGATGTCCTAGTAACTGCAAGAGGCAGACCCTGGGAGGTGAGAGATAGGAGTGGGGAAGGGGACAAAGTGACCACCCCTTAGGGCTCTCCATCAGGCCTCTCAGCCCCACCCAACACACGCCTGAGAATGAGGGGAAACTGGGCCCCCATGAGGCTAAAGTTAGCAGACCACAAGGGGGAGCCCCTGAAAGAAAGCCCCCAATCTTGGGCCCACATGAGGGACTACAGTCAGCCTGTGGCTAAATGCAATTCAATGGCATTGTGGTTTGCTCCCCCTCTGTGGATCTTCTGGGAATAAAGAGACTTACCAGTGGGAAGTAGGGAAGAAATTACGCAGGCTAGGCTGTCAATTGAGGTGCCCTTGAACTCGGGGAGAAGAGGAGAAGAAGCACAGCCCGCAGTGCAGACAGGCCCTGAGCTGCTGGCCGCTTGGCCCAGTCTGCTCACCAGAGTGTGTTCTTGCTTTCGATAGACCTCTGCCCTCCCTCCCAACCTTTCATGGCTGGCTCAATTCTTCAGAATACCAAGAACCTGGACTCAGGGCCTGCTGGGGACCCCTCGTCTTGCACAGGTGACTAGTGTTAGGTAGTAGGGAGACAGAAACCATGGAGTCATGTGGTTTAAGGTTACTCTGTGGACTGAGCCTAGGTGCTCACTCTCAGCATGCACCTCTATGAAGCAGCTCACACAGGCACTTGTGAACCCGCTGTGGCTTTAAAAGATAACCCTACATTATGCCCTGGATTAACAAGCTTGTTATTTTCAAGGTTTTTCTTCCTTCTCGGGACTGAGGAGTACAGTCCCCAAAACTCCACAAGTTACCCTGACAGGCTGGACTGGCATGAAAGAGGATTTTGTGACCTTTCCATAAACCAAAATGACCAGGAGTTGGCTTTAAAAACCTGCAGGAGGCACTTGAAAATCAGATGCAGCCCTGCTGTCAGGCACAAATTTACCATTAGAGGCAGTGCTGGGCAGGATTCCCAGAACCTTCCCTCCTCCCTGATACCAGAGTCACAAAGAAGGGAGTTGTAGCCCTCTTCTTTGAGCATCGTTCTCTCCCTTAAGAATGTCTTTTGCTTCCTTTCCTCCTAGTAGACTTGTGAGTCTCACGTCTTCCTTGAAATCCTCTCAGGCAGAAGCCCAGGAGTGGAGGGCGTAAGGCACTCCCCACAAGATGATAAAAGCCATTGAGGAGGAAGCCTGGAGGGAGGGTGCCAAGACTCAGAACCTAGACTGCTGGGGGTTGGGTGCTGCCGGCTGGGGTCTTGGAGGGAGACATAAGGCTGGTCATACGAAAAGGAAATGGACAGAAACAAAAAAAGTTAATGTGTGGATTATCCTGAGTTTGCCCAGGTCTTGACTATAGTGAAAAATGAGTTCCAGAGGTTCCCAGTGCCGTGCAGAGCCTAGGGCTCCCAATATAGTGTCAGGCAGGTAAAAACTTATGTGGAGGGCAGATCTCATGCCCTTAACAAACAAGCAAGGGAGTGACCTTCTATTTCCCTGTGAGTCTCTGATGTGGAGCACTGGTAGACACAGGTGGGGAATGCAGGTGATGTCTGAATGGAGGCTGCTTCACTATTTATATTAGAAACTCAGGAGAAGCTACCCCTCCACAGTCACCCGTGGGCACTGGATCCTTTTTTCCATTTTTGTAATGGAGATCACCAAGGGAAGGCAGAGTGGAACTGACTCTCAAACAACCAGACTCCTCTAAGTGCTCAATTTTCAATTTAGAGTTAATCAGCAGCTTCATATGTAACAAGTAAAGAATAAGAAAAAAAGTCTGTAAGGATAGCCCTGGCTTCAAGTATCTTTCCGGTTTGCCTGCTCAGCACTGTTTCTGGTGAGGTTGTTCATTTCTTTTTGAGGAATGATGAGGCCCCTCCTCTCTCCTCTTCCTTACACTCCCCCCAACCCCCATTCATTTGGAGGAGTTGAAGAAGGTACACTCAGTCTGATTCTAGCTCTGGGGATGGTCCTGTCTGCTTTGTTCCATTGTATGGATGAGTCACAATGAACAAAGACCATTTAAAAACAGATGAGAAACAAAACGCAGAATGAGCAGGGTGCTGCCCCATTTATAGACAATTGCACCTACCTGTAAAATCTGCAGACCTCACTTGCAGACCTCTGCACCAGACAGGCTTCTGGTGCTGAGCAGAGGACATGCACCCTGTGACAGCCAATTACACTGTCTGATATAGAAGGCGTGAAGTCTGGCCCTGGAATGACTATCCCTGACATTCCAAGAGGACAGGTGCTCAGGAAAGAGAGACTGGCTTCTCTTCTTTATAGTTCCCTCCCCAAACTCCTTTCCTCCTCCATGAAACATCAATTTCACATTGCTCTTATCTTTTCCCCAGTGACTCACAGTTAAATCCTAGCCCTTTCAGGCGTGACCCCCTAGATGGGGGCCCAGACCACCAGCATTGCATCACCTGGGAAGGGGTGAGTTGGTAGTGTAAATCCTCAGCTCCAATCCTGAAACTGCCCTGCTCTGGGGCTGGGACTGGGTAAGGTTTTAACAACTCCCCAGGAGAATGAAGGAAGTTTAAGTTGGAGCCCCCTCCCCCAGCCTGTGTCTAAACTCCAGTGGTCCCAGCACCGTTGTCAGTGTTTGCAGTGTTAAAATGTCTGCAGGAGAATGAGTCAAAGCATAAAAGAGCACCTACACATAAAATTAGAAAAAGTAGATTTCATTAATTATTCTTAAAAAAAAAAAACCCTGTTTACCAAACAGTATATTATAGGTGCCTGAGTCATTAAGCACTTTTGATAACTTACAAAAAGAAAGGTTTATTTAAGAAACAGTTGGTGTGACCTTTGGTTTGGTATAGATGCCACTAACTCTAGAAGGCTTCTGAGGAACTTCAGTTTTCAGGTGATTCCCTTCTCTAACTTGTTGGTCTTGAGTGGTTGAAGGGGTAGATAGGATTTCTGTGAAGACAGAGCATTTGTGCTTTATAATATTGTCCTGAAGCCACATGCACACAGGTAGACCCAGGGTGGAGGCCTGAAGGGGGACTCCCCAGCCAAGGTGGGTCCCTCAGAGGTTGCATGGCCACAGCACCTGGACTACTGACTCCCAGCAGGCCGTGGGGAGAGCCCAGAGCAGCAGGCCTGCTCAGCATGGGTGGGATGAGAAGTGGGTGTGCCCTGGGCCCAGCTGCTCTGCACCACAGTGGTCTGAGTGGTTCTTGCTTTCTTGTCCATCTGGTTTGTGAAGATGAAGATACACATGGGAATAGCCAGCTTGGAAAACTGCCTGACAACAGAGGCTCCTGGAGCATGATCTCATCACCCAGCCAGTCTCATAAAGAGCCCCCTCACATCTTGCCAACTGAGCAAGAATGTTTGAAAGCACAGAATCCTACAAAAAGAGCAATGGTACCCAAAGCCAAAACCAAAACCACCCACTTAACTTCATCTATGAAAAGATCAGAAATGGAAGGGACTTTCAGATATTTTTTCTACTGGAAAGATCGACTAGAACTTTTCATAAGCTATGCAGAGGAATACACAACTCAGGGGTGTCCCAGGCCCTGGGCTGCCAACTAGCATCTGCTGGTCTTTCGCATGAAGCCAACATGAATAGTATCCACCCACAGGATTCAACAGAGGCACTTCAGGGAAGGGACACATCACGGAAGGGGCGTGTAGGCAGGGTTAAGGGAGACCCCAGAGGTGGGAAGGCACTGAAGGCTGGCAGCAGGGAATGCTTTGGTGTCCTCTAGGCAGAACAGCAAACGGAAGCAACAGGGTCATGGGAAGGCAGGACAGGAACCAGAGGGAGGGACAGCCTGGAACCTCTCATTGTGCATACGCACAGACATCAGGAAGCCCTTGGCACCAGACCCAAAGAGGGACAGAAGGAAAGTACCTAACTTTCCTCCCCTCCTATTCTCCCTCCTCAGTCTAGATGTGCTTCCCAGCAGAAAACTCCCAATGGAAGTGAGAAGACAGGGCTCCTAGGGAGGGGGTAATGGTTCTGAGGCTCAGAGTAGAGCAGGAGAAGAAGGGAAATAGGGCAAGTCAGGCTTCTTTGGTGGATGGAGATGGCCATTCAACTGGGCCAGTTCCATTGTTGGGGCTGGACACAGAATGCTCTGCCTCAGCTCTGCTCCCACTGCCTGCTGGCTGGGATCCCCAGCTGTTCAGCTGCCCAGCCTCACTTTCCTTGACTGGATAAAGCCTCACTCTGCTGGGCTGGCTACTCACAGGCTGTAAAGGGCTGTCTGGTCCAAGGAAGGGGAATGGTGCCCACCCCACCCCCGCCGTGGTCTGCACTTCCCCAGGTTTAAGCTAGTCAAACTCAGAAATTAACGAGTCCCTCCCAGCACTGATTTTACATTTCTGATCTCTTAAATGTGGTTTAATGAGTTGATTTATCTTTAACTGAAAATTCATTAAAATGTATTTGTTCTAAGTAAATATTTAAATGAATATTGCACACACCAGGGAAGGAGGAGGCCTGTTTAATTATATCTGTCTTCTCTCTGGGAGCAATCTGGGTTTTTTCTGTGTGGCATGATGTTTCTACTAACCACAGCATCTCCTGCCCTGGGGAAGTCACACTGAAATTAACCAAGCTCCAGCATAGGCTGAGAGCATCAGGATTTGGGGCATGAATTACTGCAGCGGGAAGTGGCTGTCTTCCAAAACCTACAGCCCTATTGTAGTCACACAGTTACTCCTGTGTTGTGGTGATGTGAAATACTAAACAAGATATGAATTTCCCCCGCATTTCCTTCGACTTTTTGTACAAACAAGAAATAAGGCATTCTGGCTTGTGGTCCCAATGGCATCACTGAAAGAAGAAATGCAAATGAAGAGCAAACAAATCTACCTCCACTTTTGAGATTTACAATAGGATTTTGAAACTCAATACAGAACCAATACTTTTGAAGAGAAAACCATGTGTTTTTGATTCCTAAAATTCTGATTCTCTTGAACTTGAGCTTTTAGGTTCTGATATAACCTACAGCCAAAGAAGAAAGAGTAATTCATTAGTTTCTCCCATTCACCTGGAAAAAGTGACATTTTATGCTTCCTGAACCAAGGAGCAACCAGTAATGCAGCCTTTTTTCCTCAAGCACATAGAGTCTTTATTTCAGGTGAATGGGAGAAACTTATGAATTACTCTTTCCTGGCCATAGGTTATATCAGAAGCTAAAAGCTCAAGTTCAAGAGATTCAAGAAGGCAGAGTAAAGGAAGGCTGCATTTCTGGTTGCTCCATGGTTCAGAAAGTGTCTCTTAATTGTTCTTAGAGCAAGTAAGAGACAGTCTGAGAAAAAGGCAAAGATATGTGGTATCTGGGTTGACATTCCCCTAAACAATCTTGCAATCTGAAAACAGAAGCTGCCCCACATGGAACTCCCCATGCCTTCTTAGCATGAAAAAAAGGAGAGTTGACATTGCCACATGAGGACTCAGGCAGAGGGACTTGAGGTAACTACAGACTCCTGTGCTTCCTGAACAGGCAAAGGAAATAACCAGAAGCATCTCATATATGGCTGATATTACCCCCTGCATATTAGAGGGCTGAAGGGCAAGGCATAGAATCCACACTGGGACCGAGCTCCACCAACCTGGGTGAAGGAGTGTCCTGTTAAGAAACCAGGTAGGATGTGGCCAAATCAAGGAGTTCAGTGTGAATAGAAGGTAAAAGATAAGTTCCCACAGTAGCAAAAGCATGTGACATTTCCATCAAAAGTGCAGTGAAAGTTCCACTTTCTCCACATACTCCTCGAGCACATGGAGTCTTTATTTCAGGCGAATGGGAGAAACTGATGAATTACTCTTTTTTTATTTGGCCATAGGTTAGATCAGAAGCTAAAAGCTCAAGTTCAAGAGATTCAAGACGACAGAGTAAAAGAAGGCTGCATTTCTGGTTGTTCCATGGTAAGGAAGCCACAGTGGAATGTGGCATGTCTGCTCTGTAGATGAAAGATGAAAGAGGCAATCCACCGAAACTCCACATGAAACAGTCAGGGACTCTACAAGACTAAGGAATTTGGATGCATTGAAGAAAGGTCAAGAAGGAGCACCCTGGAGCCAGGCCAGTAGTAGGAGTGGCACTGGGTCACTGCAGAGGGAGGAGAAGGGGGAGACGGGGGAGAGAGCACAAAAGTGAGAAAAACACAGTGTGGAAAATCCGACATGGAAGAAATTGTAGGACAGAAGGGCCTACTGACCTGCCTTTCCTCCTAGGCTGCACAGAGACCCTGTGCTTGGTAAGTGCTCTCTGGTTTCCCAACCGGCAAGTAGAGAGCTGAGCAGGTGCCATTGTGTGGAGGCTGTGCTTCAGCTTGCTGCTGCTGCAGAGTCAGGGGTTGTGCACATGTTGCCATGCTGTCCTGGGAAGGACATGTGGTAGGACAAGAGTGAAACAGGGAGTCAGGTCACAAAGACAAGGAGAGGGAAGCTTGCTTTCCCCTTTTAGTGTGGCTGCTCATGCCACCAGCCGAAGAGGATCAGGAATCTATACAGGTGGGCCTGATTATACTGAAGTACACTAACCATGACCAAGAAAGGCCAGGGAAGCCATACAACAAAGCCCACTTGAGAGGATATTGAAAAATTCACAACTACCTGATATCCCGGAATGCTTTGGCAAGAGAATATTTTGCCTTAAAAACAAGGCAAAATATTTTGTTTCAGTCTTTGCTAAATTGACATCTGGGCCCTCTCATGAGCAGTTTCTGTCACCTGCTTCTAATACTGCTATGGATGGATGACACTCTCCTGCTTCTTTGACTCTCTTCTATGGTAGTTTCTTGTTAAAAAATTGATCATGTTCGTTTATGTATCACAGTAACTCTAGATGCTGAGTCCCCTCATTCATCCTTCCCAGGGCTTTGATTTTCTGTTTATTTATTTTATAACTTAGCTGAACCATGGTAGTGAAAACGATTTCTCTAAGTGTGCATGCAGCCTCTGATGTTGATGCTCAGCAATCACAGCCTTGAGCAAACAAACCCATGCCTAGGGAAGACTGCAGGGCAGATCTCCAAACCCTGGCTCAAGTGATCCCCTGGGCTGAGCTTCCTCTTGACCCTCCTTGCTGAGGCTCTCTGCATGTCTCACTTTCAACTGTTAATTCCTACTAATGGCCAGATAACCGCTAATATGTTTTTGGCAATGCCCTGGAGCAATTAAATTTATGTTCCTTTCCAGGGTGGTTTTGAGACAAGTTTTTGAGGTGTGACACTAAGATGACCCTTTTGCTCTGGCTCTCCTGGTGAATACCTAGCTGGACTGTGGTGTAGCCTGTTCTTGTGAAGTGATGAGTGTCCTCTTAATTGCTGGACACCCACAACTCCACGCCTTCTCAGTGCCTGCAGACTTGACTCTCGCCACACTCTGTCCTGATGAAGTCAGTTCCCTTGGGCAGAGCTTCAGAGACCTTGTTCTCCTGACCACTCTCCCTCTGAGCAGAATTCAGTGCCACTCTTGCCTGGGCTGGGTTGGGGACCAGGTGGGGAGAAGTGCAGTGGCCTCCCCCCACCCTGGGGTATGCAGCAGTCCTCAGCTGGGAGTCCAGGAAGGGGATCTCTGTCTTGGATACACACCCAGAATGGAGCTCCTCTCACAATGCAGCAGAGGTCAACAAGGAGGGCAAGGGAGAAGCAGGCTGTGGCTGAAGACCAGAGGCTCATTGTTCTTATTACGCATTAGTAGATTTTATTTATTAAATGCTTTTTTTTTTCATTCATTGTACACCTGAGGACAATTTCCAGATACTTCAAGTGGTTGTTTTAAATAATTTGCCACAGTTGCAGTAGCTTCACTAGAGAGAGTGTTCACAGCCATCCTGGAGGCTATCTTGGGTACACATTGTTTTCAGAGTTGCATAATTTTACATCCTTCTTTTTTTTTCATTTGGCTTAATGCTTTTCCACATTATTACAACCTCTACAAATGTAATTTCTGATTATTGCACAACATGCTACCAATGTGTGTTGGGCCAGCCTTTCAGAAACTTCAGTTTAGAAGAGTTTCAGATATACAGCAAAGTTGGGGTGACAATGCATTTCTTCAGTGTATCCTGCACCCAGTATTACCTATTACTAATATCTTACATTAATCCATGGTTTGCTTTTACTTTTTTGCTTTGTTGGGTGATGCTGTGATCATCTTGCTATGTACATGGCTCTTTGTATTATTGGCTCTTGGACTAGATTTTTTTCAGAAATACAATCACCCAATCAAAGCACTTTAGAATAGATTTGATTATAACTTCAAAGTCTCTTAACATAGGTCTATTGTCAAATTCTGCTTAGGGTCTGAGTAGTCATTTAAGTTATAATTTCTAGCTGGATGCAGTATGCACACCTATGTGTGGTCCCAGTTTCTCAGGAGGCTGAGGTTGGAGGAACATGGGTTAGAGGCCAGCCCGGACAACTTAGCAAGATCATGTCTCATAATAAAAAGATTTTTAAAGGGCTGTAAATGTAGTTAATTGGTAGTGTACCCCTGGGCTCAATCCCCAGTACTTGAAAAACAAAAACAAAGCTGTGATTTCTAGATTTTCTCAGGTAAAAGGTATGCCTCTTCAGCATGGCTTCTAGCAAAAGGACTGATTGTGGTCCTTGGTATGAGATGATCTTGACAGCACAGGCCAGCCTGTTCATGCCTAATCATGCCAGTCACCCTCAGCAATGCAGCAATTCAGTCTAAATATATTAAAGGGAATTTTCCAGTTCAACCACAGATAGAACATCAAACAATTTTTATCCCAGGTTGCTCTCTGTGGTAGAATGTTCATCTACACCAATGAGTCTCAGGTGTGATTCTCTGAACAGCAGAATTTCTGGCCTCAGGAGGTCAGAATTTCCTAGAGCAAAGGCTGATGGTAACGTGCAGGTGTGGAGGTCAAACCTCAAACCATAAAGTCTGAAATGCTTAGGAGTCACATGTAGCCCCAGAGCTTGTGTGTGTCTGATGCCAACCTTTTACCTTTTCCCAATGGATAAGATAAAGAATGAAGAAAGGATGTGAGATTCATTTCATGATAATCATTTGTTAGTGATCAGATATAAGAAAATTATGTAATACATCATTAATATTACAAAGCCACATTTTGGTATTCAGGTCCATCTGCTTCTGACTGCAGGGAGGTTGCTAGGGCTCAGATCACAGAGCAGGCAAGCTCAATGTACTCTTTGAACTGGGATCTGAGAGCAAGGTCTTGGTACTACCTCTTCATCTCCTGCCAGGAACAACCCCCATGAAGCAGAGACGGGCACACTGGAAAGTCCCTGTCATTCATGTCTTAAACTGGAGAGACCAGAGTAGCCACTGGCCACAGCCCACAGTGGGTGACATTGTGGCAGCAGTGAACTGTGGTTACAAATCTTTGAGATGGTGCCTTCCTCCACCCACCCCCCAGCAGTGATAAGACTACAAGGGTAACAGCTTTGCTTGCAGGCCCTCTTATAAGTGCCTGGAGTGTAGTGTAACTCCAAGTCTCTGTTACCTTCCATCTGGATGGCCTGTCCATTGCGGAAGTTAGGGTGTTGGAATCCCCTGTTCTCCTGTTGCCCTCTCTTTCCCTTTAGATCTGTGAGTGTTTGCTTTATATGTTTAGGTGCTCCAATGTTGGGTTCATGAGTACTTAAAATTGTCATATCCTGTGGCTGTACTGGCTACTTTATGACTAGACTATAATCATCTTTGTGTCTTTTTATAGTTGGTGAGTTAAAGTCTATTTTATCTGATGTAAGTGTGTTCCTCCTGCACTTTCCTGGTTTTCATTTGCATGAAAAATGCTTCAAAGTGTAAGGGACTAAGCCTAACCTTAGCTCCTGGGAGCTTCCTTAGAGTTCCAAACCTGGTTGGCCTGGGGCAGGCAGAACACACAGGAGGCTGAGCTTGAGCCCCCCAGAGAATCTTTCTCACCATCCTGAGCTAGAGGCTAAGGAGTGGGCAAGAGAGGAGTTGGCCTGGATCTAAAGAGAGAAAACAGGAAGTGAGAGGGGACCATGTCACTTGGAAGAGAAACCTAGACAGGCCAGAGAAGGTCCAGGCACCTTTTCCTGAAATAAACTGGAGCCAAATTTCTGATCGGTGGCTAAGGTGAAAGAGGGAAGAATATAGGTGTGTAGGAGAGCTCGTGTATGGGAACCCCACTTCTGAGTGAGGAGGAACCCCACTCCTGGGTGGGCAAAGAGAATAGAATAGCTTTAACAGGTATAGCATCCACCGCTGCCCCAGAACTTAACAATTACTAGGAACCACCCAAAAAGGGCTTGAAATTCTTATTGTAATCCAAAGTGCCTTCTGGTGCTTGCCAATCTAGGATAAAAAGGATGCTTCATCAGCAGGTACTACCCTGTGTATCCAGTGGTCTAGTGCCAAATCCCCACTGTGTAGCTATCAGATTCCTGACCCCACAGTGCTCCTCTACCCACTGTGATTCCTTGGAGGGATCAGAAAGTCTTCCAGAGTGCCCCTCAAGGGAGCCTGGCACACTACCTAAGCCCTCCTCCAAACTGAGTGTTCAGCCTTCCCTGGAAGCCAGAGCCCCGACAGTCTCCACAGAGGGTCATCCACAAGCAAAACTCTCTTCTGGGACACCTTGTGGCTCCGGCAAAAGAAATCAGTAGCCCTCTGTCATTGTCTTGCTAGATCTGAAGACCAGAATAAATTGAGATATTCAGGCAAAAGAGCACTCTGGAGTTGAGAGACCAGACAAGTCAGAATGTACTTTGATCTTATAGACACAAATATGCACCATGAAAATTAGCATTCCTAATAATGGCCTTTGCTAAACAGCAGTGTGCTAAGGTGCTTGAGGAGATCATTGTGGCTTTAAAATTAAGACACATAATATAACTTGCACATGCAATTTTTCTATTTTTCCCCTTAGAACTAATATGCACGGATTGTCAGAGATGAGAATGATTATTGTTCACTCTGGAAGCTTCTGCCTGGGAGAAGGTAGCAGAAGGAAACTGCCAAACATAACATTGGCCCAGTACATGAATGCAGGAAATGCTACCTATGACCTAGCTGGACCATGGTGCAGTGAAGAAAGTGACTGGTGGAGGAGAGGGTAAGTGAGGAATCATTATTGAAGGGTTATTAGCAGGGCTTGGGAGCTACTCACATTCCTGGAAGAGCAAGATTGATAAAGTCCCATGGTGATATCACTCTACATGTGTAGAGGGGGAGTCACTGGGAATTTAACCCAGGGGTGCTTTACTATATAGCTACATCCCAGCACTTTTTATACATTTCTCTCTTTTTTTGCGGGGGTTGGGTGCTACTGGGGATTGAATTCAGGGGCACTCTACCACTGAGCCACATTCTCAGCCATATTTTGTATTTTATTTAGAGATGGGGTCTCACTGAGTTATTTAGTGCCTCATTGTTGCTGAGGCTGGCTTTGAACTTTCAATCCTTTTGCCTCAGCCTTCTGAGCCACTGGGATTACAGGTGTGCACCACTGGGCCTGTTTTTGTTTTTTTTTTAACTTTTTATTTTGAGACAGGATCTCACTAAGTTGCTTATGGCCTTGCTAGGTTGCTGAGGCTGACCTTGAACTTGCAGTCCTCCTGTCTTAACCTCCTGGGCCAGTGGGATTACAGATGTGTGCCACCACACCTGAATTACTTTATATTTTTTTAAACGTTATTGAAATTTATTTTTTGCTTCAAAAATAAATGTTTAACAGGGCATGGTTGTGCACTCCTGTAATCTCAGTGACTCAGGAGGCTGAGGCAGGAGGATCACAAGTTCAAAGCCAGCCTCAGAAACTTAGCAAGGCCTCAAGCAACTCAACAAAACCCTGTCTCTAACAAAATATATAAAAGCAGGGCAGGGACTATGTCTCAGTGGTTAAGTGCTTCTGGATTCAATCTCTGGTACAAAAAATACATAAATAAATAAGTATTTAAGCAAGTCAAATAATCCAGGGGCATATCACAGTCATTCCTTTTTTCCTTTCGTATTGTCAGTGTTCTCCAGAGAAACAGAACCATTAGGATGTATGTAGAGATGTATGGAAGAGGTCTGGGATGTAGCTCCAGGGTAGAGTGCTTGCCTGGCATGCTGGAGGCCTTGGGTTCAGTCCCTTGCACCTCAACAACAACAAAAACACATACATAAATAAAAGGTGCTATGGAAACTGACTGCACCAACACAGAGGCTGAAAAGTCCCACCATGCTCCAGCCACACTCAAGAGAACCAGAAGCAAGGGGTGTGATCCAGAGCCCAAATGCCTGTGAGTCAGAGCTGGGACCCAAGGCCTGAGGACCAGGATGTCTGAGTCAGGAGCAGATGGTTGTCCCAGCTCAAGAAGCGAGAATGAATTTGTCCTCCTCTGCTCTGTGGGCGTGGAGGTAGAGACCCTCTGTGGATCATATGATGCCCAGACATGTGGGTGAAGGCAGATCTACTGAGTGAGCTGCTAATCACTTCTAGCAATATCCTCACAGACATACCCTAAAATAATGGTTTATCAGCTATCTGGATATCTCTTGGCCTCATCAAGGACACATACAATTAACCATTTTGAGTTTGCCATTTTCTCTGTGTTTATTTAAACATATCGAATAATATTCAGATAAATGGAAGTTTGTCCAAAAGACAGTTCTGTTCACTGGATACTGATATTTGTATCTCCAGGGCCAGGAAAGCAAACATACACCAGTATTCAGGGCTATGGCCAATCACAAAAGCTCTCATATCATGCAATCCACTGTTCTCAGCAGCTTAACTGTCGACTCATCCTTTCTGCGAGCAAACCCATGAGACTGCCATTATTATCATTCCCACTTTACAAAAGAGAAGACTGAGGCTGATAGCAGTTAAGTGGTTTGCCCTTTAACCATGAGATCTGGGAGGACAGAAACCTCGATGTTTTGTTCATCACAATATCCTCAGTGCCCAACACAGTGTCAGGCACAAGTTGACCTCAGTAGATAAATTTTGGCTGTCCAGGTCCACATGGGGAGCAATAGTCAGGTCAGGTTGGAACCATGTTCTTCTGACACTTCAGTTAACACACTGCATTGGCAGTGATACAGATTTTTGCATTGGGGGGCTCCCCTTAGCCCATGGGAACCACACTGAAGTTGCTCTCTCTGAGCTTGTTCAGACAGGAGGCTGGTGTCTCCTAGGCAAGGCAGGTAGCCTTAGACCCAGGGTAGAGCTCCATCCTGGCAGAACTGCCGTGGTTTCATTCCCTCTAAAATCATTGTGAAAATGACTTTGTATTCAGCAAGTCTACAAAGGAAGACAGGCAGGAAGGCTTCCAGGAGCCTGGTCAAGGGTCGGTGCTTCATCTTGGCTGATTGAACAAACGGATTGTGGAGTGTTTCAAACACCTGTGGCCAGGACATTCACTGCAGCTCTCAGTTTACTCCCTGAACAACGGCAGGGTGACTGTAGGAGAGGACACTGAGGTTCAGAGGCACAGAGACTGTCCAGGGCTGGGCCTGTGTAGTCTGAATGCCAGACCAGAGCCTCTCCTCAGTCAGCACTCCATGAAATTCCTTCCCTCCTATTTACCTACCCCAGCGTGGGAGCCCACAGGGTGCCCAGGGCCATCTGCTCTGCTGCTAACTCCAGCACCCGCCTCTTTACATCTCAACCTGAAGCAAAGGCAACCTAAAAAGATAGGAAAGATGTGTGCAGGAGTTGGATACCCAGAATGAGGTTGCTAACAACAGCCCCCAAGTATACGTTTATAGGTATAATTTTTTGTAGCAAAAGTTTTGAGTAATATTGAACTCACTGAGCTTAAAGGAGAAGAAAAGGCCTTGGCTGGGAGGAGGAGCAAGTACACAGAAGAGCTCCGTGACTGAGGACAAGGGGTGGAGACAGCTGAACACTGAAGGAAGAGACAAAAGCTGTGTTCAGATGGGCCGGGGGCATGAAGGGAGAGTCCTCCCTGAAGGAGAAACTTAGGCACTGGAGGCTGTGCCACATGCAGAATTCTGCAGAGGCTCAACAGGAAGAGTACCTCACAGAAAGTGCAGGCGGCCCAAGATGCGAGACACAGGCGGTACAGCCATGCAGCTGTCTCTCTGAGAAGTAAGTCGGGAGTATAAGATGGGCAGGTGACCATCTTAAACATTCTGAGCAGCAAGATCAGTTAGGAACTTCAGCAAGGGCAGTTATGGGGAAGGTGGCCTTTCCTGAGACAGGTTGGACAACAACAGTTTGACTATGTTCACATTGACTCACCCTCAGCTATTGCTGCAGGCAGAGGAGCCCAGCCAGGAGGGAAAAGAATACCTTGTACTGTGGGGTTCTTTTGTTTGTGTGCTTGTGTCCATTGTACATGCTGCCTGAAACCCACTCATTAAAAACAACCAACTTCTTTACAGCTGGATTTAACTGAGGGGCCATATTCACTTCTGAGACGAGTGACTTTTTGAGACTTACTGTACCTTTTGGAAGCCAGACTTCTGACAGTTTCATTCTTGCCCTTCCCTCACACCTGCCTGCCCCTCAGGAGCACACACTGGCACAAGCCTGCACATTCGCCCCAAGGTTGCATTGTCTCTTCAAGGCGCTTCAGTGGGCCCAGTCCACACCGAGGGAACCCAGCCAGTCCTGCAGATGCTCCTCTGCTGCTCCTCCTCAGCAGAAATTAGGCTGCTGATTCTCAGGAGGATTGCCTCTGAAAGCATGTGTCACCTCCCTGGTATTGTGATGCCGTTCTACGATTCTCCTGCTGCTGCTCTGAATAATCAGTATTAAAGAAAGAAAAAAGAAATTGTTAACCTCTTTATTGGTCTTCTGTGCAGTGGCTCCAGTGATTTGTCACAAATAGAGTCCCATAGCAAATGAGATTATATCTCTCTTCATTATCCACCCTTTTCATCCATGTACAGTAGCAATATCGAGTCTTTCAGGGATCACACCAAGCAAATCCCAAGTTAGAGATGTTTAAATTCAAAAATCCACATTCAGTTGCACCTGTTCTTTCTCAGCTACCATGGTGAATTTGGGATTTGGATATAACTCCTGGAAAGTACATTTTTAAAGTAATTGGGAGGCTTGTTTTGAGATTGAAAAGTTATTTCAACATGTATCCCAGACAGTGTGGCTGTGGATGGAGTCTAAACAGGGACCCAACTTGAGGTCTGCGTCTCTGGGCCACATTTTCAAAGCCATGATCTATGCTGAGCCATGCCAAGTGGTGAGTCACTATGCTAGGAAGATTAAAGGATTATTTTTTAATCCACTGGAAATCAAGCCACTGCCCCTCTATCAGTAGCATTAATAACTATAATGGACTGAATTCTCCTACCTCTTTTCTTCAAGATTCTCCAAATGCTTTTGCCAAATGGAATGAACCAAATCACAGATTAATTTCTAGAGCTGGAAAGAGACTTAGAGATCAAACAGGCAAACTCCTTATTCAACTATGAATCTTGAAGACCAGAGAAGTTCAGTGATTTGGTCCAGGCCTCACAGCCACATAATGGCAAAGTAGGACTTGAACCCAGACCTCCACATTCTTAGCTTTGCACCCTCATGCACAGCCAGGGAGCTTCCTGGTAAGGCACACCTGCAGCATCAGACCTTGCATTTGAACAGAACCCTCAGTGTCCTTGTGGCCCTGAAAGCCCAAGAAGCCCTGCTTTGCCCTTACTACTGTCCCACAGTTCTGTGACCTTTGTGCCCCACATAGTAGCATTTCTGAACATGACCAAGGAAGTCTCACAAAGTAGGTACAATGATGGCGTAGGGGGCTGCAATGCAACTTGGCAGCACACACAGGCCCCGGATCATGAAGAAAAGAATAAACAAATAAGTAAATTAGCGATTAATAGTGTGAAAATAACACTCTCTGCTGAAAGAAAAATACTATAGTACATCTGACTGTGGTTACGGAGGGCAAAGACACAAAGAGGGTACTGTCTGCGGCTTTCATGATGAACGGACACCATACATATGGAAAAGCAGCCCCCACCCCCCACCCCCCGGATTAAGCTTATACTCAGGTAGGAAAGAGAAATCTGGTAATCAGGGAACAAAAATAAACCATAAATTATAAACTGAGCCAGTTGTGGTGACATGTGCCTTTCATCACAGCAGCTCCAAGGCTGAGGCAGGAGGATCACCAATTCAAAGCCAGCCTCAGCAACTTAGCAAGGCCCTAAGCAACTGGGTGAGCCCCTGTCTCAAAATAGAAAATAAAAAGGGCTGGATGTGGCTCAGTGTTCAAGTACCCTGGGGTCAATTCCCTGTACCACATGCACATACATAAAAAGATTAGAACAGAGACACACGCAGGGAGAAGGCCACAGGAACACATGGGGAGAAGGCAGCCACCTCAAGCCAAGAAAGAGGCTCCTGAAGAATCAAACCCTACAACACTTGGATTTCCAGACTTTTCATTCCCAGAATTGTGAGAAAATACATTTCTGTTGTTTGAGACACCAACCTAGCACCCTAATACACACACCATGGAAGCACCCGCCAGATCCAGATTCAAAACACTTCCCTCCAGCACCCTGGCAGAGGGGAGTCTGACTGGAGTGAAAACTGGAAGCCCTCTTGGCCCCTGAACAGGGGAGTGGGCAGGCAAGGCAGAGCCTGGAAAGACTGGCAAGGAGCCACATGGAGCAGCCGAGGAGGAGATGACGGCTTTGGGGTGTGTTGTGTGAGCAGAGAAGCAACCTCAGGGTTCAGAAGCTCTTGCCAAAATCGAGGTCAGGTAGTAGCAAGAGGATTGTGATGAAGGGGACTGAAAACGTATTTAGGAGGGAATAGAAAAGCAACAGGGTAAACAAAGTGAAGAAAAGCAAAGCTGACTCCAAATTTTTATCCAGGAGATGGCTATCTTTGGAACATGGTTTGCCCCTCCAGAACTCATGGTGAAATTCAATTCCCAGCATAAGGGTGCTGGTGGGTGGTGGGGCCTCTGAGAGGGGATTTGGTCCTGAAGATTTGAGTCGATGAAGCTCTCCGGAGCAGGCTTAATTTCCTTGAGGGAAGGGAAGCTCACTTTCTGAGTTTGGACTCACAAAGAGAACAGGTAGTGTAAAGCATGGCCACCTCACAAGCTTTCTCCTAGCTTACTCATGCTTACATATCCCCTTTCTGCTCTGCGCTGAAGGAGCACAAGGCCTTCACCAATCTGCAGCCAACTAATGTAAAATTTTCCCAAAATCATGAGACAAAATAAAACTTCTTTCTTTATAAATTACCTAGTCTCATGCATTCTGTTGTAGCATCAGAAAATGGACAATGATAGGGACCAAACTGACTTAAGGATTGATAATGAATATTGGGTTATCAGAGGAAAAGGGTCAGCATGGATGGGACATGGTGAATGCCATTTGAGACATGATAGGTTTGAGGGGATGACATCTTGTTCAAGTGCATATGACATGACAAGAAAATGGGAATTCAGTCATGCACCGCATAATAAATTTGGTCAAGGACAAACCACAGATACAACAGTGATTCTATAAAACTATATTTGCCTAGCAACAAAATCATCTTGTTTCTGTATATACACTCTATGATGTTCACTCAATGACAAAATAGCCTAACATGGCAGAATTTATCCCTGTTGTTAAATTATGTATGACCAGCTAGTTTACTGTGGTGCATACCTATAATCCCAGCTACTCAAGAGGCTGGGACAGGAGGATCCCACCCTGGAGGCCAGCCTGAGAAGATTAGTGAGATTCTGTCTCAAAAACATAATGATAAAAATTTAAAAGGCTGGGGATGTAGCTTGCTAGTAGTGTGCCCAGCATTTTATACCTGTACCTCTCCACCCCACATGCACAAAATGATGTCTGACCATTGAGTAGCCAGATTGTCAGGAGAAACCCGGAGAGTGCTGTTCCATGAAAGAGAGAGGAAGACGTTTTCAAGAATAAAGAAATTGCTATTTGAGTCCAGTACTGCTGAAAGTAACAAAGAATTGAAAGTAAACCCATTGAATTGAAGGACCCAGAGGCCACTGGTGAAATGACAAGTGGAAGCCAGATGGCCTTGGGTTAAATAGGTAGAGGGGGAAGTGACATGGAGACTGAAGCAGACAGCAGTTTGGTTTTGAAGCACACTTGGATTCTAAGCACATGTAATCAAAGAGCATAGAGTGGACCCTTGGTGTCTGAGGGGCATTGGCTCAAGGACACCCCATGGACACCAGGCTCAGAGGTGTTCAAGTCTCTAACATGCAATGCTTAGAGCCTACCCACACCCTCCCGTTTACTTTAAATCATCTCTCGGTTCCTTACAATACCTTATACAACTTTAAATGCTATGTAAACAGCTGTATATTTTAGAGAATGATGACGAGAAAAAAAATCTGTCCATGTTTTGTACAGCTGTATTTTTTCCAAATATTATTGATCTGCAGTCATTTGAACCCTGGGATATGGAACCCACAGATATAGAGGGCAGACTGTCATATACAGAATTCAAAGGCCAGTTTTTCCTTGGAATGAGAAAATATGCAAGAGGAAAAACCTATCTCACTTTGTGTTTTATCTCACCTTCCCCTTCTGTGCCCACTCTCGTAGCCCTCCAGGTGGACTCCAGGTTCTCTGCTCTCTGGCACTCCGTGGCTACTCAGTGTTCAGTACCCTGACTTCTTTCAGGGAGCTGTCCTGCTGGGGAAGGACCTGATGAACCAATTAACACTACCTTGAAAATGAATGGGTTTAGAGTTTGCTTTGTCACTGGAGGTGGTCCCTTACCCAGTTACAGGCACTGAGGACATGTTGGGAAGGGCAGGTGTGAAGTAGGGAACAATGTGGGATGGAAACAGCATTAGCTTCCTGGGTGTTCAGACGACTCTTTTCACCTTGCTGGGACCCCTCTTTTTCATGTATCAAACAGGGTCTGAACTTGGATCTGCTCTTCAGGCCTTCCCAGCTCTGGCACTGAGGGTCTCTGTAGCAAACCTGGACCAGTGAATGGCACAGCTCCTTGGAAGGAGAAGAAACGAGAGAAGAATGCAGAGAGAGATGAGAGAAACAGGCATTTTTCTTGACTTCAGCAAGATAGTTAAAAGTTAGGTTAAACTAGAATAAATCAGTTGAGGTGTGTAAATCAGATCACATTGCAAGTACTTGGAGAAGCTTCTACTTAAAAAAGAAAAGAGGTGGGGGAAGAACTCCTGGAGGCAATCTTCCAGAAGAGTCCTTTTGTAGAGGAAGCAAATGCCTCTGGACTCATCCTTTCTTAACCATCTAAATGTTCATCTCTCAGGTTTCCATAAAGCACAAGGTGCAGGTGTGCCTAATAACACCATGTGATACAGAATTGGTCGAGATGCTCAGATAACAATGAATGCTTGACTTCCTCTCTGTTCTCTCGCTGACTGTATTGCCTTTGAAAAGCACTTTTCTCTCTGCACTCCAGCTTCTGAAATCACCCTGATGAAGTCACTTTAGGTAGCAGACAGCAAAGATCTGAGCAGGAGATGATGGAGCTCCAAAAGAATGTATCTAATTAGGAACCCTGGTATGGAAACCCAGGGGTGAGATGGAACCGGTGAGAGCTCCTGTCAGAGCTCAAGCTTAAAGAGAGCACTCCAGGAAGCCAGCGGGGACCTCCCTCAGGATGATGCTTCTGTTGTTCCCCACCCCACCCACCTCCCATTTTCAGTAACCCTTCCTGCACTCCGAGAAGACAAGCTGTCCAAGTTGATCCACTAGTTGGCATTCTGCCCTAACACATGGTTCCCCATGCTTCATTGGTATGGACAAGGTGTTCCTGCCACTGTGTCCCTGCATAGACTATATTGTGGTGGCAGCCCCAAACAAAGGCCTTCATGCTCTTCACCTTTCCTCCCTCCATCCACGGCCTCTCTTCACTCAACAAATCTGGACAAAGCCTCTGATCTCCTGCCAGCAACCACTTGTGAGATGATTAATACTTATGTCTCACTCTATGCCATGCCAAACTGAGCAGGTTTGTCTCCTCCTGTGTTTTCTGCTCATTCTAAAGAGGAAGAGCTGGATGGTTGGCCTCAAGCTACTGGCCAGTTGTAAGACTTATGAGTTTTGTGATCCCTGGGTGCATAGGATTGTAGCTGAATCCATAGTTAAAGCATCACCCACCAAGGTCCTTTAGAGCAGGGCCTGTTCACACTTGCACCACCATCCCATCATGGGTGTGCTGGTGTTAAATTGCTTTCCTGCTGTTTGGTTGAGAAGGAAGCTGAGTTTTATTTTGACTAAAGCAATTTTAATGTATCTGTGAGAATCAAAAATCTCTAATAGCACACCTCAGCTTTTCCAAGACAACCCACTGCTTCATTACCAGCCCATGACAAAAGAGCAACACAGTGACCCATGCAATAAAAATTCTTACTCAAGCTGGGTTGCAGGATGCAGGACTATAATCCCAGCTACTCCAGAGATAAGGCTGGAGGATCACAAGTTGGAGGTCAGCCTGGACAACTTAGTGAATTCTTTCCTCAAAATATAAATATAAAGGGCTGGGGATGCAGCTTAATGTAGAGCTCTTACCTATTCCCAGTACCCCACCTCCAAAAAGTCTCTCTCAGTCATTTACTATTTAGTGAAAGACTAGAAGAAGTAAAATCAGGCCTAGGTTTATTTCAACACTCAAGTCATCAAAGAGATATGGGCAAGTGTGAGTGTTTCCATTCACTTACAGGGGTGGGTGTCTAAGGCAACGCACACCTGTATGTCCTGCCTCTGTCAGGCAGGCTAGCAAAAAATGTGCCCTGTGTTTCATGAGTCTCTGGTACCCTTCTGAGGCAATGATTGACAGGGCATTGCATGCAGCAAATTCCATGACTCAACATTTGTAGTTATGTTTCACAGTGAAACTAAGCAGGGAGAGGGAAGCCCTGTGTATGTGGGTGAAGGAACAGGCCACAAGGATTTTAGCAGAGCTGGAATCTTGTAAATAATCATATTGCAATAAGTAAAATGTCCTGAACATCCCAAACATCGTGAACAGATAAATTCAAAGTTAAAGACAAGTATTTTGATTTGCAGGCTGTTGTGGGACTCAATTGGCAAGATATGAAAGTATCCATTGGGCTGGGGCTGTAGCCCAGGGGCAGAGAACTTGCTTAGCATATGTGAGGCACTAGGTTATCCTTAATATTGCATAAAAAAACTAAACAAATGACACACTGTCCATCTATAACTATAAAAAATTAAACAATTAATAAAAAAGTATCCACTATCAGAGGCACTTCATTACCAAGGCTATATGCTTGCTTGCTTGTTTTGGTGCTATAGATTTGAACCCAGGGAAACTTAATCATCGAACCACTGAGCTGCATCCCTAGCCCTTTTTATATCTTATTTTCAGGCAGGGCCTCACTAAGTTGTCCAAACTGTCCTTGAACTTTTGATCCTCCTGCCTTAGCCTCCTGAGTAACTAGGGTCATAGGTGTGTGCCACCATGCCCAGTCATGGCTGTGTTCTTTATAGATAAATCATGGGCCATCACCCAAAGCATCTTGACCATAATATTAGAGATAGGGGGTCCAAAGACCTAAATTAACATTAAACCTTATATCTTAAATATCTTGGGTAAATCATTTCACCATTTTTTTCCAGTGCTAGAGTTGAACCCAGAGCTTCACACAAGCTCAGCAACCACCATACACCTGAGCTGCATCCTCAATCCTTATTTCACCTTCTAATCCTTATCTACAAAATCAAGATAATAAAATTTACTTAACATAGTTACTACAGTGATTAAATTTTATAATTAATATGGTTATCTGAAAATTTTAATGTGCACTTAAAACATGCCAGGCACAAAAGATCTAAGTAGACATCTCTCCAAAGACCTACAAATGGCCAATAAGCACAGGAAAAAGTGTTCAACATCATTAGCCTTCAGTGAAATGCAAATCAAAACCACAGTCAGGCTGGGAGGTAGCTCAGTGGTGGAGCACCTGCTTAGCATATGTGATGCCCTGAGTTGAATTTCCAGGAGTGAAAGCAAGAACAAAGGAAGGAAGGAAGGAAGGAAGGAAGGAAGGAAGGAAGGAAGGAAGGAAGGGTGGATGAACGGACAAGACAATCCACAATCAAACACCATTCCACATATCCTGGAATGGCTATAAAGAAAAATACAATGAAAGGTGTCAGTAAGGATGTGGAAAAATCAGAGTCTTCATAAACTACTGGGGAGAATATAAATGCAGCCAATTCGGAGAAGTCTGACCCCTCCTCAAAAGAGCAAATATGAATATTCCTAATACCGTTCCTCATAATTGCTGGAAGGTGGAAATGATTAAAAGTCCATCATTTGATGAAAAGACAAGTGAAATGTGGTCTATCTCTACAATGAAACATTATTTGGCAATAAAAATAAATGAAATACCGATTCTTGCTGCAACATAGAAGAACCTTAAAAGCAAATTATCATTTTTTGCAAATGACATGATTGTATACCTAGCAGACCCAAAAGGGTCTACAAAGAAACTATTAGAGCTAATAAATGAATTCAGCAAAGTGGCAGGATATAAAATCAACTTGCATAAATCAAAAGCATTCTTGTATATCAGGGACAAATCCTCTGAAATGGAAATGAGGACAACCACTCCATTCACAATATCCTCAAATTAAAAAAAAAAAAAAAAAAAAAAAACTTGGGAATCAACCTAACAAAAGAGGTAAAAGACTTATACAATGAAAACTACAGAACCCTAAAGAGAGAAATAGAAGAAGATTTTAGAAGATGGAAAAATATACCTGTTCATGGATAGGCAGAACTAACATCATCTAAATGGCAATATTACCAAAAGTTCTCTATAGGTTTAATGCAATGCCAATCAAAATTCCAATGGCATTTCTTGTATAAATAGATAAAACAATCATGAAATTCATCTGGAAATATAAAAACCCAGAATAGAAAAACAACTTTAAGCAGGAAGTGTGAATCAGGCGGTATAGCGATACCAGACTTCAAACTATACTACAGAGCAATAGTAACAAAAATAGCATGGTACTGGTACCAAAACAGGCTGGTGGACCAATGGTACAGAATAGAGGACACAGAAACCAATCCACAATATTACAACTATCTTATATTTGATTAAGAGGCTAAAAGCTTGCAATGGAGGAAGGATAGCATGTTCAACAAATGGTGCTGGGAAAACTGGAAATCCATATGCAACAAAATGAAACTGAATCCTTTTCTCTCACCATGCACAAAAGTTAACTCAAAATGGATCAAGGAGCTTGATATCAAATCAGAAACATGGCATCAGATAGAAGAAAAAGTTGGTTACGATCTACATGCTGTGGGGACGGGCTCCAAATTCCTCAATAGGACACCCATTGCACAAGAATTAATAACTAGAATCAACAAATGGGACTTACTCAAACAAAAAAGTTTTTCTCAGCAAAAGAAACAATAAGAGAGGTAAATAGGGAGCCTACATCCTGGGAACAATTCTTTACTCCTCACACTTGAGATAGAGCCCTAATATCCAGAGTATACAAAGAAATCAAAAAAATTAAACAATAAGAAAACAAATAACCCAATCAACAAATGGGCCAAGGACCTGAACAGACACTTCTCAGAGGAGGACATACAATCAATCAATAAGTACATGAAAAAAATGCTCACCATCTCTAGCAGTCATAGAAATGCAAATCAAAACCACCCTAAGATACCATCTCACTTCAATAAGATTGGCAGCCATTATGAAGTCAAACAACAACAAGTGCTGGCGAGGACGTGAGGAAAAGGGTACACTTGTACATTGCTGGTGGGACTGCAAATTGGTGCAGCCAATTTGGAAAGCAGTATGGAGATTTCTTGGAAAGCTGGGAATGGAACCACCATTTGACCCAGCTATTCCCCTTCTCGGTCTATTCCCTAAAGACCTAAAAAGAGCATACTACAGGGACACTGCTACATCGATGTTCATAGCAGCACAATTCACAATAGCAAGACTGTGGAACCAACCTAGATGCCCTTCAATAGACAAATGGATTAAATAAAAATGTGGCATTTATAAACAATGGTATATTACTCTGCATTAAAAAATGACAAAATAATAGACTTTGCAGGGAAATGGATGGCATTAGAGCAGATTATGCTAAGTGAAGCTAGCCAATCCCTAAAAAACAATTGCCAAATGTCTTCTTTGATATAAGGAGAGTAACTAATAACAGAGTAGGGAGGAAGAGCTTGAGAAGAAGATTAACATTAAACAGGGATGAGAGGTGGGAGGGACAGGGAGAGAGAAGGGAAATTGCATGGAAATGGAAGGAGCCCCTCGTGGTTATACAAAATTACATACAAGAGGAAGTGAGGGGAAAGGGAAAAAAACAAGAGGGAGAAATGAATTATAGTAGATTGGGTAGAGAGAGAAGAAGGGAGGAGAGGGGAGGGAAGGGGGGATAGCAGAGTATAGGGAAGGCAGCAGAATACAACAGACACGAGTATGGCAATATGTAAATCAGTGGATGTGTAACCGATGTAATTCTGCAATCTGTATACGGGGTAAAAATGGGAGTTCATAACCAACTTGAATCAAAATGTGAAATATGATATATCAAGAACTATGTAATGTTTTGAACAACCAACAATAAAAATTATAAAAAAATATTTTAAAAAATAAATAGGAGGGCAGAGCATTTGCTTAGAATAAGCAAGGTCCTGAGTTCCTTTATCAGCATAAAAAAGGTAATTAATTCATTTCTAAACAAAGAAGGAAAAGAGAAGTCACTATGTGGAGAAGCAACAACAACATATAGAGTTAAGGTTAGTGATAAGCAAGGAAGGGAGAGAGAGAGGGAACATAGGACAGTGAAAGACTATGACAGAGTCTGTCCATGCATTTAAAAATCTGCCAGAAGGCTGGGGTTGTGGGTCAGTGGTAGAGGGCTTGCCTAGCACCGGTGAGGCACTGACCCATCCTCAGCACCACATATAAATAAGTAAAATAAAGGCAGCGTGTCCATCTACAATTAAAAATATTTTAAAAAAATATGTCAGAAAGAGAAATGTTAACTTTAAGCACCAAAGAACAAAAAGACCCCTCTTTGGGGGATGCATTTCTAAGTGAGATGGTGACAGAAGCTGCTAAAATATATTAAAGATTAATATATGTTGAGCAGGAAAAAAATAACGTGCTTAGCAGAGGACAAAGATGGCATGTCAGCACTAAAGAGATAATGAGTGGACATAAAATTATTCATATTGATATGACAAGGGGATTGGACTTGTGGGCCAGGGCAAGGATGGATGTGCAGCTGCGGGAACAGGGGAGGGCAGAAGAGAACAATGTAATAACAGCTGAGGCCAAAACTGACTGTACAGTGACTCTGAAAAAGTAAAATCAGCCTCAATGACAGAGTGAGATGACGAGAAGAAGACACAATACATCCCCAAATAGAAGGAAATTTAAATGAAATTCCAGAGCATTTACTGAAGAGATCACATGAGTCCAAAGAAATGTAAAGCATAAATATTTAGTTGAGGAGAGCAAGAGCTTTAAAATAGAATGCAAATTCTAAGCCTGGAAAGCAAAACACAAAAGCGAGTTCACAATTGACAATTAAGTTGTGTTCCTCCTTATCATTCACTAATTGTTTTCTTTGGGCTTCTTTGTAACAGAGAAATACTTTCCCACAGCAACACCGTGATAACTGGTGGATAAGTTCCAAAAGAGACCCACAAAAATCTCTTGAGTTATTAAAATCCTACCTTAACAGTGCTCCACTAGTCTCAGCCTGAGTTCAGGGTCCTGGGCATGAGGAGTGTGTTGTCAGCTTTGTGTTACTGACAAGGATCTGAGATGATCAACTTATAAGAGGTTTGGGTCCATGACCAGAACATGCTGCTCTTTGGGCTCTGGTCATGGGCAGCTCATGGTGGCAGGAACCCAAGGCAGCACAGAGCCACTAACTTTGCAGGAGAGATGTGGAAGGAGGAGAGAGAGGAGGGGCTGGGGTCCCACTGAGCCCTTCAAGGCCACTCCCCCAGTGACCAGAGACCTTCCCTCAGGTGCCACCTCTTAACAGTTCCACCACTTTCCAAAGCTTGAGACCAAGTCTTTTTTTCTTTATAGTTGTCAATGAATCTTTATTTATTTATATGCAGTGCTGAGAATTGATACCTGTGCCCACACATGCTAGGCAAGCTCTCTACCACAGAGCCACAACCCCAGCCCTGGAAACCAAGTTTTTAACACATGGGGCTTTGGGGAACGTTCCAGATCTAAACTATAGAAAAGAGTAACAGTATTTATTTTTTAGTTTTTTTTAAAATAAATATTGTTACTCTTTTCTATAGTTTAGATCTGGAACGTTCCCCAACAAAGATGTTGTGTCCGCCGAGAACTAAAAAATAAATATTAAAAATTCAAAAAAAAAAAAAAGAAAGAAAAGAGTAACAAAATGCCTGAGAGGACAAGAGGAGAAAAGGAAAGGAAAGGATGAGAAATAAGAGAAAGGTGAAGGAAGGTTTCTTCCTTTTGGAACACTGGGTTTCAGAGCCCTGGCTCCAGTCTCCACAGTTTTTCTCAAGGTTAGAAGTCGCCTAATTCACAGCAAGCTCTAAGCATCCATGATCATTGTCCATTAGACTTCCTACCAAGGGTCCTTGCAGTTTTATTTTTATTTTTTAAGACAGGGTCTCATTTGTTACCATGCCTGGTCTTAAACTATTGGGATCAAGAGGCCCTCTTGCCTCAACATCCCCAGTAGCTGGGAACATGCGTGCACCACCACACCCAGCTGTTGATTTGGAATTTAGCAAGAATGTTCAAGGACAAGTCTCCCAACCATTCCCACTTCTCCCAGCCTCATCTTTCCTTTGTTCCTCTGAAGCATCCAGGGTTTTGACTTGGGGTTCTGAAAGTTATAGATATAGAGGGTTGGATAGTTGTGTTTGGCAGATACAAACTGTCTATGCAAAAGGCGATTCCTTTAACTGCTCCTAGAGAAGTGATATTACAGATTGTAGGTGAAGTATACAGACTGTTTAAATCTTTAAACATGGGGAAGTATGCCATCACATAAAGCATGTCAAAACTCTGAATCAGCAGGTGAAGACTGTGTGATTACTCAGAGACCCATAAGGGAAAGCAACAATTTAGAGAAATAAATGGATGACAGATAATTCAGGAAAACATGGAAAGTCAACTTGGAAAAACAAGGTTGGAAAGAGAAAGGAGTCAAGCAATTGGAAAGATAGAAAAGGGATATGGCAAGGAGTCATGAGGTTCACATCAGCAAGGATACAAGTAACCAAACACCAGTAGTCAAAGGTGAAAGGCAAGTCACCCCCAGAACAGAAAGAACATGCAAAGGGTTTACAGAGTTCCCACTGATGAGATGTTTGGAAGAACAGTTCTCAAAGAGGACTGTGACAGGAGGAAATCTTCAGTAGGACAGGAAAATGCTTGAACTATAGAGCTATGTTCCACACTGGCAGGATGTGTAAATACATCTGTGAAAGGATTATTATTAGAAGAGAAGATTTTTTAAAAATGTGTATTTCCAATAAAGTGTCTTCTTACAGTTAATATTAGGGGAGGGGCTCTCTCAAGGACAACGAAGGACACATTGTGATTGTGGGTTGGCTTTTTGTTGTCGTTGTTATTGTGTGTTTTTTAAGTGTACTGCCTCCACCTGGGCCAATATGCCTCTAAATTGCACAACTAAAGAAAATATTAAAAAGAAAGAAAGAAAATATAGAGGGGCTGCGGTTGTAGTTCAGTGGCAGAAAACTTGTCTAGCATGTGTGAGGGACTGGGCTTAATCCTCAGCACCATATAAGGATCAATAAATAAAATATTTTTTAAAAATGCTACGTAAAAAAAAAGAAAGAAAAGAAAATATCTATACATGACAGTTTTGGCTTTGTATTGTCCCTTCATTTTTGCCCATGCAGAAGTTATTTTTATTCACCTCATTTCCCAAAAAACTGAAAAAATTTTGTGACTTATCATCAACAATACTCCATTGAACACTCTGCATGTTATTGTTAGATGTTGGCATCTGGAAAACAGAGCTGAGAATACAGAATCAGGGCAACCTAGTTTAAGCCCCAGTTTGTCCCTTACGAATAACCAAGCGAAGTCATCAAACTTCCCTTCTCTTATCTTGTTATGAAAGTTTTGGATGAAAAGAATTTACTGGATCTTGTACTCCCCTTGTAGTCATGGTATTAGTCCAAAAGATAATTTATGGTAGTTATTATTGTAAGTTTTTCTTCAGGATGGCTTTATAAAATTTATTAATAGCCTGAAATAATCAAAAATTTACAGATATATAATAGGTAATAGGAGAAAGAATAAGTAGATTATGTCTTCAAAGCAATATTTCTGTCATTATGTAGAGAAAATATTTGGGTATCATTAAAAATTTTAAATCTGTAACTAGCATGCAGTTATTGATATGCAAGCATGTTAACCATTAATATAACATATATATATATATATATATATATATATATATATATATATATATATATATATATATATATAAACACAAATTAGAGCCTCATTTTGCTGGGGCTGAATTTGAATCTGTGATCCTCCTACCTCAGCCTCCTGAGCTGATGGGATTATAGGCCTGCACCCCTGTTCCCGGCTGCAATTCTAATCATTTTGAATCGCTTTCTAGTTCATTGCTTATATTTTCCTAGTCTGTAAAATGAGACAAGTAATAGCTGCTGCGTCAATCTCTAGAAATGCTGATGTAAAGACACACTGATCACATAGCATACTCACCTTGAAATGTATGGTCTGTGACCTCACATCTGATGTCACTGTGTTGGGAACATTCATAAAGAAAATGTTTTTTTCATCCTCTACAGAGAGAAATGGAGGATTGTTTGAGTGGCAGGGGTTCTACTGAGCAGGAGTCAGGATGTTGACTTCCACTGGTTTAGTCTAGTATTCAAAGTGTTTTTCATCAGTCAGTAGTAATCCTATTTCAACCTTATAATTTGGGAAGCAGCTTGGATATGTAGAGAATCCTTCTTTGAAGTTCGAGTGAGATGACAGTCTTCTCAAATTCATTGAGCTTCTGTTTCTTCATCTGTCAAATAAGGGTAAAATCTACCTTGTCTACTTGACAGAATTCTTTTGAGGATTCAGTGAGGTCTTTCCATTCATTTTATTCATTCAGTACATATTTATACATAAATGACTAGATTTTATGACAAATTGAGCTCCAGATATTCCCCAAAAGAGAAATGAGAGATAAAACTGCCCACTTGCTTTAGGTAGAGCTGCAGCAATCCACAAAGCATTGCCAAAGACAATAGCCTTCCACTGCAAAGGGGAGATAAACTCTACTCACACTTATGTAAAGATACCCAACCACATAGTTATCAACCCTTCACTTTGATTTCTTTATTCATTGGGAAGAAGTAAACTCAGAGTACACAGAGGATTGGGGAGTGATATAGGAGGAGGAAGCACCATCACTGTGACCCTGACAGCGTCTGGCTGATGTAACTTTTCAGAAACTCAGGAGTATATTGAAGACTTGCGACTTCCAGGGAAAGGCTTACACAGTAATGTGGCTGATTTTGGTCCATATTAGCTTTTATCCCAGCAGTAGCTACACATCTCTTATTCCTTGGCCCTCAACCCTGTGACAGGCAGCTAAAGCAGCTTACAAGCAACTTCCAGAAGCCAGGATTGGCACAAGGGACCCTGTCCACCAAATATTGGAGATCCATGCTTTCTACTGATATCTGGTTCTGATCAAAGAGATGCTGACCGAAGAGCAGCACTGTTCTACAGGTGCACACACACCATGGTTCAAGCCCCACTTTAGCTGATATTTCAAGGGCTTTCACGTTTTTTTTTTCTTTTTTTCTTCTCTTAGGAGCTAGTCATTAAAGACTAGGATGTTTAAAAGCAGCTACAGAAATTAGAAAGTCAGTGTGCATACCCAGGGAAAGACACAGGCTCAGAAATGTCTGTGAAAGCTTAAGTTTATACCTCAGGTTACTCCACAGTTCAGAGAACGCCTACAACAATTAAAACAAAAACAAAAATGTATTAAATACTGGGAAAGGGCAAGGATATGATTTCCAGAGTAACAACATTATTAGGTTAAATTTTCTATAATAAATTCATCATCATCATCATCATCATCATCATCATCATCATCATCATCATCATAATCAAGGGTTACAAAGAAATAGGGAAACATGGAAATTTTAAAGGAAAAAAAATTAACCAACAGAAAATCTCCCTGAGAAAAGCTAGATGGTTGATCTAATAAACAGAGACTTTAAAACAGTTATCTCAAAGGTGCTTAAAAAATGGAAGACAACTCAAAAAAGGTCAAGAAAATTATGTGTGCACAAAATGGAAATATAAAAAGGATTCAAAATTGAAAAAAGAAACCAAAATGAGAAGTACAATAACTGAAATGAAAAAATTAAAGAAAAACTAAAGAGTTCAAAGGCAAATTTGAGCAGACAGAGAGAGTATCAGTAAATATGAAGGTCAGACCATTGACTTGATTGAGTCTGAAGAACATAAAGAAAGAAGATTCCGGAAAGAAGCCAATTCTAAGGGATCTGTGGGTCCATCAAGAGAACTCACAGTCACACTGAGAACCCAGAAAGAGGGAGAGAAAAGTATAGAGAGAATGTTAGAGGAAATAAGGGCTGAAAACTTACCAAATTTGATGAAAGGCATAAATATAAACATCTAAGAAGTTCAATGAAATCCAAATAAAATAAGGTATTTAGCAAAACCCACCATAATCAAATTATGGGAAGACAGATAATCTTGAAAGTAGCAAGGGAAATAACTCATCTCATACAAGAGATCTTCGGGAAGATTAACACAGATTTATCATTACAAGCTACAGAGTTCAGAAGACTGACATATTTATATGCTCAAAGGAGAAACAAAAAGACTTTATCAGCCCAGAACACTGTGTTCAGAAAAATGTTCCTCAGAAGTGAGGAAAAAATTAAGACATTCCCAGATAAGCAAAATCGAGAAAGACCATTAGCACTAGACCTGTTCTGTTAGAAACCCCAAAGGGAGTCTTTCAGGTTGAAATAAGAGAACACCAGGCAGTAATTAAAATCCCAAGAGGAGTGAAAGACCTCCGTAAAGGTAATGATGGGAAATTAGGAAAGCCAATATTATTGTAACAATAGTTTATAGCTCTACTTTTTATTTTCTACATGATTTAAGAGACTAATAAGCATAAGGAAGAAAACACATGTTAGTCTACAAGCTATTTTGTGGTAACATTGGTTCCTAGCTACACATTTTGTTTTCTATATATGTTAAGAGCCTAATGTATTTTAAAACACCATTATCAGTTTATGTTTTTGACATGTAATGTTCAAAGGTATAATTTTGTGACATCAGTAACTGAAAGGGATAGTGTGTCACCATAAACAATCAGGTTTTGTATGTGATTGAAGTTTACTTGACACAAATTCAAAATAGAGTGTTATATCTTTAGGATGTTGGATGTATTTCCCATGGCAACCACAAAGAAAACAAAGAATTTGCACAAAGGAAAAGGAGAAGAGAATTTCACTACAAAAATATCAACTACACACCAAAGAGACAATAATGCAGAAAAGAAGGGATTTAGAGAACAGCAAAATGGCAAGAGATAAGTCCTTCCTAATTGGCAATGACTTTAAATGTAACTGGATTAGACTCTCCAATGACAGGAATCAATCATTTGCACACAAAACCTGTTATCTGTAAGAGACTAACTTTAGATCCAAAGACAAATAGATTGACAACAGGGTATTTATACACCATATTATTGACAACAGAAATTCAACTGTCCATCAATAGATGAACAGGTAAGTGAAATGTATGAGGAAGAAAGTAAATTTTGACAAGCTACATGTGGATAAGCCTTCAGGACTCAGTGCTCAGTGAAATAAACGACCCACAAAAAGACAAACAGTCTATGATTCCCCTCCATGAGGCATCTAGAGTAGTCAACTTTATAGATATAGAGAGGAGAATAGTGGTTGCAGGTGCTGAGAAGAGGGTAGAGGGGAAATTAGTGTTAAATGCATAAAGTTTCAGTTTTGCAAGAAAAAATGGTTCTGGATATGGATGGTGGTGATGGTTGTACGATGATATGAAGGTACTTAATTAATATTGCTTAAAAATTGATGATGTGGTACATTTTATGGTATGCGTTTTTTATCACCATTAAAAAAAAGTAAAATAAAAAAAAAACTTCAGAATGTCTCAGCAAAAACTCACAGGTCACTCTTAGCAGCTCCAGAAACAGAAAGGCCAAAGAAGCACCAAGAATTCAAGGACAAAGCAGTTGTGGATTCCTGATCCTGGATTTCTGTCTATTCTGCCTAATCTTTCTTTAAGAAAATATATTTTCCCAGTCAATTTGAGACATTTAAGTTTAGGGTAGTGCACAAGAAAGATCAGCTAACAGAGAACTGTATCAATGATCAAAAGAAACACATAATCAGTGTAGAAAGGAACTCAGAGGCCTTTTCTGTTGTCTGACACCTTACAAAGCATGGGTGATTAGACCATAAAACCACTCCTCAAAATTCCTGCTTCCAGTGGGGGAAGCTGAATGGTAGCATGCACATCAATACCAGAAATAGGCTTAGTTCAGAAACAAATAGAGTCACACGCAAACACAACACAGAAGCAGAAGCAGTCAGAAGACAAAGCTCTGTCCCCCATCATGAAAGCCCCTCCAGGTTGCACGCACAGCCACACCTCAGCGGGCACCACGGTTTGTTAGGTCTCCTGAGTGAGTCCACTGGCTACCTTGGGGTGCCCAAAGCTCTAGCCAGAAAACTACTAGCAAGAAGCATGATAAAGAGAAAATATTTTTTACTTATAATCTGTGAAAAGAGTCTGAAATTACAAAATGGATTTGCTGAGTACTAAACTCATGGATTTGGAAGAAACAGAGCAAGTTACAAGGCTGTGCTTGGTCTGTCACTGATGGAACTACAGATTATAATTCCACACAATTACAATATCTCCTTTAGGTATCTCATATTTATACCACCAAATTCATAGATAAGGTACACTCCACTAGAGACCAAGAACTGAAGAAGAAACAGCCTGAGGTTTCACTTGTACTGGGAACTCTGGCAAGATGGAGTGACTTGTCTGGTGGTGATGGTGGTGTCAGGGTTTGTTTTGTCTTGATCCAAGAAAGTAAAGAGCTTTTCCCTCTTACAGTGTGGCTCTTTCTAGTGGATCATGGGAAGCATATTTACTCCAAATAGAGGCAGGACAGGGTGTCCTCTGTGCCTCACAAACCTCTGTCTCCTTTGACCCTGATAACTTGCTTGTCTTCTGATAGGATTTGGCTGAGCAGTTCTCTCATGTATCTAGTATAATGTGTCTTTGCTGATTGTGTACTCAATAGAAGCATACCTGAGATTGAGTCATGTATAAGGGTAGAGGCTACATTTTGGCTCTCTGTTCTGGAGGCTGGAAAATCCAACACTGGGCATTCACATCTGGTAAATCCCTTGGGCTACTACAAATGATGGTGAACTGGGAAGGACAAGCTTGCTCCTGCAGAGGTAAAACTCTCAAGGGACAGCCTCCCTTTGTAACAAGTCTTACTTTCAGAAACTAATCCAGCCCTTCAAGAGTGAGAACACATTCAGTCCCAAGAGATGACATTAATCCTTCATGAGAATGGATTTCGTGACCTCAGTGCCTTCCACCAGTCTCATCACCTCCCAAGACTGTGAGAGTGGAGACCAAGTCTCAACATGAGTTCTGATAGGAACAATTCATGTTCAAAACTAGCACAACTAATTTTGCACATTTTCCTTTGAGTAAAAAAGTAAAGTTAAATTCACTTGCCCATTATTATTGAGCTTTAAAGTTCTCTTTGGTTTTCACTTCCCACTTCACTAGCAAGCTGAAAACCTTGAGTCATCCTTTCTCCATGACCTCAATTCTGCATTGGACTCCAAGCCCGTGGACTCTCCATAATGGTGTGCTTCTCTTCTCCAACCTCCCATGGCCACCTCTTAGTAATCACATATCCATATCATTTGGAGACTGAAGTCTTGTAGTGGCTGTCATGTGGCCTCTCAGTGTGAACCATTGTGAGACTGCAGTCTGTATTATTTTCTTATTTTTAAACCAGACAAAATCCAAAAGAAGAGGGAGTGGTCATCCATCACCTGATTGCTGGTGCCTGGGTTATCACCTCCTATGCCTCATGCTCAGCTCTACCCCAGGGTGATTCCTGTGCTCCATGTCCTGCTTTGCATCCACAGAGTGTCCCTGGGCCTCACTGAGCCACTGTTGAGCTGCAGATGCCTTTTATGTCCCTGGGCCCCTGCAGAACCTCCAACCTATTCCCCCTCAGTATCCCTAGAGAGATAATCACCACCTGTTGTCCCGGCCACTCCATCCTTAGCCATAGCAGAACTTAGTCTCTATCATTTCTCTCTCTAAAAAGAAATTATTGGGTTCAGTAACACATGCCTATAATCCCAGCAACTCAGGAGGCTGAGGCAGGAGGATCTCAAGTTCAAAGCCAGCCTCAGCAACTTAGTGAGGCAAAGCTCTTAGCAACTCAGTGAGATCCTATCTCTAAAATATTCATTAAAGAGCTGGGAATGTGGCTCAGTGGATAATTACCCCTGGGTTCAGTCCCCAGTATCCACCCCCAAAAAAAGAGAAAGAAAGAAAGGAAAAGGAAGGACACAAAGAAATCAACAACTTGACATCTTGATGATGAAAATTAAGGTCTGGCCCACTCTCTTTATTATGAAAGGAAGTTAACTCGATTCACCTCTGAAGAAATTTCAGGCCTCAAGGACCCAAAAGCCTACATGAGGGTTGGAGGAAAGGGGACCTTGATTTTTATTTGATGAAGTAGAAAAGTTTTTTAGCTTTTTCCAGTGTTTAGAAATGTATGGAAAAAAGAAACAAGGAGACTGGGACAGTTACAGAGATAAAGCTCTTTGAGTTGTAGTGCTGATAATTTTTGCAGTTCAGACAGCTTAATCACCAGGGATAAGGTCATATGCTTCTCCCACCTTCTGTCTGACTGCTGAAAACTTTCTTCCTCATGCCTCAGAATTCTCTTTGTTAAATAGTGACTGGTTGGCCCCTGACCTTTGGAGCAGTCCTAAATGTCCACCTCCCGTGTCTGGCCTGCCCTAACAACTCCAGTCCACCCTAGTGCCTTTCTTCCTTGAACTGATGTTATGAGCTTGCCACCCAAGGTCACTTGTGGCTATAAGCATTCTATGTTCCATTTTTTCTTCCAACCCTCTCAATTAGCCTCAAAGTTTCTAAAGACTAAAAGGAGCTTTAGAAACTTTCCTGGCTACCCAAATTCCATGTAAAAGTGAGATTCAAATTTTAATGTGAGAAGATAATATTTTTGAGCACATACACAAAGGTTAAAAAATAATAATAAATAAGGTGCACCCTTAATATAATTAACAAAGTTCTTCCGCATGGAATAATTTTTCTCTCAGATGGTAAAAAGTGTAGACTAGAAGATATCTCTCTGGATAAGCAGACTACATGAGAAATCCGAACCGCCTAGTAAAACATCTGTGAATTTTATCAGAAATATTAGAAATCCAACAATTCTGGTGCATTTCTCAGGATTGTCAAATTGTGGTGGCTTAAATTAGAGTGGCTCCTGATCTTTGTCACATTGTGGGTCACATGGACCCTTTTCCAGCTTCTGGTGGCTCCAGCCCACACTGCCCAGTGCACCTTACCTTGGAGAATGTCCCACTCCAATCTCTGTGTTCACCCTTGCATGTCCTTCTCCCTGCATATCTGCATCTGTGTCCTCTCTTAAAAAGACCAGTCATTGAGGGTCCACCCTAGTACAGCTGATCTTTACTTACACAGACTGTTCCAAACAAGGTCCCCTTCATAGGCAGGGGGCCTAGAACTTCAACATAGCCTCTTGGCAGTCACAACTGAACACAAAACACTGAGGATAACTGAAGAGGTCACATCCTCAACAGACTCGGAGGCCACCTCACCCAGTGACACTGCAGCAAACTTGCTGTTAGCTCCTTGATGAGAAGGCTGCTAATTAAAAGCACCGGGGCCAACTTTCATCTGCTAAAAGAACCACAATCACCCAGTCCAAGTGGCTAAAATAAAGGAGCACTTACACTTGAAGTGACATCTTCTGGCTGCTGTGCTTCTCTGTATAGAGGGATGCATTTGGCCCAATAAGGGGGTGTCAGGCAGACAACAGTCGAGGCAGCTGTGATATTTCCATTTGAAAAACAGTACCCTGGAAAAACGACTGCGATGCCCCTAAGAGCCAGACCATGCTGTGGATTCCCACAAGCGGTCCTCCTCCTCCAAAGTTCTTCTTTTCAGTTTCCTCTTCATCCCCACAGTCTCCCCTCTCCCGAAACAGAACTGCAAGCGGAGGTAAGTGGCTGCAGGGAAGAGCTGACCCCCAGAGACCCCCAGCAAGCAGTCCACTCTGCCACTGGAAGCTGCAGAACCAACTCAGAATCCAGAACAGAGGTACAGTCTGGAAAACTGAGGTTTTCAGCTTAAAGCTTCAATCAGGTGAGAGAAAAACAGGTTTTTTTTATTGTATTCCAAGTGAAATCAAGAGCAAGGCTAAGCAAAGAAATCAATCCACAGCTCACAATGAGACCAATTGGCATTCCTGTGCAGGGGATGTTGGGTTCACAGGGGAAAAGCAAGAGACATAAGGTAGAGTGAGCCCCGCACCCTCCTTGAGATCAAGAAGAGCTGTGGTGAGCCTGTGGTGGTGGATCACTCAGGGTGTCCTGAGAGACAACTCCAACAGGAGACCTATGCATACAGATAGGTGATGACAGACAGACAGATGATGGGTAGAGAGATAGATGATGGATGGATGGATAGATAGATAAATGATCAATAGATAGATAGATAGATGGTGGATGGATAGATAGGTAGATAGATGATGGGGGGTAGAAAGAGATGATGGATGGATAGATAGATGATAGATGGACAGATAGATAAATGATGGATAGATAGATAAATAGATGATGGACAGGTAGATAGATAAATGATGGATGGATGGATGGAAGGATGGATGGATAGATGGATAAATGGAGAGATAGATGATAGATGAACAGGTAGATAGATGATTGATGGGTGGATGAATAGAGAGATAGATGATGGATGGATAGATGATGGATGGATAGATGATGGATGGATAGGTAGGTAGATAGATGATGGATGGATAGGTAGATAGATGATGGATGGATATATGATGGATGGATAGGTAGGTAAATAGATGCTAGATGGATAGATAGATGATGGATAGATAGATAGATGATGGATGGATGATAGATAGATAGATAGATAGATAGATAATGGATGGATAGATAAATAGACATACTCATGCAACAATATAGGCTAAGAAGTTCCACGATCTGTTATTTGCAAGTTGGAGATGAAGAAAGTCAGTGGTATAGTTCTAAGGCCTGAGACAGAGGGATGATATAAGAGTGAATCTTGATCTGAAGATCTGAGAATCTGAGGATCAGGAGTGCTAAGGACAAAATATGAATGTCCCAGCTCAAGCACTCAAGCAGACAGGAGACAGCGATAAAGACTTTATAGATAGAGATATATATACCACACACACACACATACACACACACACACACACATAGTCTTTCCTTCTTCTCCCTTTCTAAATTATTAAGACCCTCAGCATACTGGACGACACCTGGGGAAAGATGTCAGTTTTACTCAGCCCATGAACTCAAAGGCTTATCTCACAGACATACCCATAGAAAATGTCCAATGAAGTATCTGGGTATTCTTTGGTCCAGTCAAGTTGACAAGAGGTCCCTGGAGCTGAGAAGGTGGGGCAGAGCTGATATAGGCAGAGGGGAGGCTTAGGTGACCCTGCCCCTCACTCTTTACTCCTCACTCCTGTTGGTTAGAAAAGACCAGGGAGTCCCCAGATGTTGGAGTGGGATGCCAAGGGCAGCAGAAGGTCAACAGCTGGCATACCTGAAGAGAAAGGGACTTTGTTATGAGCCCAGAGACCACGTGGCAGCCCAAGCTGGAGACTAACAGAGAACCTGGTTGAGTCTGCAGAAGCTTAACTGGGGGATGGGCAAGGACACAGCCAGGACTGGCCGCCACCTCCAAGGATGGGCCATGGGCTGCTGCCCTTCACTGTCAGAGGTTAGCCCAGACCAGATGGACTGCTTACTCATCAGGCCCATAGATCACCCCTGGGGAAAGTGATTTGGAATCCTGAACTGATTCCCTGCAAAAGATCCCATACTTTAAACCAGGACTGCCAGAATCGCCCAGAATTGGCAAGATTAAGTTCTCCACCATTAGCAGAAATGAGGGTGTGTGAGCTAAATTAAGCTCAATTATAAAACAATAAAAAAGTTACATTTCTGCACACCAGAGTTTATGGTTGTGAAATTTGTACTTACTATACAAGAACTGTAATTTTAATTCAAGGCAGTTGGTGATATATGCCATATCTACTGTAGAAGCAGAGTGTTTTATGAGTTAAAAGAAAAGGAGAAAGTGTGCCTACTGGAGTTTTAGAACCTGTCTCTGTTTATACTTCAGCCTCTCCATCTTACATATTACCTTACACCTTTCCTCAAACCCAACTTTTCATAACTTATTTCCTCATAACTTAGTTATGATTCTTTCTGCTTTGAATGATAAAAACTAACTCAAATAAGCTTAATAAAAGGAAAAAGAATTTCTTTGCTCACACACCTGAAGAATCCAGAGGTCATTACTGCTTCAGGCATAGCTTGATCCAGGACTCACATGACCTCACAGGGATGGAGCTTATATCTCTGGGTTTCTGGGCTCTACTCCCTTGAGTTTAGTCCATGCTCAGACCCATGAACTACAAGAAATCTGACCCAATTCAGCCCTGCAATCTTCTCACATTCCAACAGTAAAAGGAAGTATGCTTCCCTGATACTTCCAACCAAAACCTAGAAAATGGTTCCTTTTGGCTGTGCTGGGTGAGGGTTATGTCATGTGACTATCAGGAAGTCAATCGCTGCTCCAACAGGTGGGACATGCTGACTGGCTTAATAGAGCTGCTTTACCCACATGGCATCATTGGAGAATAGAGGAGCAATGCTCTCCTCTGGGGCAAGGAGTTGACTACAGCACAGTGTTGTTTGTTTTTGTTTTGCTTCTCCTTCCAAGGCAGACTAACGGTTCCGGTTCCCCAGCCTGGGAAACAGCCCATTTGCTTTCTCATTGTGGGGCTATGGGAAAACTCCATGAACTCCCTGTTCGATGTCTTTGGCTGTAAATAAAATAAACTGGTTAATGTCCGCGGCTGTAAGTAAGATAAACCAATGCAAGTGCCTCGGGTGGAAAGAAGGCAAGGAGGCAAGGAATGGAGGTCATGGAAGAAGGACAAACTGTCAATCCACAGAAACTGAGGGACAGGAAAGAAGGACAAACTATCAAGCCACAGACACCAGTGAAGTGTGTGCATGGAGCCTCTGGGAGAGACAGAAGCAGACCTTGGAAAGCCATGGAAACCCTCTGCTTTCTGTCTCTAATTCTTTCCACGTGTTCCTGTCAGTCTTTCTCTCATTTTAGTCAGTGCTTCCTCTGCTTCTCTGTGTGCATTGAAGAACGTGTCCCCTAGGGCTCCAGTGGGCAGGGGACATTTGGAAACTTGGGGGATTTTCCTAGCTCTTGTTTCTCCTGTTTCTCTAAATCCTTGGCTCTGCTTGTAACTCCAGGTGAGCCACAGTCAGAGCATTACATTTTCCTAGCCACAGGGACTGGTCCAGCCATAGGCATGTGACTCAAGCAGAGCCTAGGAGATGCAGTGAGGGTCATTAATGGGACTTTAGAGAACTAACACTGAACTCTTCTTTGTAGACTTAGACTTGACAGTTGTAAACTGGAGCTTCTTCAGCTCTCTTGGCACCATAATCTGAGATTGCACCAAAACTAAGAAAACAGAGTCAAGAAGTGGAGATGGTCTGGATCCTGTTATAACATTTAGGTCCTTGGATCAAGCAATACCTTCACTGAGTCTTATCTTTCAATTTTTTTAGAGAGAGAAAGATAGAAAAAGAGAGAGAGAGAAAGAGAGAGAGAGAGAGAGAGAGAGAGAGAGAGAGAGAGAGAGAGAGAGAGAGAGAATTTTTAATATTTACTTTTTTTAGTTTTTAGTGGACACAACATCTTTATTTTATTTTTATGTGGTGCTGAGAATCTAACCCAGAACCGCACTCATGCCAAGCAAGCACGCTACTGCTTGAGCCACATCCCAGCCCCTCAATGTTTTATTGCAGTCAATAAATGTCTTTCTGAGTAAGCCCCTTGGACTGGATGTCAACCACCTATGCCTGAAAATAATTCTGCCATACCATACTGACATGTTGCCACCAACGTAGCATGTAATGTTATGGGACCAGGATGGGTTAAGTGTCCACACCTGGCCCAACCAATTTGGCCCAAAGGGTTTTGTAATCTTAGCAAGGATTCATGCAGTCCCAATGGAAGGAGACACAATGGGAAGCCAAGCAGAAACACCATCATATGCAATTTATCCCAGTGCATTTGGTACTTAAATCCCTCTCTACACTTTGTGTAGAAAAGAGTAACTCTACCTACTTGGTGTATATTCTCCGTGTATTAATGAACCTCACAAAGAAGATGTACTTATTTCCCTTTATCCATGGGAGATCCATTCCAAGACCCCAGTGCATGCCTGAAACTTCAGATAGTACCTAGACATATACACTATGCTTTGTACTATACATATACAGTTTAATTTATAAATTAGTCACAGTAAGAGGTTAACAACGATAAAATACAGCAATTATAACTATGTACAATGATAAAAGTTGTGTGGGTTTTGTTACCCAAAACCATGGGAAATGGGAGGCTTCAGTTACACAGGAGGTTGGATTGGTATATTTCTCCCAGGGCACCTCCACTGGCAGAGAATGTGGTGGTTGTGTGCTGGAGGTGGCTGTGATCCTTTTCATCATAAGAATGCTTTCCACCAGGCTGCTGGCTGCAGTGGTCTCCTCCTTGGTAAGAAGCACAGTGAGCCAAAGGAAGGGACCCATCAGGTGCAGCTAAATACTGCAGACAGAGTGGCGACCACATCAACCTTGGGAACCCTGGAGGCCCTTCAGATGGTCTCCCTCCAACGTCACTCCCAGTGTATGCCTAGTGGCAGAGATGTTGTCAACAGCCAAATTTAAATCCACTTACCACAAGTGAACATTTAAAGTCCCACCACAAGTCTTCATAGGTTAAATGTATTTTTAAAAATCTTTTGACTGAAAGTATCTCACCCCTCCAAAATAATTCATGTGCTGAAGTCCTAATCCCAAATATGGTACCCCTGCAGTATTTGGAGGGGAACCTATGGGAAGAAATTGGATTTTGATAAGGTCATGAGGGTGTGTCCCTTGTGATGAGATTGGTATCCCAATAAGAGAAGAAAAACAGAGCTCTCTCTTTACCCCATGAGGACAGAAATAGAAGGTGTCCATCTTCCAACCAGAAAGAAGGCCTTCACCAGAATTGACTTGGCTGCACCCTGATTTTATTCTTCTGGCCTTCAAAACTCTAAGAAATAATTATCTGTTGTTAAAGGCAAGTGTTCTATGGTATTTTGTTATAGCAGCTTGAGCAAACTAAACATGTTCGTCTAAAAAGTTGGATGAAGAATTGTCCTGGGAATGAGGAGAAAGAAACAAATCTGTTTCTTAATGTACTATTTGCTGAGTCCAATGTGGATATCATTCTATTCTTATGTACTAGGGAAAGTTTTTCTCAGACACAGCTTGCTTTCAAAGATTATATAAATCATCAAAATGGATTCAGATTTACAAATCAGCGAGGACTGCAGCAGTACAAATGTAAACAGGGAGCAGGTGCAGGATGCTAAGTGATGACTGGAGGCAAGTGGTTGTGTGATACTGAGTGACAAATGGGAGAGGAATGAAATGAAGCAGAAGACAGCCTGGCTACTGAGGAACATGTGTACCCAGTGACCATGCACATCACTCAGAGGCCAAGGGCAGCACCTAGGAGGATCAGAGAGACATGCACACATGTATACATGTGTGTGAGCATGTATGTTTTTACATACCATATATGATAGTATATTCACCTATCACATATTATACAGTATACATTCTGCATTGTATATTACATGTTATATTAAATATTATTTATATGGATATATGTTTTAGTCAGTTTTTTCACTATTGTGACTAAAAAAATCTGACCACAACAATTGTAGAGGAGGAAAAGTTGATTTGAGGGTTCCTGGTTTCAGAGGTCTCAGTCCATAGACAGCAGGTTCCATTCCTCAGGGCTCACAGTGAGGCAGAACATCATGGTGGAAGAGTGAGATGGAGGGAAGCAGCTCACATGATTATCAGAAGCATAGAAAGGTCTCCACTCCCAAATGCAAATATATACCCAAAGCCATGCCTCAAGGTCCCACCTCCTCCAGCCACACCCCCACCTTCTTTCAGTTACCACTCACTCAATCCCATCAGGTGATTGATTCACTGATTAGGTGAAGGCTCTCACAACCCAATCACTTCTCCTCTGAACCTTCTTGCATTGTCTCACACTTGAGCTTTTGGGAACACCTCACACCCAAGCCTAACTATGGATTTTATATATACAGTGTTTTGACCTCACATGTATGAAAGCTGTTGTCCTGGAGTCTGGGGCTGGAGCCCACGGCAGGCAGTGGGAAGAGAAGATGCTCATGAACCATGAGGAGCATGGCCAAGCTAGAACCCACAGGACAAACTGGCTGCCACTTCCCTTCTGCCCTCTGACTCTCCACTAGGCTCTCTTCGGGCCCTCCACACCAGAACACAAAGGAGAGGGTGATCTGTGAAATGGAGTTGAGCCCCATCAACACGTCATTGCCAGTGACCTCACCTGCACATCTTGGTAAGAAGAATAAACATTTGAGGTGATGAATATGCTAAATACCCTGATTTGATTATTACACATCATACACCTGTATGGAAATACCATGCTGTACCCCCTAATTATGTCAATCATTATATGTGAATTAAAAATGAATCATACGTAGGTGCATATTTTTTAAATAAGTTTTTAAATTGCCTTAAAAATCAGTGCTTTAAACTCCTTTCTTATGCTCAGGTATTCAGTGAGCCAGGAATTGGGACAAGTTACTGTAGCCATGGTCATCTCTGCTTCACGATATCTGGTACCTTGAAGGTTGGGACTTGTGGAGGCTGGGACCTCAGCTTCTCTCTCTTTTTAAAAAAATTTTTATTAGTGCATTATAATTATACATGCTATATAACATTCATTGCTATATAATCATATATGCACAAATATAGTTGGATAATTTCATTTTCTAGTATCTTCCCTTTCCTTCCCCACCTCTGTCCTGGAACCCCTCCTCTACTGATCTAAATAGCCAGTGTTGTCAAAATAATCAGATGTCTTCATTTCTAGTAAATCTGTCAGGCAACTCGAGTGTATCTGAGGAGTTGGATATAGAGTGTACTGGAAAACCAAATCCAACAGGGAATCTGGAGACTGAAGCTCGTGTGGAGGAGACAAAATATGAAGAAAAGTCTACACATTATTTTTTCAAGATTTTTAAAGTTGCATTTCTCTTTGGTCAGCAAAATAGTGATCTATCTCATAAATGGAAAAAGAAAACCACCATCTATCACCAGCTCACCAATGCAATTGCTTTCTCAGCGGCTGCACGCTCTGGAAATGGAGGCTCAAGCCCTATCTGCTCCCTGTTGAATTCTGAACCTGTCTATTGTTTCTTGTCCATTAAACTGTTAAGTTCCTTTTTTAGAGGTTGCTTCTGTGCATTGCTGATTAGCTCTAAATTTAACTGGACTTTCAGGGGGGAAATCTAGAATTCAAATCCACAGAAACTGAAACTACTGACTTGTGACTGTCAGTCTTAATCTCCCCAACATACCACAAGCATGTCCATATTTACTATAGTAAGTGAATGAATTCCAATTTTAAAAGTGTTGAAAAAAAATATAGTCTCCCTCCTCATCCAAGTGGCAGATGCCATCAAAGGAAACAGAAGGACTGACAATGACATTTTCAGAGAAGCACAGACACAATGCCAGATCACTAAAGACAAAACTCAAAAAACATTTTTCCCTATCATCTTCTTATTGGTCACATAGTGATAGGAGAAAAGACAAGTGACACTCAGTTTTATTGTCAGTGACCTTAGGTATGGAAGATACTGTGGTTGGATACCTGTTTTAAGTGCTCTGTTTTAAGGACTTGTGTGCCTTGGACTTGGGGCAAGCATCAGGATATTGGCCACACACTTGCAAATGATTTAGTGAGGAACATGTTCATGATATGCATGATATTATTAAATCCCACACATATAACATGAGCAATTGTTGGACTTGGACTTTTTGTTAAATACATTCTTCTCGCTTTTCTTTTTTTTTTATATATTTATTTTTTTAGTTCTCGGTGGACATAACATCTTTGTTTGTATGTGGTGCTGAGAATCGAACCGGGGCCACACGCATGCCAGGCGAGCGCGCTACCGCTTGAGCCAAATCCCCAGCCCCGCTTTTCTTTTTATTAGAAGATTTTTATAAAAATAAGTAGGGAGGGAAAAGGGGATGGTGAAGATGTGGACAGTTTTCTTTCACTGGCCAACTTGTCATTACTTACTCTGTGCCTACCACATCCCAGGTCCACACTACTGTGCCCCAACCCCAAAAACAAAGCCCTTTAACATCTACTTGGAGAATGATGACATTTTCCTTTCTATTTACAAATCATGGTCTGCTCAGTGGAGGGTCGTGAGGCTGAATGAGCTGGTTGAGTTCGGTGCTCGGGTTTGTAACCACCTCAGGCTGGCTGTTCTGACTTATCATCTAAACCACACGCATCTTGCCTGGTGTTGACTGTAAGTGCCCTGTGTGGTCCTGCTAGGAACCTGCAAGGATGGTAGGAAGAAAAGATCCCTGCAAGCTGTAGGGGTAGGGAGGTGACTAGGAGCAAGTGGTATTGGAGCTTCCGCTTGCAGAGAGGTTAGAATTCAGAGATGCAGAAGGCGGCGGGGGTGGGGGGCCTCTTGGACTTTTCACAAGATGAATCAAAGCCCAGCCAGTAAAGAGCTCACACTCTAAAAGCTGAGGTGCCCCTTCCTACCAGGCACTTGAGTGAAGAGGAAATGCATCATAATCCCAGAGAGCTGTGCAGGCCCAAGGCAAGTGTATGTAAAATGCTCAGGCCTCTTTCTACGCTCCCTGGTCCCCACCACCCAGCCTGCACATTCCCACTCACACACACAACTACTCGTCATTCATCAGTAATTTGGAAAAGAAAGGAAATCTTGTATTAAAATGTGAATCTTTAATTGTTCCAACTCTGACCCCAACGTAAAGTGGCCTGAAGTGAAACCACTCTGATATAAAGGACATTTGCCCCCAGAGAGCTGCTCCTCCCAATGTTTGCTGACTTGCATTATTAATAGCACCTGTCCTTCTTTACATAGGAAACGTCAAAACTCCTCTTTATACATTAAGGAGTTGAAAGTCACCGCTGGATCCCAACACAGTGGGGCTGTGCTGGACAGCACATGGGGACCCAGTGTAGACAGGAGTTTTCCCACACTCCCCCTGAGCTTCTCACAGTAGGCCCAGCAGGACGTGAGCCATGGCTGCTGCTGTGTGGGAAGTGTGGAAGGGAAGGCAGGGCTGCGCCTCTGGGACCCCCCTCCCCTCTCCAGTATGAACATGAAGCCAGAAGCAGTTCCCACCCATGAGCTGCCCTGGACACACAACTCACTGGAAATCTTTGGCACTTTGAACCTCATTTCCTTGTCCTCCTTTTCCATACAGATGATGATGTGAATCAAAGAAGTATTTGAAAGCATTTAATGAGTTTTAATGCACTGTGTGAGTGGAAGGGGTTGCCACTGAAAACTTAATCCCCAATGGCATTTGACATTTGGACGTGGGGCCCTTGGAGGTGCTTAGGTAAGATTAGGGCCTGAGAGTGGGCTTTTGCAAAGGAATAAATGTCCTTATAAAGAGACACAGGATCTCTCTCCCTCTACTCTCCTCCCCTTCCGCTCCTCTCCTCCTTCCTCTTCTTCTTATTCCTCCCCCTTCTTTTACTCCTCCTCCTCCCCCTCCCTCCTCTTCTTCCTCCTCCTCCTCTTCTTCTCTGTGTACCAAAATAGTCCATGTGAGCACATAATCAGAGATTCTCTCCAAACCCAGGCCAGCTGGCACCTCAATCATCAACTTCCAAGCCTCCATAACAGTGGGAGATAAGTGTCTGTCATTTCAGGCACCCAATGCATGAGACACAGCAGCCTGAGCAGACTGAGATAGCAGTCTTCTTGAAAAGGTGCAAAAACAAAGCTTTTTATTTTAAAGGATATTTCTTTAGATAGTCTGTTTTTATTTCTGTATAAGATCCATTGATAATTACCTTGTATTATATCTGTAAATGTTGTTTCTCCAGTGTTTGATGAGTAGGTCTTGAATGAGAAATATACCCCTCCCTCACATTGAAATGATAACTAACATTACCTTTCAAGAAAATGTTTGCAAACTAAAAAAGGCTTCATTGAGCCCTTATCTGAACCATTACAAATTTTAAACTAATGAAATCTAAACAAATGAGATGTGCTATCAGAGATACATATTTTTCAGAAACAATGTGACTTAGATTACTAACACAAACATATAAATGGAAAATTATACTCTTTATTAATTTTTGTTTCTGCCAGGGGAAGAAAGGATCCAAAAACTAAATCACTTTTACCAAACAAACAACAACAACAAAAAAAAACATTTATGACTATATCCATCAAAAACCTTGTGTTAAATGTTCTAATTAGCATTATCAATAATAACCCATAACTGGAAACCATCCAAACACCTATTACCTATAAAATGGATAATTATAGGCATTACAGAATTAGTGTTGCTAAATGGAAATTAGAGCCCTTCTTTATTGGTTTTCAAATAAGTTCCTGCACTAGGTACCAACAGACCAGATTAAAAAATCAAAATGGAGTCACTTGCACTAACGTTTCACCTGGCTGAAACTAAGCTGTTTATCTGAACTCCCAAGAAATCAGAGGTAGAAAGGTAATAGCCAAATTTTCCAATCAGGACAGTTTCAACTGGCATAATAATGAAATTCCTTCAGCTTTAATTCTTATACACACACACACACACAAAAAAAAATAGTGGCCTGAGGTAACCTGATTTAACCAATTAATTATTTTTCTCTTGTCTGTCTTCCTATCCCCACCTTACAAGGAAAATAACTTTGCAATGATCATTCTGCCTTTTATTGAAGCCCTTTCCTGTCTATGTAAGGAGCCTCCTCTGCCTGGCTCTGGGAACGCTCATGATGCCCAGTTCCAGAACAAAAAATAAAGCCATGGGAGATCTTTAAACAACATTGTGCTTTTGTCCTTTGATGGTTTCTGTTCTATTTCATACATTATTTCATGTTACATAAAATGATAGATTGTAGTGGAACTATAGCATCACCATGGGACAGTGCTCTGTGGAGCGTGAACACACCTGAGCTGGACCTCACACCCAAGGAGCCAGACCCAAAGATTTCATTTCTAAGTCTACAAAAGCAAGCAACGCACATGCATGCAGTTAGAAGGCACACAAATGGTGAGCTTTTGAGGGGGTGGTAACAGGGAAGGGACCGAAGGTTTTCTGGAGCTGGCAACTTAGTTTCTTTCTCAGAGCCAAAACCACAAGAGCCTGTTTTGTTGTTGAAAAATGAATGCATGGAGTTTTTCTGTCTGCACATACACTGCAATACAAATGTGTTCTTATTTTAATTGAAGTTAAAATAATAACAATACCCAGTTAAAGGGGCAGGGTAAGAGAGAGGGAGAACTTGAGAAGAAAGCAGGTGTCTACAGTCCATTGTTGAAGACTGGGTTGGGATTCTATCTGATAAACACCAAATTAAAAATAAAAGACTGTGAGAAAATATCAGGACAGGTAGAGGACCTAGCACTTGGAAAATGCTGAAAGACGGTACAGGAGATCACCCATTCAGCTTCACCCGCCATGCCAGAGATGGCATAGGCAGGCATCCCTGGGGGGACAGAGCAGGGGCCATACAAACCATCCTGAATGTGGCAGAGCACAGCTGAACCCAGGAAGGAAGCCTGGACCTCGGGTTTGCCAGAGACATTTCCCCTCACACCTCTGTAGTTCTCAGCCCCCTTGTCTACCAAATGAGCTAAGAACACCTGCCCCCCAGGTTGGTTTTAAGGATGAAGTGAGATGAAGTGTGAATATGTTTATCAATTGCAAGGGACCACACAAATGAAGTTACCAGCTTATTTAGTGTTTTCTATAAACCAGACCAAAAAAAAAAATAATGTTTCTCCTGGTCACAGGGAGCTTACAGTCTAAACGCAAGAGTATGTTTTTATCTTTAAGGTCAAAATGATTCATCCTGAGCAGACCAGCACCAGAAAGCAGCAGGCTCTTCCATTACTCATTTACAAAGCTCTTATTGAGAGCACAAAATCCAAGACTTCAAAACAACACCATTTAAACTCAGAAGTCCCCTTTGTAATCCTCCAGAGAGGTAATCGATGGCCTCATTATCTGGTGTTATCGAACGGGTTGTATCACGGTGTGATAAGCTATTGCTTGCACTTGTCATTTTTATGAGGCTATCCTTCCAATGCATGTGGCACCCAACTGTAATTTAGTCTAATTTTGGATCCACAAATATAGACTTTATGTAGCATTTCACTTATCTCTAAAATAAAGTTATTGCTCTAGTTCTCAATTCCTTTCTGGAACATATTATTGTGTGTGGAGTTATTGATCTTACTTGGAAAATTAGAATATTAGCTTTCAAGTCCTTCACATTAAATTGTCAGTTGTTAATTTGCATTAAATAGCTGGCATTACGGGCCCACTGAGAATTAACTTTGCTTCTAGCTGTTACTAATTATTAACATTTTTTATGTTTGCACTTCAAGCACTTGTTTTGATACCCTCCTTTCCTATCTGTTCCAAGTCATAAGTCATCCGGGAGGAAGCAATTAAGCTGCCAGATTGCCCTAATGGTATTCATCCTGGGAGATCATTTGTACTACCAACTAGAGTTTGCCTTTTAACAACTGGTAAAGATCTATCTGTTTCAATATTGAGAATTAAAATACAGAGACTTCCTAATTTTTAATTATCCTTTGTAGCAATATTCAGGGCCTTGTGTTTGACTTTGAACAGCTGGCCATGGGGAAAACTGAGCTGAAGGGACAAGCCACTTCTTCCTAAAACACAGTGGAATCCTGGACAAACATTTCGTTAAAAAGTAAAAGAAATTTTAAGGTGCTGCCAGAAACTAAGGATGAGCTTGCAAGATGACGCCCTGAGAGGTAGACTTTGGACACGGGCCCTAACAGCCCAGAGCCAGGGTTTAAATAGCATGTTGGGAGACATGATGGGTTCTGAGCCCCTTGAGAAAGGAAGAATACCACTATAACCACTGCAGCCAGAATCTCTGAAGATCTGCCACCATGAAAAAGATGTTCTGTTGTCAGAAGTGAATTGCATTAGTAATCATCTCTGGCAACGTAAGAAATGATCCCAAACCTTCACAACCTAAAAACACAAGCACACATTAATTAGCTCATGGTTTCTGTGGGTCACTCATCTAGCTGGGCTTAGCTGGGCCTTTTCCTCAGCATCCCTATAAGTTTCCACTCAAGGTTTCAACAGGGCATGGCTCTGCCTCCAAGCCCACTCCTGTTGGTAAGATTCAGCTCCTCACAAGCTGTTGACCCAGAGCCTCCGTTCATGTGTGGGCCAGAGGCTCCCCTCTGCTCTCCCAGCCTCTGGGCCTCTCCAGGGAACAGCTAGCCACATGGTGGCCAGATTTCTAGAGAGAACAAGAAAGAGGCAGGAGAGGGAAAGATGGAGACCAGGGCTTCTGTGACCTGGTCTCAGAGGCAGCTCCCCACCATTTGGGCCACTATCAATTTGTCTGTCAAGTCGCATTCAAGGGATGGGGCTATACTGGAGTGCAAATAACAGAGAGAGAAGGCTGGGGTGGTCAGATATGGGAAATGTCAAGCCCCAAATAGTGTGGCTTGAGAAGAGGGGCTGAGAAAGAACACATTGATAACATTGATCCTTTCCCAGTCCATCCTTTTCCAGTGCCAGGATAACCCCTGGGAATGAAGCAAACATCATCTAGTGACACCACAATCCTTGGGGAGGACATATTCATCCAGCCCAGAATGGTAGTCTCTGAGAGTAAGCCAAAGCATTGATCCTTTCCCAAATAAATCCTTCACCAGTGACAGTACAGTGGGACCCTGAAGAGAAAGAGAAGCACTGAACACTGACCCCAGACCCTCCATTCTTCCCCAAGTAAAAATATTGCCCAAGAAAAACAAATTTAAAATTCTCACAAATCTGTTTTCTGAGTGCCCAAACTGACCCGCTCTGTCAATAACTAAGTCACCTCTCAGTGTAGGATATATAAGCACAGAATCCCACTTTGGCCAGTGGCTCATTTTCCATCAGGAAATTGAGTCCGTCAGATGCATGACTCCACCACTGAATAAAGACTGTGCTGATCTGTGAAGTTTGCATGTGGCTCAGTTGTTTTGTGCTAACAGGGGCCATCTTTGAAGCTGCCCACCACAACCAGCTATTTATCTAGATCCATGTATTCCTGTCCATGAGTGAGCTCAGTAGAACTTGGAGGAGGATCTCCACAGAGCCAATACCCAGTCTCAGGAAGGGGTGCTTCCAGCTGGTACTGGTGTCTCTGGTACAATAAGAGTGTTATTGGTGGTGGGAAAATAAGCCAGAAATAGAACCATGAATAGCCACAATGAGATCCTGGCTGGAGTGATGCTTCAGGAATGGAGCAGATAGGAAGTGGGAGTGTCCTCTCTCACTCCCCTTCCATCCTCACTCGGAGAACCTGATGAGCAAAAGCCAAAGGAGAGAGGAGCCTCCTCCCTTTTAGTGACAGAGGGAAAATGTGGTTTGCAGAATCCCAACCCTGGCATCATCAAACAGAACATGCAGGAGCTGAGAGCCCACCACTCCACCTGAGTGCAGAAGGCAGGAAGAGAGGTTGTCCTCTGGGCCCAAAGAGTGGCAGGAGGCTTCTCTCGCCTTGGGATCTGGGCAAGAAATAATTTTCAAGTCTCCAAGGAAAAGTCAAAACCCTACTCTTAGACATAGCTTAGGTGCAGAGTCTAAATTTACATCATCCAAAAAGTGCAGGAATCTTGAAAAATAAGAACAACAAAAAATCTCAAGCCAGTGAAATCCTGTGGTTTACAGAGGAAACATGAAAACACACCCTCCCCAACCCTCCTCTGGAGTGGACAGTAGGCCTCCCCTGTCCACCAGAGATGAGCTCAAACTCAAAATTAAAGCCTAGAAGAGTGGACTGGAGTGTGGCTCAGTGGCAGAGCACTTGCCTAGCATGGGCAGTGCCCTGGGTTTGATCCCCACCACACGTGAGCATGCACACACACACACACACACACACACACACACACACACGAAAGAAAAGAAAGAAAAAAATAACCTAGGAGAGTAAATGTAAAGAAGAAGGTGACTCAGGAAACACAAAACAAGAAACAGAAGAAAGAGAAGAAACCAGGAGAAATAGTAGTCAAGTCCTCAGGGATTAGAAAAATGTGGAATTATTATTCAGAATATAATACAGTGAAAGAAGTTAAGAAACAAGAAAAGGTTTCTGTTTAAACATAAATGTTTCTTTTAATACAATTGTTTATCACTCTTCCTTCCTATGAATTTCACTGAAGTAACAATGGTGAAAGGAAGGCAGGCACTTCAGGAGCAAAGGGAACAGGGAGGAGATGCACGATAAGACATCAGTAATAGCATGTAGCTTGAGAAGGCTAATGCGGAGCCCACAAGGAGAAGGTGGAAGTAGAAGTAGGTAATCCAAGTACTGTATCATGAGCCTCGCACGCCCTTCTGCACTTGGTTTGGAGAGCATGGGCGTCCAAAGTCTACTCCCCAAGTACAGATGTGCAGGTTGTCGCTTTTAGAAAACTGAGCAAAAGAAAACATGTAGTCTTTTTTTTTATAAACACTTCCCTCAATTGTCTGATAATGTTTGCCCAGGCTCCTATTTAAAAGTGAGGATTACAAAGCAATTGAATGTTCTATATCAAAAAGGAAAAGAAAATAACTTTGAAGAAATGTAAGCCACATGCAGAAGCAGAAAAATCAGAAAAGACAAGCAACTATTGATAATGTCCTCAGGGAGAAGGAGGAGAAGGAGGAGGAGCAGGAGGAGGAGGAGGAGGAGGAGAAAAATATAGTATATACATGAATCAAGAACAGGAGGTAATTAAAAAGCAAACCACTGCAGAAAGAAAATAATAATTTTTTAGAAAATTTTAAAAATGATAGTAAGAAGAAAAATTTGGGGGAAAAATTTGAAAGATAACAAAGGGAAGGGGAACATTGTCATACAGGTATAAGAGAGAAAATTCCTCATTTCTGTAGTAAGAAATCAGTAGATAGAATCCAAACCTGAAAACAGCAGCATTATCATAATGTAGTAATGCAGAGGCAAATGTCAGAAGAAACAAGTTGAAAACAGTAGTTTTGGGAGTAGGAATTTGTGTGAGGCAGGGGATTTCTTTATTATATCCTAAATCTTGATAGAACTTATTTAGCTTTAAACATTGCATATATATTATTTTAATAGAAATAAATTTCTAACTATATAGATTTTTTTTAATTTTTAATTTTTTTATTGGTTGTTCACAACATTACAAAGCTCTTGACATATCATATTTCATACATTAGATTGAAGTGGGTTATGAACTCCCAATTTTACCCCAAATGCAGATTGCATGCAATGGAGGAAGGATAGCATCTTCAACAAATGGTGTTGGGAAAACTGGAAATCCATATGCAAAAAAATGAAACTGAATCCCTTCCTCTCGCCATGCACAAAAGTTAACTCAAAATGGATCAAGGAGCTTGATATCAAATCAGAGACTCTGCGTCTGATAGAAGAAAAAGTTGGCTCCGATCTACATATTGTGGGGTCGGGCTCCAAATTCCTTAATAGGACACCCATAGCACAAGAGTTAATAACAAGAATCAACAAATGGGACTTACTTAAACTAAAAAGTTTTTTCTCAGCAAGAGAAACAATAAGAGAGATAAATAGAGAGCCTACATCTTGGGAACAAATTTTTACTCCTCACACTTCAGATAGAGCCCTAATATCCAGAGTATACAAAGAACTCAAAAAATTAGACAATAAGATAACAAATAACCCAATCAACAAATGGGCCAAGGATCTGAACAGACACTTCTCAGAGGAGGATATACAATCAATCAACAAGTACATGAAAAAATGCTCACCATCTCTAGCAGTCAGAGAAATGCAAATCAAAACCACCCTAAGATACCATCTCACTCCAGTAAGATTGGCAGCCACTATGAAGTCAAACAACAACAAGTGCTGGCGAGGATGTGGAGAAAAGGGTACTCTAACTATATAGATTTTGATTTTTGTTCTTTCCCAGGGCTAGTGATCTGCAGTATAATCCTCTGTCATGATTATGGATGGGGGCAGAAAGGCATTGCTGCTAGTCAGCCCCCAGATGATGAGGGGAAAACAATGACTCTACAGTATACAATCTATTGTGTGGCTAAGGCAGAATGCTTTTGGAGTTAGACTCAATGCATTTGCAACTTCTGATATTTTCAATTTATAAGGGGTTTGTTGGACATAACCCCATCATAAATCAAGGGATATCTATATACACACACATGAAAGTTTTAAGAGGCACATAGAATAAAATGAGAAGGTCCAATGTAAGTCTACAAAGATGTTTTCCAAAAAGAATTGGAGAAACTGGCAGAGAGACTATTTTAAAAGAATTTTGCAGCTCTCTAAAATGCATGATTGTTCAGATTCAAAAAGCTCTCCAAGTCTCAAGCAAGACAGAGTTAAGCACATGAATCATAGTGAATAATTTTCCCTGTGTTTTGCATTTGATTTGTGACCTCATTCTCAATGGAATGTCTGGGGTCATGCAAATACCCCTGCAGAGTGGCTTAGCACTAGCTTCTGCCAATCATCCCTAAGGATCACGGGCCAGGCATCTCTCTACACTGATTTCTTGGATTGGGATCCTAAACACATAAACAGAGTATATTCAGACTCCATAGCACCTTGTGGATAATATCTGCTGTCTCTCCACCAGGAAATCTTTAGCTTTTTTCTTGCCCACTCAGAATCCTGAATGGTGTTTAAAGCATGAAAAAGTAAGAAATATAAAAAATATTATCAAAATCTGTGAAAAGGTTTGTCAAGATCATATCATTATCTGAAAAAAAGGTCTAAATATGTAGAAAGAATCATGTAACATAAAACAATGCAACACAGGACAGAGCAGAAGGTTAGAAATAAGAGGGATGGAAAAGACACACTAGGCTAAAAATAAGAAAACAGAATTTGGACAGGCAATGCTAACGTGAAAACAAGGCAGCCTTAAGGTAGACATTGCTGTCCTGGGGACATCTGGGTTAGTCTGTTGCCAACATTGTGACAAAATATCTCAGAAAAACAATTTAGAGGAGGAAATTTATTTAGGTTGATGTTTTCAGAGGTTTTGGTCCCTGGTCACCTGGGCCTGAGATGAAGTAGGACATCAAGGCAGAAGGGTGCAGCAAAGGAAAGCTGTCTCCTTGTGGCCTCCAGGAAGAAGAGAGAGAGAGAGAGAATGCAGGGAAGTGGGTGGGGACAAGCTGTAACAAGCAGGATGCACACCCCAGAGGCCTACTTCACCCAGTGAGGTCCAGCCTCCTACAGTTCCCACCTCCTCCCAAAAATGCCATTAAAATCCTAATCTATCAGTGGATCAATCCACGATGAGGCTAAAGCCCTCATCATTCAATTAACTCCTCAAAGTTCCACCTCTGAACATTGCTGCCTTGGGGACCAGGCCTTCAACAGATGAATCATAGGGGGTCATTCCTCACAAACTATAATAGTGCAAACCTCCAAGAGCCCTGCTTTCATGGGCTCTGCAGATTCCCATCTCCCTCAGGGCCCCTCAGTGTGCGCCCAACCCTGCTCCAGGTTCCTGGGCAGCATAATGACTCAGGGAAGAACTGCAGAGTAGGGACGCCTGTCACACACCCTGCTCTGCCTCTCACCAGCTGCCAATCGAACTGGGCCTCCACTGGTCCACCTGTGAGACAGGAGTGTGACAGTGACAGCCTTGGCTGTGTTGAGGGATAAATCAGCTAACACTTGGAAAGCCACTGGAGGGGCGTCCAAAAGCGGGCTCAGGAGGGGCCACCTTCAATGGCATCATACCCTAAACAACTATATTGATGATATAATAGCCATTTCTAAATTTATACATTCACTGGAACCATTATCTTAAGTTACACAGCTCTGTTTGGCTGTTCAATAAAATGAATGAGCATCTGAATTTCCAAAAGGAAACTGGACAAAAATTGCATTTTACTATTTATTTCTTGTTTAGGTTTTGACCAACAGACAGAGAGTGTTTTCCCCCTTTAAGTTACAATAGTGGGGGTCACTATAACTTCAGAAGAAAACCGGCTTGATCCAGGTGAATAAAATACCTGCGGCCACTAGGGTAGGTCGGATGGCTGGGTGGTGTGTAGAAGGGACATAAACTTCATTGTCACCTTGTCTGGAACTGTGTTCATGTCTTGGTTGCAGAAGATGATTGAGCAAGAAATAAAGAGTTCAAAGGAAGGAACAGGAAGGTTAGTGTAGCTGTGAGTCCAGAGTGGAGTGAGAAGAAGCAAGACCTGCAGCTGCATTGACACACCCTCTCATGGCTCCCATGCTTGATCTCCAGCATCAGGTGCTCTGCTTTCCCCCTTTGTGGTCTGTCCTTTCCTCACCTGAGAAAATTTCTAGCAAATTCATAATCTAAAGTTCTAGCAGTTTTCCCAAAGCTTCCTGGGAAATGAACTGGAATGTTCTTGGTCTCCATCAGCTGAACCAGTTACTACTATCTGCTCCTGTTCCTTTTGCTCTCCATTCCAACAGGCCAGCCACTGTTTGAACAGTGCGAAAAATCTGCAGGTCACCCCCAGACAAATGTTCATTCAGATGTAATCCTAGCAGACTGTGCCAACCCATCTGAGCAGCAGTGAACATATTCATATTGCTATATGAATAATTCCTAATAAGAAAAAACTGCCCATGCCTCTAAGATGCTTTGACTTCGTGGAAGACTTACAAATACACACTCCTATCTTCCTGTTTTCTTCTGCTATAATAAAATGCCTGAGATTGGTTAATTTGTAAATAAAAGAAATTAATTTCTTATAGTTCTAGAGGCTAGGAAGTCCAAAGTCAAGGACTTGCATGTGGGGAGGGCATTCCTCAGGTGGGAACTCTGTAGAATTCCAAGGCAGTTCTGGGCATGACATGCTGAGGGGGCTCATGAAAGATGGCCAATCTAGATTTCCTAAATCACCCTTATGATACCTAACTCACTTCCTCAATATCTCATTAATCCATTAACCCATTAATGGATGAGTCCATTCATCAGGGCAGATCCCTATTGATGAAGTTACCTCCCCAAAGGTCTTGCCCCACCATTAACATATGACTAGACATTTGGTTCCAACACTTGAATTCTAGGGGACACACCAAAACCATAGCACAGACATAACTTGAAAATAATTGCACAGTGACATGTCAACAAATGCAACCTGTTGAGTAATGTATAATACTAAGATGAAATAAGCCCATCAGACATGATAAGAGAACATGACAAAAAATGGAAATAATAAAATATTTGTAATAAAGTGTTTGTTAAATAGGTTAAGGCAGATCCAAGCAAGAATCCTATGCAACCACAGAAATTGTGCCACAGGTAAGTATTGTTTAGGAAATAGATTCACACTACATGAAGCAAAAAATTAGATTTCCAATGATAAGTATTGTACACTGTAATTTTTGTTCAAGGAAAAATATCCACATGGGTGGGGGAAATCTGGACGTATGTACAATAAAATAGTCACAGAGGTTTTTATCTGGATGTGGGTTCGTGGATGACCTTTATTTCCATTTTATGTTTGTATTTTCTGATTTTTTTCAATATGTATATGCTTTGATTGCAAAATGAAAAACCAATGTTATTTTTAAGTGATTATCATCAGGGAGTGAATAATGGATGGTTTCCTGGAGGAAGAGGCTATGTATCACTAAGTCCCAACATGTTTTTGATTGCACTGAAGAACAAGAGTGAGTGGGAAACACTTAACATAGAAAGACTAGCATGAGATGAGGAAGGAAGGGACTAATTGAATGTAAGAAATTTCAGAGTTGAACCAGCTGAAGCAGAGAACCAGCTGGACTCTTGGAGGGGCTCTCCTCCATGCTTCTGCAGATGCTCTTTGGTCTTGGGACCTCCTGGGACATCTCCCTTGATGAAGCCATCCCTCTGGCCACCCTAGCAACTCTCCCATCCTGTATGAAGCTGCCTTTACTGCAGGCTTTGTTCTCTGCCACTGCCTGCTCTATCCTTGCCTGTACATACTGAATTGCATTAACTGATTTTCAGTTCATTCAAACATTTCTAAACAGCAAGATCTGTAAAGATTAAGGGACTTTCTGTTTTTTAAACACAGTCTTGTCCTATAATATATGTACCATACATGTTTGTTTTGGCTTGACTTCAATCGACTAAATTCCATTAGAACAGTTTTGGAGAAGGATCAGTAAACAACATCTTACAGGTGGGGAGGGAGAGTTAGTTTGGTAGAATTCAAGTAGAGAGATTTTAAGTATACGTGTCACTAGCACCAGAGGATGGTTTTCTAGAAGCTGAATACAGAAAGCATTTCCATTCTTCCCGCTGTGTTACCAGAGATGGAAGCTGGCAGGTCTGGGGATACTGTTAATGGACAGAACATTGGAAGGTGCCAAACAGTGTCCACTTAGCAATCTGCTGAGAGGCAAAAGCATTTCATACACTTCAAGTTGTAGATTCCAGATAAACACAGAAGAATGAATGAATGACTATGTTAAAAACATCTTTAGCCAGTTCCTTTATGTCTGGTGGCTCCAGGCCTGTGCCTACACACCGTGATGAAAACGTACTTTGTATTTTTGTAGTGCTGTCACTGTAACTGTCATATTTCTTCCTGGTGACACCCATTTTGCCCATTTTGAAAACATGATATAAACAGAGAATCAAGCATTAACTTTAGCCTCATGAACAAGATGTTTTCAAAATGGTAAATACAACCATAGAAGATCAAGAATGCATGTTGGGGATTGCTCCCTGCCTGGACCCCCGCGGGCGGGCCCTGTGAACCCAAGCCGACCGCGGCCCACACGCTGCAGCGAGTTTAGGAGCAGAAGCAGCCTGCCTGGGTCCCCGAAGCCCGGCTTTGTGAACCGCCCACACATAACATCGAACTTGGGAGCCATTGCTGGCTGTCTGCCTGTCCCCCGCCCTCCCCCGGGCTGGCTTGGTGAACCTCAACCAGCCGCTGCTCACACAGTGCAGTGAACTTGGGAGCCGGCGCTGCCTGCTTGGCTGCGTGGGCCCCCGCAGACCAGCTCTGTGAACCGCCGCTGGCTACCGCCAAGCGGCCGCTGCCTACACCCTTGCAGTGAGTGGGGGAGCAGGCGCTGCCTGCCCGGCCCCGAGGGACCGACTCTGTGAACCTCCTCTGGCGGTTTGGAGCTGCAGATGACCACCCTCCACCTGCCAACCCAGTGCTGCAAACGACTCCTGACCAGCTCTGCAAAAGGCCCCGCCCACACAGCGAACAGCAGGAATGGAAACCCGCCCAATCCGGGAGGAAGTACCGCTGCACAGAGATTGACTCCCGCCTACTGAGAGGAGAAACTTGACCCTGTGGGCATAGCTCCACCCACTGGAAGAGCAGTTAATTGAACTCTAGGACTGCATTTATAATTTTTTTTTGCTGTCTTTTTAAATGTTTTTTAATCCATCTTATTTTATTCTATTTTTTAAATCTCATTTTCCATTTCTACTATTATTATTTTTCTTTAAATCCCTTTTAATCTTCTATTTTTTTCTATCCTTCTTTTCTCCTGTCTTTACATCTCTTTTTAATTTTCTTATTCCCCATTCCTTGAATTCTACCTGCTTACTCTTATTCTCTTTAGTGACTTCTACCCATCCCTTCTAATACCTTTCCTCCCAAGCTTCAAATATATTTATAGGAGTAAACAGTAACTCAGCAGTCAAACAGAACAAGAAACAATATGAACAGCATGAAAAAGCAAGGAAGAAGAGGAGTGCAAACAATGCAGAGCAGCCTAAATATTCAGGAGGATATAGAATCACCAGAAAAATGGTCATATAAAGAACTCATGGAACACCTGAGACAGATGGAACGGAACCTTAAAGAGGATACAAGACAGCAAATTAAAGCAGCAAAAGAACACATTGAGAATGTATTACACAAACAGATAAAGGAAGAAGTTAAGCATCTTTATCAGGAGATAGAGACTATAAAAAAGAATCAAACCATAATCTTAGAAATGAAGGAAACTATAAACCAAATTAAAAACTCAAATGAGAGTATCATTAATAGAGTGGAGCAAGTAGAAGCTAGAACATCAGATAATGAAGACAAAATATATCATCTGGAAAAGAGGCTAGCCATCTCAGATAGGCTGGTTAAAAATCATGAGAGAAGCATACAAGAGATATGTGATAATATAAAAAAACCAAATTTAAGAGTCATTGGGATAGAGGAAGGGATAGAGATTCAAACAAGGGGAATGAGTAATCTACTAGATAAAATAATCACAGAAAACTTTCCAGAATTAAAAAAGAAAACAGATATACAAATTGTAGATGCATACAGGACACCGAACATACAAAATCACAGTAGACCAACGCCAAGACACATTGTTATGAAGATATCCAATATACAGAACAAAGAGAAAATATTAAAAGCTACAAGAGAAAAGAGAAAGATTACATTCAGGGGTAAACCAATAAGGTTAACAACAGACTTCTCATCTCAGACGCTGAAAGTGAGAAGATCCTGGAATAACGTATTTCAAACACTGAAAGACAATGGATGCCAACCAAGAATTCTGTACCCAGCAAAATTAAGATTCAGATATGACAACGAAATAAAAATCTTTCATGATAAACAAAAACTAAAAGAATTTGCAGCCAGAAAACCAGCGTTGCAAAGCATCTTGAGAAAAACACTTCACGAGGAAGAAACGGAAAACAATAACCAAAGCCAACAGTGGGAAGTACCTCAGTAAAGACAGACGGAGGGGGAAAAACTAATCATGGTGAAACAAACGCAATTTAAAAAAAAAAAAAAACGAGATAAATAATCAAATATGGCTGGAAGTACAAACCATATATCAATAGTAACTCTAAACATTAATGGTTTAAACACTCCAATAAAGCGACCTAGGCTGGTAATATGGATCAAAAAAACAAATCCAACAATATGCTGTCTCCAGGAGACTCACCTGACTGGAAAAGACATACACAGGCTGAAGGTGAAAGGTTGGGAAAAAATATACCACGCACATGCTCCTCGCAAGCAAGCAGGAGTGGCCATCCTCATATCGAATAAAATCGACATCAAGACTAAGCTAATCCAAAGGGATAAGGAAGGACATTAAATACTGTTAAAAGGAACCATTAAACAACAAGACATAACAATTATCAATATTTATGCACCAAATAATGGCACTTCGAAGTTTATAAAACAAATTCTCCTCAAGTTCAAGAATCAAATAGACCACAACACAATAATTACGGGTGACTTCAACACACCTCTCTCACCATTGGACAGATCCTCCAAGCAAAAGTTTAATAAAGAAACTATAGACCTCAATACCACAATCAATAACCTAGACTTAACTGACATATATAGAATATACCAACCATCATCGAATGGATATACTTTTTTCTCAGCAGCACATGGATCCTTCTCAAAAATAGACCATATATTATGCTATAGTGCAACCCTCAATAAATATAAAGGGGTGGAGATTATACCATGCATTTTATCTGATCATAATGGATTGAAACTGGAAATTAATGATAAAAGAAGGAAGGGAAAATCCAATATCATATGGAAAATGAACAATATGTTACTGAATGATCAAAGGGTTACATAAGACATAAAGGAGGAAATCAAAAAATTCTTAGAGATAAATGAAAATGCAGACACAACCTATCGGAATCTATGGGACACAATGAAAGCAGTTTTAAGAGGGAAATTCATCGCCTGGAGGTCATTCCTCAAAAAAAGGAAAAACCAACAAATAAATGAGCTCACACTTCATCTCAAAGCCCTAGAAAAGGAAGAGCAAAACAATAGCAAATGCAGCAGAAAGCAAGAAATAATTAAAATCAGAGCGGAAATCAATGAAATTGAAACAAAAGAAACTATCGAAAAAATTAACAAAACTAAAAGTTGGTTCTTTGAAAAAATAAACAAGATTGACAAACCTTTAGCCATGCTAACGAAGAGAAGAAGCGAGAGAATTCAAATTACTAACATAAGGGATGAAAAAGGCAATATCACAACAGACGTCACAGAAATACAGAAGACAATTAGAAACTATTTTGAAAACCTATATTCCAATAAAATAGAAGATAGTGAAGACATCAATAAATTTCTTAAGACATATGATTTGCCCAGACTGAGTCAGGAGGACACACACGATTTGAACAGACCAATATCAATGGATGAAATTGAAGAAGTAATCAAAAGACTACCAACCAAGAAAAGCCCAGGACCGGATGGGTATACACCGGAGTTTTACAAAACCTTTAAAGAAGAATTAATACAAATACTTTTCAAGTTATTCCAGGAAATAGAAAAAGAGGGAGTCCTTCCAAATTCATTCTATGAGGCCAACATCACATTGATTCCGAAACCAGACAAAGACACATCAAAGAAAGAAAACTACAGACCAATATCTCTGATGAACCTAGATACAAAAATCCTCAATAAAATTCTGGCGAATCGGATACAAAGACACATCAAAAAAATTGTGCACTATGATCAAGTAGGATTCATCCCTGGGATGCAGGGATGGTTCAATATACGGAAATCAATAAATGTAATTCACCATATCAATAGACTTAAAGATAAGAACCATATGATCATCTCGATAGACGCAGAAAAAGCATTCGACAAAGTACAGCATCCCTTTATGTTCAAAACATTAGAAAAACTAGGGATAACAGGAACTTACCTTGATATTGTAAAAGCTATTTACGCAAGCCCCAGGCAAGCATCATTCTGAATGGAGAAAAATTGAAGGCATTCCCCTTAAAATCAGGAACAAGACAGGGTTGCCCTCTATCACCACTTCTATTCAATATAGTTCTCGAAACACTGGCCAGAGCAATCAGACAAACGAAAGAAATTAAAGACATAAAAATTGGAAAGGAAGAACTTAAATTATCACTATTTGCAGATGACATGATTCTATACCTAGAAGACCCAAAATGGTCTACAAAAAAACTACTAGAACTAATAAATGAATTCAGCAAAGTGGCAGGATATAAAATCAACACGCACAAATCAAAGGCATTTCTGTATATCAGCAACAAAACCTCTGAAATGGAAATAAGGAAAACCACTCCATTCACAATATCCTCAAAAAAAAATAAAATACTTGGGAATCAACCTAACAAAAGAGGTGAAAGATTTATAAAATGAAAACTACAGATCCCTAAAAAGAGAAGTAGAAAAAGATCTTAGAAGATGGAAAGATATACCCTGTTCATGGATAGGCAGAACTAACATCATCAAAATGGCGATATTACCAAAAGTCCTCTATAGGTTTAATGCAATGCCAATCAAAATTCCAATGGCATTGCTTGTAGAAATAGATAAAGCAATCATGAAATTCATATGGAAAAATAAAAGACCCAGAATAGCAAAAGCAATTCTAAGCAGGAAGTGTGAATCAGGTGGTATAGCAATACCAGATTTCAAACTATACTACAGAGCAATAGTAACAAAAAAAGCGTGGTACTGGTACCAAAACAGGCAGGTGGACCAATGGTACAGAATAGAGGATTCAGAGACTAATCCACAAAGTTACAACTATCTTATATTCGATAAAGGGGCTAAAAGCATGCAATGGAGGAAGGATAGCATTTTCAACAAATGGTGTTGGGAAAACTGGAAATCCATATGCAACAAAATGAAACTGAATCCCCTCCTCTCACCATGCACAAAAATTAGCTCAAAATGGATCAAGGACCTTGATATCAAATCAGAGACTCTGCGTATAATAGAAGAAAAAGTTGGCTACGATCTACATATTGTGGGATCAGGCTCCAAATTCTTTAACAGGACACCCATAGCACAAGAGTTAATCGCAAGAATCAACAAATGGGACTTACTTAAACTAAAAAGTTTTTTCACAGCAAGAGAAACAATAAGAGAAGTAAATCGGGAGCCTACATCATGGGAACAAATTTTTACCCCCCACACTTCAGATAGAGCCTTAATATCCAGAGTTTACAAAGAACTCAAAAAATTAGACAATAAGACAACAAATAACCCAATCAACAAATGGGCCAAGGACCTGAACAGACACTTCTCAGAGGAGGACATACAATCAATCAACAGATACATGAAAAAATGCTCACCATCTCTAGCAGTCAGAGAAATGCAAATCAAAACTACCCTAAGATACCATCTCACTCCAGTAAGATTGACAGCCATTATGAAGTCAAATAATAACAAGTGCTGGCGAGGATGTGGGGAAAAGGGTACTCTTATACATTGCTGGTGGGACTGCAAATTGGTTCGGCCAATTTGGAAAGCAGTATGGAGATTCCTGGGAAAGCTAGGAATGGAACAGCCATTTGACCCAGTTATTGCCCTTCTTGGTCTATTCCCTGAAGACCTTAAAAGAGCGTACTACAGGGATACTGCCCCATCGATGTTCACAGCAGCACAATTCACAATAGCTAGACTGTGGAACCAACCCAGATGCCCTTCAATGGATGAATGGATTAAAAAAATGTGGCATTTATACACTATGGAGTATTACGCAGCACTAAAAAATGGCAAAATTATGGAATTTGCAGGGAAATGGATGGCATTAGAGCAGATTATGCTCAGTGAAGCTAGCCAATCCCTAAAAAACAAATACCAAAATCTTCTTTGATATAATGAGAGCAACTAAGAATAGAGTAGGGAGGAAGAGCAGGAAGAAAAGATTGACATTAAACAGAGGCACGAGATGGGAGGGAAAGAGAGAGAAAAGTGGAATTGCATGGAAATGGAAAGAGACCCTCATTGTTATAAAAAACTACATAAAAGAGATTGTGAGGGGAATTGGAAGAAAAATAAGGAGAGAAATGAATTACAGTAGATGGGATAGAAAGAGAAGATAGGGGGGAGGGGGATAGTAGAAGATAGGAAAGGTAGCAGAATACATCAGTCACTAGTATGGCATTATGTAAAAATGTGAATGTGTAACCTATGTGATTCTGCAATCTGTATTTGGGGTAAAAATGGGAGTTCATAACTCACTTGAAACTATTGTTTGAAGTATGATATGTCAAGAGCTTTGTAATGTTGTGAACAACCAATAAAAAAAAAGAAAAAAAATAAGAATTAATAAATGGGATGGAAAAAAAAAGAATGCATGTTGGGTCACACTTTGGGATTTTTTTTTGTCAATGAGTCATATTTTAAGAAAATATATTTGATTAAGGCTTTTAATCCCCAAAGATTATGTATTTGATTTAATTCTCTTCAAGAAGAAAATAGATTTTTGTAATTCCTTTCCTGAAGATGGTTTCATTTAAATTGGACTGTCCTAACATAGAATTACCAGTATTCATAAAGTGCAGTTAAGTGCTCATTTTCCTTTAATTCTGCATCTTTAATTCCTTTAAGATTTACTGCACATTTTACTAGTAGAGAAACTGCACTACTTTGATTATTTCACAAACAAGTGAGTTTTCATACCATTCTCCTGCTTTCCACACAGGCCTTTGCTAATGCAGGGACCAAGCTCCTTGCATCTAACTCCTATCCCACAGTCCATGGAAACTGCATGGGGTCTACAAAAATGTCTGAAAAATTTCTCTTCAGGAAAAAAAAGTTGCAAGTCTCTTAAACATTGTATCAGTTTTTAGGAACCATGACCTAGGTATCAAGTAAATGAGAGAGCTTTTTCTTCTATAAAGGCATATTTACCAAGATGGACTCACGGCATGATCAGTATTCAGTTTCAAAATGTGATTTGCAGTTTTTTCATTGTTTAAGTGGTTTTCCTCTACATAGTCAAAACACATTAACTACCATTTTTTTCAGTATCTTGGAATTATTTCATATTCTCTTATAGGAAAGAGAAATGGAATTAAAACCCCTTTGTTAGTGTGAATCTAGCAACAGTTTGCTCTGTGAAGGGAATAGTGCTTGGTGATGACTCTCCTTGTGACAATAACTGGATGAAACAAAATTACAGCAACATCAGCACATCTACATCCTCTGGGTTGAAGTTTTAAGTAGTAGTAATAATATCCTTTCCCTGAATTTCTCTACTTAAGGATACCAGGGAACTACAGCAAGCCTTTGAACTCCTTGGCATCTTCACGACCATTTTACCTCATAATAGCCCCCTTCAATACCTGCATAGACATCAGAGGACACTAAGCGGGACCAGCATGCACAAATTATTCCTCTCCATTGCTTATTTGGGACTTTCAAAACCAGTTAATCCTCAGTCTATCCCTAGGATTCCTCCCTCCTGTCACAAAGAAATCTGAGTAACAGACCAAGTAACAGAGCTTTGGGAGGAAATATATGGTACCCATTAGGAATTTTTGTTTCCTACTCTAGACAAAGCAATAGAAAGTATTTAGTCCTGTTAGAATGCTCACCTTTCTTCCTAAGGAAAGAGTAAGAGGAGAAAAATTAGACCACCCTGAATATGGCACAATGAGATTTCTTCCCTCTTCACCCACTGAGGGTTCTTGCCAAAGCAGCTGTGACTTAGGGTGACTGAGGAAGCAGAGGCTACAGCTGGAGGAAGCACAGAGGCAGGAGTGCAGAACACTCTTTGCACAGAGAGAACATTTCCAATAATTAGCAAGGTCCTTCTCAGAGTCTTGTATCCATGTCGCACCAGAACAACATGAAACAAGGATGTGATTTTCAGTATAGTTCATTTATAGCCAGTGAAAGAACGTGGTCATGGACAGCCACAGCGGCTGGTCTACTACAGCAGTTCATGCCTCATACCTTCTTTGGAGGCAGCTTGCCACTATTTGGTTAATGCTGTGATAGCTGGCTCAGAGTGACACGATGCAGAGCAAATAAAATAATGAATACACCCTCCATTCCTATGCCTCTCTGTGCTCCCTCATGGCCCTCAGATAGATCATTTGCTTTCTCTTGGACTAGAACAGTTGCCTAGCAGTGGAATGGATGGTCCTTATGATAGGTATGTTTACCGTTTGTGTGTGTGTGTGTGTGTGTGTGTGTGTGTGTGTGTGTGTTTTACCGAGGACTGAACTAAGCACAAGGGTGCTTTACCACTGAGCTGCATCTCCAGCCTATTTGTTTTGAGACAGTGTCTTGCTAAATAGCTGAGGCTGGCCTCAAACTTGTGATCCTCCTCCCTTGACCTCCCTAGTAGGTGAGCTTACACACACCACCTCTAGCAATGTTTAACTTTTTAAGAAACTGACAAATTCTTTTCCAAGGTAGTGTTCCTGATTTTATATTCCTATCCACCAACAGTGCATGATAGCTGCTCTCCAGAATCATCAATACTTAGCATGATCAGTCTTTAATTTTAGCAGTTTTCACAGGTACGTGATGGTGCTTCATTGTAGTTGTGAAATATATGCTTCGTATGACCAATGATATCAAGCAGCTTGTCATGTCTTTATTTACCATTTTTATTTCTTCTTTACTAGGTTGTCTGGTCAACTCTTTTGCCCACTTTTAAAACTGGGGTTGTTCACTTTCTTATTGTTGAATTTGAGAGTTCTGTATATATCATGGGTAGAGATACTTTAAATGTTTTGTGAACACTTTTTTTCTGTGCTAGGAATCAAACCCAGAGGCTCATGCATGCTACACAGGCACTCTCCTAGTGAGCTCTCCATGCTTTATATATTTTGAATGTAAGTCCTTCTTGGAAGGAATTCACAAACTGACTCAAAAATTCATAGGAAAATGCAATATACCCAGAATAGTCAAAAAGAGGAACGCAGCAGGAAGCTCAATGGCCAACATTGTCTGCTTTCAAGACTTTCTATGAAGCTGTAGTAATAAACACAATATGGCTGTGCATAAAAACTAGTAAGTAGAAGAATAGAGCAGAATTTAGAGGACAGATAGAAGGACACCTATATACAATGACTTTTGACAAAACTGCAAAGGCAATTTAACACAAAAAGAAGTTTTTCAACAAAAGTTTCAGGAATAACTGAATTAAATATGCAAAAGTATCAATATCCACCCATATCTTATACCACATACAAAATAGAAAAACCTCCAGAATAAATCATAGACCTAAATATAATACAGAAAACAAGGACCATATACACAAACATAAGAGAAATTTATGTCACCCTGAATTATAAAAAAATGTGTTAGATATAATACCAAATGCCTGATCTTTAAAAGGACACACTGACAATCTGGACTTCACCAAAATTTAAAACTTCTTCTCTTGAAAGAGATGAAATCAATATAAAGACAAGCCACAGACAGTGAGATAATATTTACCAAAAGTAACAAAAATTTTAACATTGCCCAATTACCATGTGACATTCACTAAACACTCTTTCTTGCACAGAGGCCACTTAAGTGTGTGTGTGTATTGAATAAGCACCTTACGAAGTACATATAATTTTTATTGTAATTGAATATATGAATGGTATAGGTGTTTAGGAAGCTAGTTTAATGATATAAAAGTAGCTAGCAAGGAAGCCAAAATTGGAGCACAGACTATCTATCGACTTCAGAACCTAAACTCTTCATATCTCCAAGGTAAAACAAATGCCATTTTTCCTTTCTTTTTTTTCCAGCCTGAGGAGGACTTTCTAAAACATAGCTACACTCTATTAAACCAGACTACCTTTGAAACTTCCTGGGATAGGTATTTTGCAGGGCCATGTCTAGTAGGCCACACTGAATTTACAACATCCTTTTTCTGTAAGCCTTTTGTGTAAGACTGAGCAAACCAAGAGGTTATCAATGTTTCCAGCCTGGCATCAGCAACCTAAAGGCAGCAGGAGTAAGTTTGTATCAGCACTAGTGCTTAGTATAGCAGCCATGAGCTCCAGTTCCCACATTGTCCAACTTACTCTTTTGGAGCAAGGGACATTCCTGCTTTAGAGTACAGAGTGGTTTGTTATGCCCAAAAAGAATGTGTGTACCTCCATCAGCAACCACTTACACCTGGAGAGTGACCAAGGCATGGAAACGCATATTTTTCTGTAGGTCTGAGCCCTCCCACTATTCCCCACCAGTCCTTGAAGAAGAAAGTATCCACTCCTAAAGACATCAGGCTGAAAAGTCCCATATGCTTGGGTACCCCTGTTTAGGGTAAACAGGGTGACTGTGAAATCTCAGAGCCTGGGTGTCACAGATCTGCAAGGGTCCAACTGGCATTTAGAATGCTCCCCAGGTAGCACTGAAGATCTCTTTGTCCTGGGAGGGGTGTGTATACGACCCTGGTCACAAGGTTTCCTAGTGCTCCTTCTATGCATGTTTCACCCCAGGCCCACTGAGTGAATGTGAGGGGACCAAGAATGTCCATTATAATGAGCTCTGGGCCAGCCCACCTCATTTTCACAAGCGCAAGTAAAACACTTTGATATTAAAGCAAGAGCCACAGGTAAACTAAATGTCTTTCTCTGAGCACTAGAAATAATGTGGCTTGCATAGTTTATTCAAAACCTGGTAACTGCTGAATGAACTCTGTTTTGAACTCTCAGTGCCAGGAGTCTTATGATTTCAGGTTTTTGACATTATGTCAGTGCCTATGGCTAAGAAAACAAAAAACATTCAGCATGTAGCCTCCACTATTCTCTAGTTTCATGGGACAAAAAGGACAGGATCACATTCTTATTCCTATTATATAAAGTTTTATGTTTTTTTTTCAAAGTCTTCACATCTTTTCACCTTCAAAAGGAGGAATACAGTTAACTGCTCCTGCCTACTCTGCTGGCAGGATTTGAAGATCACAGTTTTCCTGGATGTTCTTGATTAAGTGGCTAAGATACATTGTTTGAACTCCCTTCTCCCAAAGAAAGTCACCCTTTCTAACTTTAAGTCAGACACAAAAACTACCTCCAACAAAACTTTAAACTGTCGCATTTGGCATTTGCCACACCCAAGGTGTGGCTCATTTTGAAATCTAGCAAAAATGATAAATATGATTGTTCCTTTGTGTCACATACTTAAAATTTAAATTTTAATCAAGTTAGAATGTATAAAATTTTTATATATGGGTGTGCCCTGGACACTTTCACATACTTCAATTTTGAAAACTCTTGGGTTTTTCATTTGGAAGCAGATTTTAAATTCTATGTACAAGAAAAATCATGGAACAAAACATCTGTACCTATATCCATTTATCATTATCATCTGTGCTGATATGACAGGCTCCAAGAAAATAGCTTCCACCCACTGGGGCTCCCTCCCCCAGCTATCTGTCTAAAATCACAGTATTCTCTCTGTGTATATTTATATTACTTTACAAATGTATAAGATCAGGCCTTGTTTGAGAAGAAAATCCTTCTTTTGACTTGTATAATTCTGATTTTCTTGATAAATGGAGACTATCCTACACAGGCACATATGTAAGTGAGAGTGTCATTTGCTTCTAAACAAACATTAGAGGCAGCAATGAATGAGGTTTAGGGGACAGGAGGTTATTGCATCTACCTGAGAAGCCAATATTAAATAGTTGCTCTTCCTTCATCAGGAAAAAGGAATGTGCTTTATGACCAATTGTCATAAAGTAGCCACATGGTGAAACAAAATACTTGTCTTCTACAAGTATTTCAGTTCTGGGAACGAAGGCAGACAGGAAGAAAACCAAGTCCACACAGGGGGTAGACCCTAAGAAATGAGGTCCACATCTCTTTCTCTCAATTTTCAATGAAAATGAAGGCAGCAATCCATGCCATGTACATGAAGGAAGAAAATTCTTTGGATAATTCATCTCCAAGTGTGTTTGGGAGGGTTTGCAGGGTGAAGCCACTCAAAATTCATTTCCCCACTAACTAAGAGTTTTTATGCTCATTTCACATCTGAAGGGCTTAATTATTTTTAGAAGGGTACACACAAAGCCCCACCAGAGTTCATTGTGCAGTTTAATTTTGAACCCTTGAAGGACAGCTTTTCCGTTAGAAATCGAACGCAAAACGTCCTTAATGAACAGGCGTTTTTGCAGTGTGGGGCCCAAGCAGGATCTCAGGACTAGAAGTATGAATTTTATGCTTTGTTGCCAAAGGAGACTGTGGACATTCTCACCACCTTATTTAAAGCAGGATGCACTAATGCGTGAAGTGGTGCATTAATGGCCTAAATTAAGTTACAGGTATGAATTTTACATAAAACGGATTAATATTATATGTCATAGCAGGATTTTAAATACTCCTTGTCCATACATTTTTAATCTTTACGTGCTCTAATTTATGTAGAAAGCAGTTGCATTTCCTTAGCCCACTTATGCATCTAGATGAGTAAAAGAAAAACCCCTGACGGTTTTGTTTTATTTATTTTTTTCTTCACCATAAAACTTGCATTCGATTGGGCTTTCTCTTTTCTTTTGCTAAGCTTTAGCGTTAAATGAAAGAAAGAAAACGAGAGGTTCCACATTCCATTCCATCATTATGGTTTCAGCAATTGTCAAAAGGCGAATAATGAAACGGAAGGGAAAATATGGAACAGAACTTCTTGAACAGCTTCTTTCTTAAGGCACTGGAATCCCAGAGGTGGCAGAGAGACCCTGGGCCGCGCTGTTGGGAGTGGCAGGGAATCCGTGAGCAGGGCCCAGCGCTCCCTCAGCAGCCTAGGCGGGAGGAGAGTGAATTCCAGCCCCACATTCCCGCAGTTCATCCCAGGAACTTCTCTCCTGTTTCCCCTCCCCTGAGCACACACCAGCCTGGCCCGAATCCCACCTTGCACTCTTTGGTCAGAAACCCAACCCACAGCGTTGACGGAATGGAGTGCTCTTCCCTTTGGCCCAAGCGTCATTCCCTGAGGTGGCACTGCCCTCCTGATTAGCAGGCCACTCCCGACTCCGCACCCCTCCCGCCGCTCGCTCGGGTTGCCGGGCTCCCCGCCTCACAGCACCTCCCAAAGCCCCCACCCTCGCCACCTCCCTCCGCGCACCAGCCTGCGCAAGGGGCCCAGCTCCGCTCCAGCTGCGCCCCTACCAGGCCCGGGCGCTGGCCCCGCCCCCGGGGCACGCGGCTCAATAAATACAGCTGCACTGCCGGCAGGGGAAGAGCACAGTGGAGGAGGCGCGGTAGTGAGTCGCTGCCAGGAGTGGGGAGCTCTTGGGCTAGGGGAGCGCGGCGGTGGCGACGGCGGTTCCGCTTAGTCTCAGCTCCGAAGGGAATAACAAGGGGGCCCAGATGGGCTACTTTTCCACCAGTACTTCCGACTTTTCTTGTCTTTGGTTCGGGCCCAGTGTCGCCCACTGAGCAGAGATTCCCCTCGCAAAACTTGAGCGACCTTTCCATCAATTGTTGGGCTCGGATCGCCGGGAGCCCCGAGTGCACTGGGCACGAAGGCAAGGGGAGAGGAGCCAGCCTCAGGCGGGGGCCAAGCGGAGCTTGCCTACCTCCCTCGCACGCCCCATCAAGTCCTTTCGCACCGGGCGCAGGGTGCGCGTGATGAAGGCGGTGAGCCCGGTGCGCCCTTTGGGATGCGGCAGCGGGGAGCTGGCGCTGTGCTGTCTGGCCCAACATGGCCACAACCTGGGCGGCTCGGCCCCCGCGACCGCTGTGGCGGCAGCGCACTGCAAGGCAGCCGAGGCGGCTGCCGAGGAGCCTTTGCTGTGCCTGCAGTGCGATACGAACGACTGCTACAGTCTCCTGCGGAGGCTGGTGCCCACCATCCCGCCCAACAAGAAAGTCAGCAAAGTGGAGATCCTGCAGCACGTTTTCAACTATATCCTGGACCTCCAGCTGGCGCTGGAGACTCACCCGGCTCTGCTGAGACAGCCACCACCTCCCGTGCCAGATCTTGTCCGGCAGTGCCGCCTCGGACCCCGCTCACTGCGTTCAATACCGGCCAGGTGAGAGGCCCGGTGGCGGCTGGGGACAACGCCACAGGGGGTGCAGGAGGGTGGTGGCAGGGTGGCGGGAAGCAGGCTTTCCCTCTCTTCGGAGTGGAGGCTGTCCAAGAGAATGACAGCCCCCAGCTCCTTCTCCAGGCACCTGGGGCAGCCTGCTGCCAGCTAGCCGGATAAGTACAGATCAGGGAGAAAGCGCCGGGCAGGACTTGGGGCTTCGCGACCCCTGTGCTGTCAAGTCCAGCAGAGGGGTCTCCCCAGGCTGCAGACTGGGGTGGGGGCTCAGCGCACCAGCTTGGTGTCGGAGCACGCCCAGGACCTTGACGAGAGTTTGTGCCTGCTAATCTTTCCCTTGGTGTTTGGTTGCTGTTCCAGGCCGGATGGGTGAACAACATGGCTACAGCACCTCTAGGGAAGGCACCCTCAGGGGCGTTGGACGCCTCCCCCACGCATCCTGACACCCGTAAAGAGGGGCGCGGGCAGGTCCATGCTCTGGGCTTCCCAGAGGCCCTCGCTACCTCCTGGGCGCCGCTCCAGCTGAGGGCTGTGTGTTGTCTGACCTGGCGGTTTGTTTGGGTTGTTGATGGAGCACGTCTTGAGTTTGGTCGGTGGCGCCAGCAAGTCTGCAGCAGGAAGGTTCACACACCCCTCTTATTCATTCCTCTTCCACAGGTGTGCAGCCGCCTGAGCCCAAGCCAGGAGCTCTAGAGAGGGAGGGGGAAGAGCAGAAGTTATAGCAAAGCCACGGAGGAAAAGAAAACACATCAGCAAATGTTGAAACGTTTCACTCGTCATTCCAAGAGAGGGACAGGAAAGAAAATAAAATTTCATTTTTTTTTGCACGTCCATTAACATTTTACATAATATTCTCTTTTGTCTCTTCATTTATAACTGCTGCGAAGTATACATTTCTGTGGTTTTTGGAGGTGCAGTTAAACTCTTAATTAAGTGTGACAGGACTGATAAATAGATGATCCAGAGTAAATCCGACTTTAGAAGGCTACTTTGTGACCAAGGAGCTTAATTTTTGTTTTGAAGCTTTACTAATATACCCCAGAGCATTGTAGATATTTTTTTTTACATCTGTTGTTTAAGAGATGATTATAACTGGGCAGGGAACTTTCTTTTCCCTGCAAGAATATTACATATTGTATAGATAACTGAGTGACATTTCATTCCATGTATATATAGAGATGTTCTATAAGTGTGAAAAAGTATATGCTTTAATAGACTACTGAAATTATAAGATATTTTTAATTAAATATTTTTGTAAATATTATGTGTGTGTGTTTTTAATCTGTGGAATATTTATATTGGAAAATGATTTTTCAGCTCAATTGCAAAGCTCTTGGTATCTTGAATGTCTTTTCTGTTTTGCCTGGCTTTTAATTGTTTTTGTTTTGCCCAGTATGGAATACTCTGAAGTAGCAGTTTTTTGTGCCACTGAGCCGTGCTGTTCAGGTGAGCGCGCATTTCCCTTTTGGGTGACAGATCACCAGAGACGCCCTTCCCAAAGGGCTCCTCTTGCCAGGCACCCAGGTGTTCTTTGCCTGCAGTGTTTCTGAGTGTAAACTCCCAAGGAAGTGAACACTTCTCTCCGCCACCCAGTTAGCCAGCGGACCTGCATGTCGCTTTAGAACCAGGCTGCCCTCTTAAGGGACACTAGTCAGCTCTTCTCCCTGGCGTCCCTGGGCTTCTCCCCTTGACTGGCGGGCTTGCGCTGGCTGTCCTCTCTGTACCTCTAGGGAAGGCACCCTCCGGGGCGTGGACGCCTCCTAGGCTTCCCCGCGCAGCCTGACACCCTTAAAGAGGGGCGCGGGCAGGTCCACGCTCTGGGCTTTCCAGAGGCCCTCGCTACCTCCTGGGGGCCGCTCCAGCTGAGGGCTGCATGTTGTCTGACCTGGCGGTTTGTTTGGGTTGTTGATGGAGCACGTCTTGAGTTTGGTCGGTGGCTCCAGCAAGTCTGCAGCGGGAAGGTTCACACAAAGGAAAAAAACTCCTGACTTTTCTTAATTTGTAGACTTTCATTGTATAGGCACAACCAAAGAGTAAGAGTCATTTGAAACCCTGGAAAGAATGTAAATACCCCACACAGTGGACATTGCTTCTAAGGTTGTTATAAAATCCTCACATCTCAAACATCTTATGGTAAAGCTGGAAAGAAAAAAAATACCTTTTCATTTCAAAGAACTCATATATTCTGCTATTGTATAAATCCAATTTATTGTTAAGCTTTAACTGCAGTTTTAGAACTTTTAAGAATTTTGACTCCCCAATACCTATTGTATTAGATGCCTTCTATGACAATAAATCTTCACTGAGCAAAAGGTTCTTAAGTTTGTGGTTTTTAATTGACTTTTACTGAGTTATGTGATGGTTCGTTGTCAAGAATGGGTCTCTTGATGGATCACCTCAATTATTTACAGTGTTTCTTACCATATGATAAAAAATGGGGCTCAGAAAGGGCTCATTTGAAAGGAAAAAAAAGCTGCCCTACTCTTCAGTGTCTTCGAGGTCAGGAAGCAGTAGCTTCAAGAAAGTGCAGGACTCTGTCCAGGGGAAACTAGGCCAAAACCCAAAAAGGTACATAAGGGAGACTCCAAGGAACTGTTTCATAGTAGTGCACAGCCTTTCTAGTTGGCACACTTGAATTACACACATGCTAATAAGTGCAGCAGTTAGCACTAGGGTCTCAGCAGGGCCCCACCCACACCCTGCAGCCTGCTGAGGAAGAAAGCCCTTCCACTGCTCTTCCTAAGCCCAGAGTCATTGGCTGGCTCCAGAGCGAATCCTTCCAGGGCTGCCCTCAGTCGGTGTTCTTCAGACCCTATGGTTTCTTGCAATTATAAACCATGACATTTTGCTAAAGTGTTATTAGCTTTATTGATTAGAATCATGGCCCATTAGATTTTAGAACTGTGATTTTACTTTCTCTACCTGGAGCCCTGACTCAATCCATTCTTTAAAAGATTAAACCAACCAACCAACAGACAGACACAAACAACTTAACCAAAGGGAACCCATTTCCTCAGGGGAGATAACCTGTAGTCTTTAGACTTAATTGAAAATGCTTGGAATTTTCAGTGAAGTTTCACAAAGGTTTTGTGTTTGAGGACCTCCTTAACACTGATTCGTGTGTTCTGCCTCTTTCTACAGTTTCCCCTAAGCACTGAAACCCAGGTAATCCACATCCACATCGCCAAGGGTTTTCTAACTCACCCAAGCAAAGCAAGCCAGCATGGGGCTGAAGTCAGTCCCTCATTCTGAGGCACAACAAGAGCGCTGTGAAAACCCGAGTTAATTTGAAAAGTGCCTCTGAGTCCATAAAAGGGGACACACCTCAGGATCTGGAAAAGGGGAGCAAAGTGTGTTGCCTGTGTTCCTCTGGCTGGAAGATGGCTAAAGAGGAACTGAACTTAAAATGTTTAAATAAAGAGAACCAAGACATATTTTCTACATGAATCCACTGGTATCTTTTTTTTTTCTGGAGAAGAAAGCTCATACTATAAATAGGAACTTTCTAAGAGATTATCATGGGTAAATGAGAGGCCATTATAGGCTTTTGATGACTGTTTCTCAATTGTTTATGACATAAAATACCTACCTGCACTTTTGAAATGCATGTAATAAAATTGATTTTTCAAAATTCTATTTTTTCTCCAAAGTTCAAGTTCCAAGGGAAAGAACTGTGGTCTTACAGTTCTTCGTGCAATTTCATGATGTTGAAGAGACTGAATGTACACGTGCAAAAACAGAAAAAAATACTGACTCAGTCCCCTGCCTTCTGCTTTTCACAAAGTTATTTCAACATGGATCATAGACTAAAAGTAAAGTGTGAAATTATAAAACAGCTACAAGAAAACAGGAGAGTTCCTCTGTTTGGTGATGATGTTTTAGGTAGAACACCAAAAGCATGATCCATAGAGGAAGCCCAAGCTAGATCGTTCTTATGGTTAAATCCACCACATCTGTGTGCTCAGACCCACCCTCCAGTCTGGAAAATATGTGGGGCAGAGAAGGGGCACAGACGATTCAGCCCATAGTCAGAGCTAACCAATTATTGGCTGTGTTCCTTCAGGCAAGTGACTTTTCCACATTTCAATTGCCTCATTTGTAAAATGAGTATAAAATCATAATAACCTAGGTTTGGTAGGGTTATCTGAAGATAAAATAAAGTAACATACCTGAAAAAAAATTTCAGACAGTAGTTATAATTCTGGTGTATATAAAAATCATCTGGAGAGATTTTAAAATTGTGGATTCTTGAGTTCCACTCATTCTCTTGTCCCCACCACTGAGGCCTTGATTCATCAGGCCTAGGACGGTCTGCATTTTAGTGTTTCCTAGGAATCTCGGTTTGAGAAACTTCAAAAAGTCATAAAATAATATGTCAGCTTCAGCCATTTCCAGGATATTTATCCTCTTTGATATCAACTTCCAACTCTGCAGGAGCTCTAATCAAATAAACAGGAAAGGTTAATGTGACACAGTCAGAGAGGTCACCTGGGAGACAGCTGCTTCAAGAACAAAATGCTGGAGGGGTCCTGGGACAAGTGAGCACCAAGTGCTGGCTTCTCACGAGCCCTGGCTTTCATCCAGACTTGATTTGACTCTTATTTTCATGATAACCTACTTTGTTTTCATATTAAATCACATTCTTTTCCAAGGTAAAACTCAAAAGAAAGAAAATGTCCCCCTTCTTATGTGTCCTTCTCCACCAACACCTTCCCTCACTACCTCTGTGATGACATGAAAAGTGATTGGAGAAGGTGCCTCAGGGGCAGAATGGCTTTTATGGTAAAGGGACTCTCTGGGAAATACACGATTTCCCTGCTGTGTTCAGCACTACTGAGAGGCCACTGGGGCCCAATGGAGGCCAACAGCTCAACAGTCTCATCCAGCATGACAGTCACATACGGAAATTGGTAAATGGTACAATTGTACCTTAATTTCATGTAATAGATTTCTTTTTTTGGTAGAATTACATATAATTTTTATGAATCAAAAAGCAATGGGGAAAATAATAGCTTTAACTCTTCCAAAATTGAATAAGACTTTTTATAAATGAAAAAAGTCAGTAAGTCTGTGGAATTTGATTGATTGCAGTGTGGCCCCAGGCAAGTTACTTAACCTCTCAGAGACTTGCTTAAACTTCTAAAGGGGACTCTGGTGGCAATGAGAGTCAAAACCCAACACACTGCCAGGCGCGTGAACTTGAGTGTCTGTTAGTTCCTTTCCTATAAGCCTTGTATCTATCTTCCTGTTTCATAGAGGTAGGTTTCAGCAGGCCACATGCTTGCTGAATAGGGACAGAAATGACTGAAGGACACTTGACTCCTTCCAGTGTAAAAATAGGGTTAAGAAAAAGGGAGGAACATGGTGTGTGTGTGTGTGCATGTGTGTGTGTATGTGTGTGTGTGTGTGTGTGTGCATGTGTGTGTTAACTCAGTATGGCACCCAAAGATTTCACAAATGCACAACCTTTTCAAGGAGGCAAAAGGCTTCAAACCTTCTAACTGCAGAAACTATTTTCATTGCATCTCTTTATTTCCAGGGCAAAGGGAGGAACCCAGGTGAGGGCTCACAGGAGGCTGAGCAGGACCAATACCTGCTGGTCTTGCCTACAGCACAGCCAGGTCCAGAGCCTGTGTGTCCTTAGTCTGTTTTCTGATATGTGGCTGAGTGGCCCAGAACTGAGACAGAGGCTAAGCTCCACTTTCTGGATGGAGCCATAATGTACCCTAGCAAGGTTCCCCAGGTACAGAAACCACTGACTAGAGTGGTGCTCAGTGCAGCAAGTGGTGCTTCAGAAACAAGCTAAGGTTGAGAGCTGCATAAAATTTGCATCTTTCTTCATGGCTTAGGAAAGTGAACCTTTCATAATTTATGTTGAAAATATATTCTGGTAGTTGTACATCCCCATGAGGCTAAAGTGGAGGCTAATTCAACAGGGTTGGAAACCAATTCTCTGAGGGTCCATGTGTCCATTGCTGTATTTAAGTGAAAAATAAAATAGTGGAATTTCAAAGAAAGTCAAGTTCCATCATTTTTCTGATAAGGAAACTGAGGCTGTGAAATTTTAAAAATGTGCCTTTTGTAAGGAACTTGAGGCCGAGGCAGAGCTGCCAGTGGAACTCAGGCCTCTGACCTGCAGTGACAGGGACCTTGCTTAGTTCAATATGTGGCATGATCATTTGTTCTAGTGGGCTGTTCTCTCTCCAGCATTTACCTTGAGTCATTTTTTTAGTTCCCATTTTCTGGTGCATGTATTTATTTCTCCAAATAATTTTCTTCTTATAAAAATTCTGTAAACATAGCCATCTTTTCTGTGTATGTAATTTGAGGACTGACTGGAGTCATTCCTAAGAGAACTATTTTTTTTAACTCTAGAGATGTCTGCTCCAGGAAAGAAACATGTATCTTTTTGTCTAGAGTTATTTGAAATGAAAAACTTCATGATCACTCTGGATTATTTCACTCTATCTTAGACTCTAAGGGTCCCTTTAAAGACCCAAGGAATTCTTAATGATCCCAGAGGGCACTGGATACCCTATTTATTAACTTGCAGTTCAAATTTCATGACATGAAACACAGTAAAAACAAAACAATCTTCTGCTTCAGGATTGTAGAGATTACCAAGAAACACAACAGGATCATGTGGACCTGTGTGCTCTTCCTATACATAGGAAGGGAATGCTCTGCTCACTGACATCCATAAAGGGGCTGATTAACTCAGCTCTGTAGGAACTGTTTAATATTAAATCAGCCCAAATTTAAGGACACGTTTCTTAGAAACCCTTTATCTAGCATCAGGTGTATATGTAGACAGTACAGCATCTGGTAATTTTGAGGTTATAAGAGAAAAAAAGACCAAAAAAAAAGGAGAATGTGCATTTTCTCAACACAGTTTAAATAGTCCAACTTGTTGATGGAGTAAAAAAAAAAATCATCAATTCTTTTCATCTTTTTAAAAAAATAATAACTATTCTCAAACAGAGGGCTCAACTGTTATAGGCACCTTCTGGATTGCTATGTCATTTGACATTTTCTTGGTAAGTCAAAACAATTCTAAAATGCTTTTCATAAAAATTGAAGAATGAATATGATGACTTAAAACCAGGGGATGTAGCTCAGTTGGGAGAGTACTTGCCTCACATGCACAAGGCCCTGGGATCAATTCCCAGCACCACAAAACAAATAAACAAGACTACCACAGACCTCCTGAGCCCAGCAACATAATTTAAAGATGTATTTTAAGAATAAGTTTTATTTTCTTTACTCTTCCTCTCCTTCCAAAAGATACAGAGCTTCTCTGTGAAGCTGCACTTGGGATCCACACTCCAGTATCACCTTATTCAGGAAACTAGGTCATAACAATGACTACTGTATGATCCTAAGGATGAAAACCCACCACCTCAACTATGCAGGTTTGCTTAAGATTGTGTCTTTGATTGAGAACTTCAGAGTTCCTGATACTCAGCCTCCCTGAAATCCCAATCCCAGGGATGTGAAGGAAGTTTGTTCTGGAAGCACTGGAAAATCCGGAGGAGAGTTGCTCTCCTGCAGCCCTTGCAAACTCCCAGGTAGGAGGAGTATGCACACTAGGTGAAGAGGATCTGCTCATAGCAGATACAGCAGGAGCAGTTACAAGGCAGCAAAAATGTCCAGGCAGCCATTCTGCTGTGCGCTCCGTGGCCATTTCTCCTGCACTTGGGCCCTAACTTTGCTGACACCGCTGGGGCAGCTTCTGCATTGCTCACAAGGCAAGAGGCTGCCTCAGTTGGCAATGTGCCTCACCTGCTCCTCAATATCACCACGGCTTGTCAAAGGCCATTAATCAAACATTTACTTTTTAATCTAAACAGTTCTAGAAATACAAATTTCGGGCACAGTGGGCCCTAGCCTGCCTAGGGTTGTGAAAACCCACCAAATTTGCTGCTGATATTCCTCGGGTTACAAGCCACCTAGCCCTGCCGGCAGTGTGAGTTATCTGCTGCCCTCTTTCAATCTTAGGGCACACTGCACCCAAAGAAGGGCCAATGGCCTGAAGAAGGTCTCTTCCCCCTGTCAGGTGGCAGCTTCAACCTGGCTGATCCATGCTGGCATAGGGCTCTAACTCTCCCTGGGAGCACTACTTTCTCTGAAGGTGCACCTCTGCAGTGAAAGCAAACCAGAGTATAAAGCAGTAAAGGAATTAAAAGACATGAGGTTATGTTTTATTTTTTATTTTTAAATTTATTGATATATAATTGACTGATAAAATTGTATACATTTTAGGTATGGAATCTGGTGTTTTGCTATGTATTTGAAAAACAAATAAAATGAATTGATATTGAAAATTAAAAGTAACTAGATTCTTATACTTATGTACTATTTGGTAGTCCATATGTAAATTCAATTCAACATTTAAAAAATGAATTGTAAAGTTTTTCAAAATCAATACAAAACTATTCACAGGATAACTTTTGTAAATTTCAAGTGTATTTTGTATTCAGTAGAAACTTTCGCCTAGCTAATACAGCAGTTATATCTAAAGTTTTATTTCAGAAACTGATACCACTATTGCTTCTGTTTTTGTAGCCCAGAGGAACTTGTTCAAACAACTTAATCAAAAAGTAAAAAGAAGAAGGAAGGAAAGAGGAAGAGAAGGAAGAAATAAATTAAAAGTAGCCTCATTTCTATCATTTTTGGTACCTGGGAGAGGGGATTTCACCATTACTAAGTAGATTTTTACAGATAAATAAGTCAGGATTTCCTAGTTATAATGATTTCTAATACTGAATCTTGGAGATTTTTACAATACACAAAATTGATCAGTAAAGAGCCCATAGTACCATGAAAGGTTTACTCCTTTGTAAAATTATTACAACAAAGATATTCAAATAGGAAAGCAACAGGCATAAAGACAAACTGCCCTGAGCATCAGCCTCCCAAGGGGCAGGATGGGTTCTAGATGTCACAACACCTGGCAGCAATCAGTTCTTGACACTTATGTATTAACTGGGGGACTGAGTGAATGAATAGCTTGTACACATAGCCAGGTGAGAAGCACTTGTGGTGAGCAAAGGGTGGCAGCTCCAGAACTGCAGAATGTGAAGAACAGCTGTCAGAAATCTGCAGAGTTCCACTGGCTGGAGGGGAAGAACTTGGAGAACAAACTGGCTAAGTGAAGGTCATCATATACTTCTGGAAGGACCATGAGTAGGTGCTGTGGTTTGGAAATGAGGTATCCCCCAAAGAGCTCAGGTGTTAGACAACAAACCAATGTTCAGAATGAAGCGATTAGGTTGAGAGAGCTGAAAACCAATCAGTGGATTCATGCATTTGATGGATTGATAATCTGAATGGATTCTGGGTGGAAACTATTGGCAGGTGGGTATACTAGTAGGTCGCTGGGGGCATAACTGTGGATTATGCTCTGCTCCTGGCTCCACCTGCACACTCTGCTTCCTGGCTGCCATAGGTGACTGACTTCCCATAGAGTGTCCTCCTGCCTTGATGATCTGCTCATCTCAGACCTACAGCAATAGAGTTGACCAACTATGGACTAAACCTCTGAAATTGTGGGCCAAAATAAACCTTTCCTCCTTGAAGTTGTTCTTGTCAGGGCTTTTGGTCACAGCAACAAAAAGCTGACTCATACAGAGGGATTATTCCGATCTATAGAGCCAGAGAGACTGCATAGTCATATGACCACAGAGGCAAACTCAGGTGAACACAGATGGGCTTTCAAACAGGAATTTTAGGAGTTGCAAAGGCCACATATGATCCTGTTGGCTTGCCCTATGGACTCTGCAAAACCCAAATGTGTGGAATACACAATGGGAGGATTCCATGAATTCGTTTCTTGGAGGGCACACATCCCACACACAGATGGTGACCAGGGTAGACCTCAAACTTGTGATCCTCATCTGGAGTTGGTTACCCTAAAATGTGATACTTTCCTGGCCTCCTGCAGGGGCTCCAAGGGCACAGTTCTTGGGTTCAAGTCCTCAGAATAACTGAAAGAGCATCAGAAGGGAGATAGCAGTGTCTTCTGACCCAGAACCCCCCATTCAGCTGTCACATCTCCTCATCAAGGAGAGAGGAGCAGGTTCTGATAATGAACACTTATCCACTGCCCAGAAGCTGCAGCTCAGCTTCAGCAGAACTGCTGAGCTGGTTTCTGCTGTGCCTCAGGTGTCACTGGCAATACTGTCAGTTAAGCAGGGATTGCTGAATCTTTATCCCTGGAAATGAGGCAACAAATAGAATGCTCACAGCTGGATTTCCTGATCACAGTTTGAGCTTGCAAGGCTTAGGGGTGGGGAGCTGAGGAGTCATCTTTTACTGTGCTAATGGAACAGTCAATTTGGAAGACAAAATCTATAAAATCAAAGAGGGAATCCCATATTTAATCTGCTTATGGTTCTTGGATAGAGCTGTTCCTGAAAAAAAAAATAGTGATTTTCTTTCAGATAATTAAGTGAAACAAGCAAGAACCCCCTGCCCCCTGCCAAAAGTGGAAATCATTGGATTTAAACAATTTAAAAACAAATCCTGTCTTTTCTTCATAGCTAGCCTATATATATCTTGAGAGAAAGTCCCTTGCTGTATACCTCTTTTATCATCTGTGGTGCAATTTATGGTGTCATACACATGGCAGAAATAAATACGTATTTGGGGCATAAGGGAAAAAAATACAGACTGAGCACAGCTTCATTCTCCACCAACCAGAAAAGCACAGGTCTGAAAAGTAGGTGTAAAAGAGACATAAAGAATAAAAAATATGCAACTAGTATATCAGGCAGGAAATGCTCCTCGTAGGTACAGCGGGGACTTCAGCCTCATACCTAGGTTCACATCCTAGCTCCACCACCTTCTCTGTGTGACTACCAGAAAGTTTTTCATATCCTCGAGGATGAATCACTGCCTGTGCAGGACTTTTGTGCCCTATGAAAACACAAGTCAGATGGGTCAGTGCTCTGCTCCAGGCCCTCCCCCTGTGGTTCCTCGTCACCTACCAAATCAAAGCCAGTGTCTTTCTGGGAACATAGAAGCCCTCCACCACTACCCCTTTACCTCTCTGAGTTCATGTGACAAGACTCACCCTCTTACAAACTGTCCTCCTCATTGGTCACCACTGCCTCCCTTTTTATCCTTGTTCAGTGCGTCACTCCTGCCCCATCACCTTCTTAACAAAGTGGTCTGGCTTTCTGATAAGCCACCAGAAAGCATGATCTGGGAGTGTGAGGAAGTTAACTTCTGTGGGGAGAAGTTTGCCAGTAGATAGAGAAGATGGCTTTGGGCCAGGCTGAGGAATGCCTCTTGTGAATATTCCCAGACAATCTTCCTTGGGAGCCCCTTCCCCAGGACTCCGGTGCATGAGAACCTGCCACTTGCAACACCCCTTTCAAGCTCACCTTCCCCAACCTCTGTGTCCTCATTCTATGTTCTCCAAGCCCCGGCCTCACACCTCCCAAACCTCCACTTTCTAGAAAAGGCAGAGCTGCAGAAGATTCTCTTCAGTCTGTGGATTCATTTCATAATTTTCTGTCCTCCTCCTGGAAGGTAAGTTCAGTGAGGGCCGAGGTTTTCTTTTATACACAGCTGGGTGAGTGGTACCTGGAGTGGACTAGTTACTAGCCCCATGTCTGGTAGTGTACCTGGTGCTGAGGAGCTGCCCATGGGATGGAGATCTTCACAATCATTCTTATTACTTATGATGTTCACGAAGAGCTGTGCTATGTGCTAGGTCCTTTGCCAAAACAAAACAAAACAAAAACACTCGTTCCCCGCCTCCCAGAAATTAAATAAAAAGACATGTCTGGAAATATTTGCACATATTTTTAAGACCTGTCCTGCAGTGAATGTTTTTTGTTTAGTCCTGATTATACTCCAATGTTCTTTCCAATGGAAACATAAACAAAAATCATGGCAAAAATAAGAGAAGCAGAAACAGGAGACATAAGCAGAAGAGTAGAGAGGAGCTGAAATGACCCCTAAACAGTGGAAAGGTAGAGAATCCATGAGGAAAACAGACCCTTCATGCTGCAGTGACTCTCCTAAGAAAACAGAGTAAAGGAGACAGGAAGAAAGGGCTGTCAGAGGGACCAAGAAAACAGTGGCATCGTTTTGTAATGCTTCTCTAGCCTTATGAGCTGGAGATTGCAAGATGAACACTTAAAAAAGCTGTCATTGTCTGTTATACCACAACAAATCCCACTCTTGTAAATATTATAATGCACTATGACAAAAATAGAAGGGAGATCAATAGAGTAGAGCAGGCGCATTGGCAGGTGAGAGGAAAGAGGCTGGGGAATGTGACTAATGGAATCACGTCAGGTGCATGTACAAATACAGCCATGAATGCTGCTATTATGTGATGGTAATACACCAATAAAACAACAAATCTTAAAAAGCTCTATTTGCTTTCCATGCCAATATTTTTTTCTCATATGCTTCCCACAAGTTTTGGCAATTGCATCGACTGCATTCACATGGTTCCTAAGAGGCATTTCTTTATTTTTTATTTTTTAATATTTATTCTTTAGGTGTAGATGGATGCAACACAATGCTTTTATTTTATGTGGTGCTGAGGATCGAACCTGGGTCCTGCCCATGCTAGGCGGGCACTCAACCACTGAGCCACAATCCCAGCCCCAAGAGGCACATTGTTTCAGAGATTCAGATTTCAAATATTTCTTCGAGTTGATAATAAAAAACACTTTTTTCACATTTTGATTACATCTGTGGAAAATTCAAAAGAATCAAAGGGAAAGACACTATGGCACTAGGAGAATTTAGTGAGGAAGCAAATTTAAAATCATCAGAGAAAAATAAGTGCACATCATAAAAACCTGGCCGGCATTCTCCCTTGAACATGCATTCTTTGCTTTACCCCATAGTGTCTCTCTTGAGAGCCCCCTATGACCCTTTGAATATGTACCTACTTTCATAAACAAACCCCTGTATACACCTTTGGGAGGAAAGGAAAGGAAGAAAAACTTAGGTGTGGATCTTACAAAAGAGGGTCCAAACTCTATGTGAAAAAAAACATAAAACACTTCATTTATTAATTATTAATCCTCCATAAAACCACAAAACACTCATGGAAAGTACAAAAGCAGACTAGAACCCAGGTGCCAAGCCAACCTGTGTTCTTTGAAGGGACTCTGCATTAAAAAAGTTATTGGAAACACAAGTTATTGTATTTGTCAAGTAAATAAATAAATTTAATGCAATCTAAATTTTCTTAAATTCCAAAGTTTTTGTTTGGGGGCAGATAGACTGAAGAAAGAGTTCATTTGGAATAACAAACAAGCAAGTATAACTAACATCCTAAGAAAGAAGCGTTGTGGGGGAGAAGGAGGCGCCAGACCTCTGGGATGTCAGAACACACTGTGATGTGTCTATCCTTTAAGAAGCTTCATGTGGGTTCTCAGATAGACAGGATGCAGAAGAGAAAATCCAGAGACAAACTCACATGACTATGAAAATTTAGTATACAAGAAAGACCACATCTTAAGTCAGTAGAGAAAAGCTGTACAGCTTTGCATAGCTGTACAGCCCCTTGGGAAACAAAGTGGAATCTAATAATGCTGTATGCTAGGATAAGTTTCTATTGTTGCATGTTTAAATGGAAAACCAAAAGAAAATCATTGGGTCTTAGAAAAAACTGGGCAAATTCATCCTTAACCTGAGAATGGAGAAAACCTTAGTAAATATGGTTTAGTGTCTAGAAGCAATAATATTGATTAATTTTATCACTAAAATATTATGGAAAAAAAGCAAAAGTAAAAAGGCAGGATGATATACTAAGGGAAAAGTACATATATCCATCAATAGACTTAACTCATAAAAATGTTTTTATAAAAGACAAAAAAAACCTTAACTGAAAAAACATCTAGAAATATGAACACTTACTTTGTGGAAAATACAAATAATCAATGCAACTGACTCTTCGACACATGGGAAGATACTCAACTTCTTTTACCTGTCTCATAAAAGAAATGCAAATTAAAACTATAAGATACCAATGTATTGAAATACACCAAATATGGCTAAACTTATATGCTTATGATTCATACAGACAAAAACCTTCATTGTCACCTCTGGAGTGTGCCTGAGAATCTTCATTGTTGTGAACCAGCAGATATTTGGGCTTAGAGGTAGTAAAAGGAATTCTCTCTTCATAGAACTATTCTAATCAATGAATAAAGAGTGTTGAAATTTAAGTATCACCATTTTGCAACCCTAAATGAATTAATACATTGGAAAAAAATCCAGATTTGACAATATAAGGCTTTCCAGCCTAGCTAGCCCAATTCTGGGACCTAACTCACTAATATACTGGCAAAAATTTGAAAATGTAAATTTCAAAATGTAAATTCAATTCATTGCAGTTTCAATTGTGAGATGCACAAGACTTAGGACAACCAGATTGTCCATCTGTGGAGTGCCCAGTGAATTAACTGGGTGCTACAGTACTAGGGTTATGCAGCTGTCAAAAAGAATGAGAAACTTTTCCATAAATCTCTGATATTTATGGTCAAGTGAAAAAAGCAAAATGAAAAACAGCAACTATAATAGATTAAAAAAGAAGTGGGGGGATGTGGATGTAGAGAGAATTTCCTTAAAAATTTTAAAAAGACCTGGGAAGATAAATGTCTGTGAGTGGTTGTCTACAGAAGGATGAGGGAATACAATAAAGAGAAGCTAAGCTTCTTTGGACAAATCTTATTTTGTAGTTTTAACTTTAATACATAGTAAAAACAGCTTAAAAATCCTTAAAAATAAAAAGTAAAGTGAACCAAATGAAATTAGATAGTGTCTGGTTGAGAGCATAATCACCCAGAGGAGCTGTTCCACATGCTATTAAAATGCATTGCAAACCAATATCCCAGCAGCACTTATGTGAGGAAATAGCAACCGCTAGCAAATCATAAACTGTTTTCAGTCAAAATATTGCTCCTACAAGTGTTGGCATTGTGAATTGAAACTTGTATTTGTGTGTGTGTGTGTGTGTGTGTGTGTGTGTTATGAGATAATACAAAAATGAGTGGTTATGTTGGTTCACTGTGAACCTGGAATCTTGGAGTGCAAAAATAAAATAAAAACCATGGGTTTGATCTCTAGCACCACAATAAAAAAAAGGTAAGGTTGATGAGGCTAAGTAAGAACACCATGGCCCTACATTTGAACTAGAAGTTCCAGGATGAACTCCACATAGTTTATTATAAATGGCAAAAAACAATCAAGTAAACAAAGCAAAAGATGTTTTTAGCTGTATCTGCTGCAAGTCCTGTCATCAGTGGTTATCCCAGCAGCTAAGGGCTTCCCAGCACCCAGACTTTGATCCTAACAGTCCATTTCCCACTCAAGGGAAGAGGTTCACCTTGGAGAATAGGCTCTTCCAGACCTGGAGCGGACATGTGCCAGGAGATTCTGGAACGTTTTATCACATCAGAAAGTAAGAATGCCATCAAGCTGGCCAGGCATCCAAATCAAGAGACACTGAGGCAAGATGTGTTCATGACCCAGGGGGTCAGTAAATGAAAGTGATGGTCCATAGAACACCCACAGAATGAATGTCACTCCACAATTTTAAAAAAATGAAACACTGATTCATGCTGCAATGCAGATTACTTTCAAAATGTTTTTCTAAGTGAAAGTGGCCAGCTATAAAAGATGCCCTCTTATGTTATTCCATTTATGTAAATTTCTGGGCTAAAGGTAGATTAGTGGTTTTCTAGCTGCAGAGTGCCTAGGGCTCTAGGGAAGAGAAGGTAGTTAGAGAGAGACAGAGAATGAGTGCTAATGGGCACAGAGTTTCTTTGGGGGAGGACAAAAGTATTCTAAAATTGATTGTGGTGATGGTTGCACAATTCTTAATATATTAAAAACCATTGAATTGTATCCTTTAAATTAATGAACTGTACTGCATATGAACTACATATCTCAATAAAAATGTTTTAAAAACTATTCAGGGATCAGCCTGGTTGAAGATACCAACCATATTACATACGTTTAAATCCCTAAGTGCATAACAACAATACTTTGGATTACCTTGGAGAATGTTTGATAACCAACTTATTGCTATTAAAATCAGCAAATGCTATGGTTTGAATATATTTATCTTCCTCAAATTCTTATGGTAGAACCTGCGATCCAAGTTGGCCATAGAAGGGTGAGGTCTTTAAGTAGGGGTGAGGTGATGAGGTAAGAGTAGGGTTAGCACCCTTACCAGAGAGCTGGAGGACCTAGCTCATCCTTGCTCTTCAATTAGAAGAACAACCTTTGTGACCCTGCAGAAAGGAAGTTCACCCAGCACATATCATGCAACCGTGTCATATACCCCAAATAAGAATCTGATCAGCCCTTTCCGTCCATCCACCTGCCCCTTCACAGAAAGCACAGTGGATGCCTGGGCAGCTTAAAAGCCCAACAGGGTGAAACCTGCAAAACCCGGCTCTGGAGGATAAACATGCAGCTGCTCCAGCAAAAAAAAAAAAAAAAAAAAAAAAAAACATGAAGACCAAGAGGTGGAGAGAACCTGAAGTTAGGGAGGGAGGAGAGGGATGCCACCCAGCAACCCCCAGGGGCTTGTTTTCTTTGTGCGTGAATGAGCACATAAGGAAGAAACACAGGTGAGGTGATGGGGAAAGAGCACCAGCATTGCTGTCTGGTGTGTGCATGATATGATATAGACACCTCATTTTATCTATCTATCGTCTCTCTATATATATTTATGTATCTATGTTTTGTTCTATTGGATTGAACTCAGGACCTCACACCTGCTAGGCAAGTGATCTGTCTCTGAGATACATTCTCAGTCCAGCACACCCCTTATTTTAAATGCCTAGTGAATAACTGAAATTGCTCTAAGCGGGTTTTGAAGGCACAAAACCTCTGTGCTGCATTATTTCATTCCCATCTCTCGCTTTCCTTTCCAGCACCTGAGCCCATGTTTCCTGTCCGATGCAGCCTCCTCTCACAACAAAGATGTGTCCAAAATACGTGTCTACCCAGTAGTAGCCCACATCCAGTCCCATAATGGAAGGGTCATCCATCAGAAAAAAATGGTCCTACTCTTTGTTCTTAAGGGAAAGGCAAGGAGCTTCCCCTCACCCCTGACCCTTGTACAGCAACAGGTAGAAAAGAGGAGGTGCTTTAACTACAGCCACCCGTCCCATGAAAATGAGCAAACCCAAGCTTTATGACCCTGACTGCCAGGACCTGTACCCTCACCACTCCCTTTTCTAAGGCAGATCCTACATCTTCCACTGGTTTGTTTCTACAAAGACAGTTGCTTCTTGGTGCCCTGCAGCTTTTTGTTCCCCTCCTACCAGAATCTGCCACTTTGCCTGCCTTGGGCCTCCTTTCTGCCCAGCTGGCCGGAGGCAAACTCGGCAAGTCAGAAAAGCTTCCTCCTTTGCTCTCACTTTACTTTCACTCAGACTTTCCACTCTGCTTCTTGGTCATGCTACATCTTTGTAAAGAAAAACTGATTTTCTGAAACTGTGCTAAGAGGTGAGTGCTGATGGCCACTAGGGCTTTTTAGAACTGTCCACCTCACCCCAGAGGTGATCATATGTGACAAGATGTTGCCCAAGGAAACCAGTGCAAACCGTGAAGTGCACCCAGCACTGGCTCTTGCTCTGAGGGTCTGCATGGAGCAGGACTGTCTGGTCCTCTGAATCACCTGGGGGGCACCCCCATCCCCCAGCGGCTGGTGTCACTGTCCCCCTGCCTACAACCTTCATTTGTTGGAGTTCTAACCCTGGTGTTTCAGGATGGGACCTTATTGGGAAGTGGGGCCTTTACAGTGACAAATGATTTAAAGTGAGGTCACTAGAGTCCACCCCAACCCAATGTACTTGGTGTTCCAATAAAAGGGGAAATTTGGACACACACGTTATAGAGGGAGGATGTAGTGAGAATCTTCAGCATGAAGGTCATCTGCAAGCTGAAGAGGGCAGCCCCAGAAGAAGCCATCCCCATCAGGACTGGACCTCAGACTCCCAGCCTCCAGATGAGAGGACACAGTCAGTCGTTGAAGCATCCAATGTGGGTACAGGTTGACTGTCCCTAGTCCAACGCAACTGGGAAATTCAGCACCTGACCTCATGTATGGGTTTCAGTTAAAATGCCAACACCTAGGGTTTTTTTGTATTAAATTGCCTTCAGGCCATGCAAAAAAGGCATATATAAAAATATAAATGCATTTTATGTTTCGTCTAGAATCTCATCCCAAGATTTCTTATGACATACATACCAGTCTTACAAAATTTGCAAAAATATCCAAAACCCTCAACATGGCTGGTCCCAAGCATCCTGAAGGAGCTTTGTGCTGACAGCCCTCGAGTAGATGAATGCAGCTACTCCTTCACTCTGGGGGACTGTTTCTCTTGTCCTGTTGGGAAGACCCACCTGGGTACCTCCATGGCTGGTGACAAATGACCAAACATGGAGATACAAGAGGGGACCATGGGTGTGGTACGGTCCACCTTGTGGTGATCCTCTGGGACCCAATGGGGCAGACCCAGAGAGTCCTCCTCCACTTAGCACCACCCCCAACAGTACCCTTTCCTCAGCCCCCTCCCTTCTCAGAACAATTGCTTCATAAATCCCTTGCACAGGCGGCCTGTCCCATGCTTCATCTGGGGAACCCAACTGAAGTCATTGGGCATCCATAAAAGACCTTTTGGGACCCAGGGCCCTTTCAAGCCAGGAGGCCCATTACCCCTGCAGATCCTGACTCCACCCTGTCCTGGCATCTCTGGCTCTCCAGAAAACTCACAGCTTTGACAGCAGACACCAGGGAAGCCCCTGAAAGGAGCCAGAGAACTGGACACACTGTCAGGCAGACCCTGGGGACACGACACCAAATGCTCCTCTCCACTGAGCTGCAGAATGCAGCATCCTGTGGATGCCAGCCCTCCTCGTCCCCCAGTGAATGTCGATGCTGCTGCGTGGCCTCTTTTCCTTTCTGCACAACTTCTCCTGCATTCTAATATGTGGTTGTGTTTGGGAGATCAGGGAGCCTGAGAGAACCTGCTCAGTCCCGGACAGCAAGCCTCTCTCAGGGACAGATGAGGGAAGACAGAAAGAGAAAGAAAAGCAAGGGGAGAAATTCTTGCTGCCTTAAGGCTCACTTGGGGAAAAAATTTGCCCTGCTGGATTCCATGTGGCTCAGAGTTTCCGATCTCATTTTTCTTTTGCAGAAATGTGAACGAAGTGTTTTTTTCTCTTTTTCCCTGATTTTGCAAGAGTTTGGGAGAGAAGTAGCATTTTTGTGCTTCTTGTTTTTCTTATATTTTATCTTTAATTAGGTTCCTCACCCAAATGACAGCCCAAGGAGCAAATGGGGAAGGACATATTATATGATCCACTTTGCTTTGATCACCTTGTAGCACATCTGAGCAAAACCACACTTAGAATTTATTAATGATTTCTGCATAGCAGATGGTTTTTAGAAGTATGGGTTCACATTCGAAAGCCTGCTCTACAAAGACACTTCAAAAGCAAGTAAATTACAGAGCAAAAAGATTTCAGAAACCCCTCCATCCAGCTGTGTGTGGTGGTGCACACCTGTAATCCCATCTACTCAGGAGGCTGAGGCAGGAGGATTGCAAGGTTCGAGGCCACCCCCAACAACTTAGTGAGATGCACCTTGGGTTCTGTCTCTAAGAGCAAAAAAAAAGAAAGAAAGAAAGAAAGCCTACCCCCCCACACCCACACACATCCACCAACTTCTGTTGACCAGGCAGCTTTCCAAGGTGAACCTTCTGTTGAGTTATCTCCAGGGATCAGAAAACATTCCAGAATATTTAGCCAAAATTCTATCCTAGACAGGTATCCTCTTTATGTCGCTACAGTGCTGGGGAGGCAGCTAAGGCTGTCTTCTCCTGGCCTTTCCATCTTTCTCCAGGTCACATCAGAGGACACCATATGAATCCCTGTTTCTAGTTCTTATTTTCTATGGATATTACTCTCCTTTGGAGCCCTATTTTGAATTCTGTGTTCCAATCCAGCCTGCCATTTCAGTTCCACACACACTTATGCTTGTGAAAATACACTGCATCTAGCCCTTCCTAGACATAGGCTAAAAGACAGACAGGAAGAAGAACTTAGTTAGAGAATCACAGATAACAGGAAGGCTGCCAAAGTGGTATACTAGGCAGGTCCGAGGCTGTGGTGGAATTCTACAAAGTGCTTCAGAGGAGGTGAAAGAGCAATTCTGCTTGATTGTGGCTTTGGTAGAGCATATGGAGTTATAAAGGAATTGGCACCAAGGTCAGAAGGATCCATGTGATTTCAGAACATAGGAATGGGAGACCATGATTGGAAATGCAGAACTGTTTTGTGTGGAGGGAAGATCCTGTGCAAAGGCACTGAGGCAGGGAAGTACAACTGAGTCTGGTGAATTAAGTCTGTCTGGGGGGCCCTAGAGCAGGGAACATGGACAAGAGACAGAGAAGATAGAAAGACAGGCTAGTGTCAAAGCAGCAGGACATTGAGAGACCTTATGAGAAGTTGCCCTCCCTGTTAAGAAACAAGGGTCCTTCCAATGAGTGACTTTGTTATAGGTAGACAGTATGAGTTTGATAGGGCTACTATAACAAAGTGACACCAATTGGAAAATTTGGACATTAGATATTTGTTTTCCCCCATTTCTGGAGACTAGAAACATTTAACATCAGAGTTTCAGTAGGGTTGGTTTCTTTTGCAGGCTTACCTTGGCTTGCTGATGGCTATCTTATCTCTGTGTATTTACAAGGTCTTTCCTCTGCAAATGTCTGTCCTAATCTCTTTTTGATACAGCCATATTGGATTAGAGTCTGCCCTAAACACCTCATTTAAACTTCATGAGCTCCATGTCCAAATACAGTCCCATTATATGATACTGGTAGAACTTCAACACGAAGATGTGGTGGGTTGACACAGTTCGGCCCGCAACATAATCTGTGCAAGAAACATTCTTACAGAAGATGGAAGAAAGACCAAAAAGGAGTCAATGAAGTCAGGGAGACCAATAGAGGCTGGCACAATGGATCCAAGGATGATCAACTGTGGACAGGGAATGAAGAGATCAAAGATTTTGTGAAGACAGCTGGTTGGCACTCAGCCGCTGCTGGTGTTGTGGGTGTGAGATGGAAGGAACCAGAGCCAACTGCATGGTACTCCAAGAGCCAGCCTGAAACTAGCCTGCACCTTGGCATACTAATAGCTCATCAATAAACAGGAAGGGATTAATGGGTGAGTTGATCTGGGCAGGGTCCAGAGTGGAAAGCAAATTTGTGTTTCACAGAATTTCAGTATTGCTTGCAACTTTGTTGCAGAACTATGTGTTCCAATTCAAAAAATCAAAAAAAAAAAATAAAAATAAAAAATAATCATGAGCTTCAAAGGGTTTTCCCTCTGGGCTGGTTTTCACATCACTTGACTCCCGAAGTTCTGAGCACCTATGCTAAAGACACAATCTAAGAAACCAACCCAGGTAGAAATCATGGTGGTGATAGGTGAGATTAACAACTAGAAGAAAAAAAAACAGGAATTCAACAGAAGCATAGCAAAACAGTTATTTATACAGAGAAGTTTGGTATAAGGAAGATTCACCTTGGACTCTACCATGGACATTCAGTTACTAAACTTTCCTCTCTCCTCCCGGAACAAGAAAAGTCAATGATTTGGAGCTCCAGGCAGCTGAGAAGATTGAATGAGATGACAGCTCCACAGTGTCATCTTCCTGGACGTTACCTCCACACCAAGAGTAGACATAACTGCCCAACAAGTGTCAGCTATGGCAATGGCACTAATAGCATCTGTTATATATTGCATTTGGGTGCCTCGTCTAAGAGTCATAAGGGCCAGAGGGATGTAGCTACCCTTATTATAATAAGCAGTTCTTCCCTTTTTTATCTGACAGCAGAATCCCAGCTGTGTTCAGGGATTGGAAGGCCTGTGTTTCCAGAGGCTGGCATCCCTTTCAAGTCCCAGCATGGATCTTGATTAGTCTGACAGTCACTTGTGACTGATTTAGTCTTGTGTGATGGTTAATTTTATGCATCAACTTAAATAGGTCAAGGGGTGTCCAGATGTTTGGTTAATCATCATTTCTGGGTATGTCTTCAAGGGTGTTTCTGGGTAAGGTTAGCATCTGAATCTGTAGATTGAATGAAGCAGATAGCCCTTCCCAATGCACATGGGCCTCTTGCAATCTGCTGATGCCTAGCTAGAACAACAGGTTGAACAAGAGAGAGTATGTTTTTAAGCTGGGATAGTGGTCTTCCCTGCATAGAAATCACTTGCACTAGAAATCACACTATTATCTCTCCTAGATCATAGGCCTTAGAACTGCAGATCTTGGGACATCTCAGCCTCCATAATTGTGTGAGCCAATTCTTTGTAATATATATCCTGACTAATCCAGCTTAGGAAGAGATGCAATTGTGCATAAATACAAGGGGAGAAAATCCACTGTGGAACATCAGGGAAATCATCCCTTGATCTTAAAAGGGGATTGATGATGTTGTCATCTGCCTGGTATGCCTGGAATTGTAGCAGCCACCTATGTAGGCTGTAGCCAGCCTAAAAGGATAAATCAAATCACCCACCCAGCACCACAGAAAGGGGAGACAGAATGGATTTGGACCTAGATGATTTTGTTAAACTGATGAATTAGCAATCCTAGTACTGCCTCAGGACTTCTCATAAGGTAATAATGAATGACCTCATCCTGAACAGTTCCTTGTTTGCTTGTCTGATACTTGCAGCCCAAAGCATCTTAACTGCTAGAAATACTGGCTCACATGAAAATCCTGGGCTTCTCTTTTTCTGGTGTATTTCTTACTGTTTTCTTCACCCAGACTTGGGGTAGAGTTTGGGGGTCCTGTGCAGGGCCCTGTGAACTTTACACACCAGAGCATGTCACATAGTCCTGAAGCATCTTCCTTTTGGACACATGCTTTAGGGACAATCTTCTGTGCATGTGGCATGGAAAGCTACTGCCTTTTTAAATGATTATCATTGCTGTTCTAATTTGTGCTGTGTTGTGTTTCCACTAAAGCCTTCCAGAGAAAATTCCAAGGAACCAGCCAAAATCGCCTTGTCACTCTGACTCACTCTCTTCAGGTGACCAAGAGTAAAGTTTGCTCTTTATAATACAAAACTCTCCACACAGCGTTGCTTCCACCCACCATTTATTTTTGAACATGTGATGAGTGACCTCCACTGAGCATGCTTATGACTGTGCCTGTCCTACAGGTGATGACGGGTTGTCCCACATAAATATGTATGACCTCCCCAGTGAAGAGTCTCTTGCTTCCTCTGATGGGCAGTAAGCCTACCTTCACTCTGGTCTCCTGGTTGTGCTTTCAGCCTTATGCTCATCAGGAGGGAACCTCATGCATTTGGTTATAGAAGAACTTTGGCAAATAAGAGCAACATCCTGGGAGCCAGACACATATTTCGTGCTGACTCCTTTGTGAGTGGGACCTTATGCTCTGGAGGGACTGCTGCTCCTCCCTGGACTCTATCCAATGTTGTCAGCCTCCTGGTACTCATGTTTCTAAACCCCAGTCCAAAATTCCAACTGTGGGCTCATCAGCTTTCTCCAATTTTTTTTTTTTTTTTTTAATGTTTGCCAGGCTTCTTTTTCTGGTATGAGTCAGAGTGTGTTTACCACTGATAAGCAAACAAGTCAGCCTCCTGCCCCACAACCCTGAGCCATCTGCCATTTTTCCCAGGTTCAGTCTCCCACTGTGGGCTTGAAATCGTAGCAATCCTCACAGTGCTTTACGTTGCCTCACAAGGTTCTTCAGAGTGTACAAGCATTTTCACACGTGCCATCTATTTTAATCCTTGCAATGATGTATGAGGTAAGAAGAGCACATGATTATTCCTATTTCACAGAAGAAGAAACACATTCAGAAGGGAGGACTGAGGGGGGCAAGGTCCAACAGCAGGGAGCTTGCATGCATAGGAAGCAAGTCCAGAATTAGCAGAAGCATCTCCTCTTTTAATCCGGCTTCATTCCACACACATTTAGCCTGTGCTCCCCTGTGCTCGGCACTTCAGGGCTTTCCTGGGACAATTGTGAGGATGAGGACTCACATTCATGACACACAGGGTTCCTGGGTGGAGTCATCTCTCACACTGTGTCTGCTGTGTGGGGTTGGTGTGGCTCTGGGAAATTGCTATGTTCCATTCTTTCTTCCACTAGGAAGACTCTCCTAGGATTTTTTTTTTCTATGTTGGTAATGAAGAGTAAAAAGCAGATGATGTTTGGTGCTTATGAAGCCATCAATGTCCTTGCTAAGCAGAGAGCAGGGCCCAGCAGGGACTAGGGAGGACAGTCACACAGGAAGGGACAGGGATGCACACTGGAGAAGCCCAGCCTTCCTTGGGGAGCTGAATAGAAAATTCAACAGAGTATTAGCTACATTTACCAAATGTGTATTGTATCAATTAGTTGTTGATAACAAAATGCCCCAAATCTAGCACCTTAACAACACACCATTTGCGAGTTGTTAGGCGTGTGGCACTCTGATGGGCCAGGCCCGGTGTTCTCCCTTTGGCTGGTTCAGGAGCCTGCAGCCCGCTGGCAGGGTGGCTGGGGAAGGGCAGTCTTGGCTGGCCTGGGCTGGGACAGTTCGGCTCCAGTGCACATGGTCTCTCACCTGCAACAATCTCTCCTGGTCCTGGCCCCATGGTGAAGTGGGGGAGCATGAGTGACAGACATCTGCTGGTCTCTGCAGGCCCAGGCCCAGGCCTGCTGCACCACACACCTGCTGCGCTCTTAGAGCCTGTGCAAGTCACAAGCCAGGCCACACTCAGGATCAAGGAAACCAGATACCACTTTCTGATAAGCAGAGCTGCTGATTCTTGAAGGGAAAGAAGGAAGGGTAGAGAATGGCTATCCATTGCCTGTGTAGAATTTTGAGCCCTGAGAGAAAACTGTGTGTAAGATTGCCCTGGTCTGATTGTGAGAAATAACTATAGGTCCTCCTACAGCCTGTTAGTATGCACTGAGTAGGACCTCTAGAAAAGCACCATTGAGACTTCTTTGATGATTAAGAGATCAAGAGAATAATTTTGCTTAAGAGAATATAGCAGCCCTTACACCTAAAAATAATAGACCAGGAAGAAGGACTTCCCATCAAGGTCAAGGCTATTAGCACCTCCTGGGCAATGGTTTGGAACAAAACCAAAAGGTTATATATATTTACATAATATATATGTTATATGTATGTTTATGTATGTTTATATACATATGTGTGATATAATCATATGTGTGTGTGTGTTTATAAAAAAGGGATTCATTAGAGTGACTTTCAAAACCACAAGACAGATACTCCACAATAGGCTGGAGAGATGGAGGGACCAGTTGCTGCCCAGTCCTAGAAGCTGCAGCTCCAGAAGGAAGGAGATTGATGACAGAGCCCCAGTTTGAAGTCCAGAAACTCCGTGAAGACTCGTTGGTCAGTCTGCTTTGGAAGATTCAAGGAGCTGGGGTCCCATGTCCTCTGGTCAATTGTAGAAGCAACCCAAGTGCCCGCTCTTAATGTTCTGTCTCCATAGTCCCTAAAAGTAAGAAATATGCTGAGATTTGTTGTTGAGTTCTATTCAACATATTTTGTGGGAGGGGAGCATAAGAGACTGAACTCAGGGGCACTCAAGCCATGTCCTCAAGCCTCTTTTGTATTTTATTTAGAGACAGGGTCTCACTGAGTTGCTTAGCACCTCACCAGTTCTGAGGGTGGCTTTGAACTTGCAGTCCTCCTGCCTCAGCCTCCCAAGCTGCTGAGATTATAGGCATGTGCCACCACACCCAGCTCAATATATTTTTGAGTTTTCTGACAAAAAAGAAAAAAAAAGGAGATTTAAGGTGCATCTCACATGTGTTTTGTAAGAACACCTCTTCTATAGATTTTTTTTAAATCCCCTAAAATTTGTGGTGCAGAAAAAGAACATCATCATTTCCAGCCAGGCGCTGAGCTATAGGATATTTTAAGGTTTGACATGTTCCTATTCAAAACTGAAAGCAACTGTCAGCAAAACACATACAATTTGAAATAGATTATTCAAATTTATTTATAAATATATAATTAAAAATATTTAATGGTCTTTGATGGAATGCTAAAGATCAGACTTGATCGAATACCTTAGCAACAGTAAATAAGTGGGAAAGAAATGGACATCCCTCAATCAATCTAATCATGTGAGTGCCTTTGTTGACTGTGAAGAGCAGTTTTCTCTATTATTAAATTAGAACTTCTCCTTTCACTGGCAGGAAGGTATGGAGTTAGCCCTAGATACCTGTTAAAAATCAAACTCTATATAATTCATAAACTTGTAGAATTCAAGCACATTCCCTTTCACTGCCATGCACTGAGATGACAGCCTCACTAGAACCAGCAAGCGGCTCAGTAGAGTCCCAGGCTTGTCTGATCAAGATGCACACTCTGGACAAAGAAGCCAACCAAGACAGCCCAAAAAGCAAGGCCTCAGCACTGCTGATGTCATCTCTTTGCTGATTTACTCAGCCATTAGCATACACTTTGAGCACCTGCTTTGCACACAGCATCACCTCAGAGGTTAAGAAATAATCTTCCTCCAGCTCCATGATATTCTGTGAGGTCAGGGTCTCAGTGGTGCAAAGAGCCCGGGCCCAGTGGTTACCTGCCTCCACTCTCCTCATCCCTTCACACCTACATGGTATCTGCAGCCCTAATGTGCCCCCAGGATATTTTTAGATCTTTTCTGACATGCTCCTTGATTCTTGCTGTAATGTTTCCTGGTGGTCATGGCCATTACCTCCTGTACCCTGTGGAGGGCCCCCCATGCACCCACCTCCACCCAGCAGCAGAGCACAGACTGCACCCTCAAGTGGCAGGAGGAGAACAGGACAGGCCTGAGATGGCCTGGCTGAGCTGAAGTCCAGAACTCTACCCTGAGCATATCTCTCACCCTCGTGGCTTTACCTTCCCTAGAGCGGAGCAAGGGCCCGGGTCAGCAGAAGGACATGGTCCTCCACCACTAACCTGTTGAGTCTGCACCAGGGATCTGCTCCTGCGTGCTGCAAGTTCAGGTAGGAGCTGGGGCTGGTGTCAAAGGCCCCAGAGCAGAGCAGGCCCCACAGTAATGCATTCCATGCCAACCCTGGCCTTTTCCTGGGAAGGTAGGATTTCTGCCTGCCTAATTGGATTCATTGATGGTTGAAGAGATATCCACCCTGAAGAGGACAAAAACTCCAAAATAAACTGGAAAGTCCCTTCTGTCCTTGAATAGAATTTAGCTGTGAGCCTGGAACTTAGGCCTCCCACTCTGTCTCTGCCACTTGGTGGCCATTAGATTTGGGGCAAGTTACTTTTCTTCTTGGGACCTCAGTCAGCTTGGTAGGTCCCTGTGAGGTTTAAAGTGGCCATTCTGTATAAAGACTGTGCAGCAGTAAACAGGGCAGGCAAACCGTGAGCATGTGTCACGTTCAACCCAGGCCAGCCTCAGGGCACAAAAAGGAAGCTAGGGCTCCAGCCCACATTCTAACTTTGGGTGATGACTCAGGCCTCCACCCCTAAGTCTGAGCAATGGCTGCAGAGGCTAGACAAAAACTACAAGCTGGAAAAACTTGTAGGTCCTTGAGGTCAGACTACATTTTCACTGGTCAGAAGGCAGAGGCCTCGTGAAAGAAGGCCAGAGGATCTGACACCATAGCCAGTCCTCAGACTTTCCAGCATTTCCAGGCAACCAGCCACATTCATCTATGATGACAGATTTACAGTGTGCACTCAGGAATCCTTCCTCATTCCTACCAGCCACCCAACTGGACATGTTTTCCTTATTGAAGGTTCCTACATATTAATTTGAGTGGTAAAGAAGGAGTAATAGACAAGGGAAGAGATCTGGGGAGTTACCCCAGATCTTCATATCCTAGAGAACATGATTCCTCATCTCTCACTGCATGTTGGGCTCTGGGCACACATACATGCACACACATGGGCACACACAGCACACACACACACACACACACATCTATGTCCACAGGCAGGGCATACCTGCATGCATGCACAGATACACCCATGCATACATAGGCATACACACATGCACATAGACATAGCCATGCATATATATGCCTGCACATAGATACACACAGGCAAATGTGCATATCCATAGGTATGCAGGAGCACAAATATGTGCAAAGAAACATATGTAAATGCACAGAGAACTTCAGACTAATGCACAGAGACATGCATGTATAGACATGTGTATAGACATATATATATGCTTAGAGACACATATACATGTAAAGGTGCACAGGTCGTTGCATGACTGCACACTCAAGCATGGGCATACACAAGCTCCTACATACAAAAACACACAGGCACACTCACACATGGGAGCAGCTATGATCTCAGCTGAGTGGTGGCATGGACTGTGGCAGTAGCCACGGCCAGCTTTGGGCAATCATCTGCATCTGTTTGTGAAGCCCCAGATCAGCTTTCTGGACAGTGATTGTGTCCAACAGTTGTCACCTGTTGTCTAGAATTTGAGGCACTTAGAACTGACAGGCACCAGCACTAGGGAGCTGCAAACACTCTGCACTCAGCGCTGGGCATGGGAAGAGGAAACTTGAGTGGCAGGATTTGCCGATTTATATATGCAAATGCTCCTTCACGGCCAATTTCAAGCGACCAGTGCAAGGCCACTGCAAGTGAGGCTAGGAAGAGACACTGACAGGCAGCTCTCATAACCTGCACCAGCCAGCTCCGGGACTAGGCCACCCAAGCCATGTGAATCATAAAGACCCTGGATGCTCAACGCCAACAGGAACAGAAATGACACATGTCTCATCACCCAGCCCAGACCCATTTATTCAATTGAAAATATTCATCCAATGAACTAGAACAATGGAAAGTCATAGGAAGGAAAAATTCCCCCTGACTTCTCGCACATGTTTTAGTTAACTAATGTTGAATTTTTTTCTGTCCATATGTTGGCAAAATGACAGATTTATAGTGTGCACTAGGGGAGACATCCACTCTTTTGCTTGCTTTGTTTGGGTTCTGTTTATTGTAACTTTAAACAGTTTCATATAACACTAAGTTCAGACAAAGGGGGATCTTATAGAAATGCACCCTAACGTCCGTGAGGCCAATGTGGAAGTTCTGACTCACACATAGGACACTTTTGCATGAGGGATTAATGGTCATTGAACCCTCAGGAATGGCTGGTCCGGGGAGCAGAAGCAAACTCCCCGCCCTAAGCAATCATAAGGCCTTCTGCCAATGGCAGCCTCATACACTGCACTGCAAAACCCCCACCAAACAACTTCTTTTCATTCCGTCCACCCAATTGTTTGTGGCTCACATTTTTATTAGGTGTTCTTGATGTGAACCTGAGAGTACTACCAATGCAAACAGAGAAACTCCAGTTACAGTCCATTTGAAAAACTGCCCAACATAGGGAAAACAGTCTGTGTTTATGCAAAAGCAACAGAGCCTCCAACAATATGTTAAGATTATAATATTCTTGAGGGAGGCAAAATCCTCCATTCTAATATAAAATGCACAATTGGTAATCTCTGTAACCATTAAGAAAGTACTCAGCTGAAGGAACTAAGTACCCTCTGGATAGCCAAGTTTCTTTACAGAAAGGCAATCCACAAAGGCAGGCAGAGGCTGGAACTAGAGCCCCCACCCTGAAAGAATGCCAGTGCCCATGAGAAGCCATAGTTCAAGGATTGGGGCCATCCTGAAGCTGTGGGACCATCAGAGCCTGGGTTCAGGAAGCATCATCTTCCTTCCAACCTCAGATCAATGTTGAACTCCAGCTTCTTAGAGAAAAGGAATGCAGGCTCTGGGTAAGGCCACTCTAGGTGGGTGCCACACCCCCAGGCTCAGTCGTAGACACATGCAGACACTGAAAAGGGACAGCAAAGAACTGGTTACTCCACCCCAGCACAACCCCAAGGGGCTCCCAAGTGAGGAGACCAAGACTAGGGAAGGTGAGGGGCTGGGGATGTGGCTCAAGCGGTAGCGCCCTCGCCTGGCATGCGTGCAGCCCGGGTTCGATCCTCAGCACCACATACAAGCAGAGATGTTGTGTCCACCAAAAACTAAAAAATAAATATTAAAATTCTCTCTGTCTCTCACTCTCTCTCTTTAAAAAAAAAAAAAAGACTAGGGAAGGTGAGTTTGCACTCCCTCCCAGAGCTGGAGGGCAGAGGGGTCAGGACCAAGTGCAGGTTGTCCCAGCTCCAAGTTAAATTCTCTCTTCACATCAGGAGCATGAACCAATGCCATGCTGTCCAAAGCACTCCTTCCATAACAGACAAAGAATGCCCCCCTTTTGAATTTGAAAAATACCAGCATTCCACATTGTGCATCTTCTAGAAACTCATGCATTTAAAGAAATGAGATGAATCTGCTGGTTCAGGTAGCAGTGGGGATAGTACAAAGGGGAAGAGAGCAGGTACCGGAACCTGCAGCCTGTGCCCCAGAATGCACAGGGAGACAGGATCCCGGGGCCCTCCTGCTGCTTCCTTCCTCTCCCAATGGAGGGCAAATTACTTAACCTCTCTGTATCCCAGCGGCCGTCATGTGTAGGCTAGAGTTGATGATAGGAATCCCCATACTTAACAGGCATCACTGTGGCCAGTGTTTGATGAGATAACCAGGAATCTGGTGAAACCCAGTATCTGGTGAAGGTCAGCGATTTGCAGCCATTTCTGTATTTCATTAATCCTAAAATACTTATCTTTTTACCTGCTGTATTGTTTGTACATCTGGCCATCTTCGATATCCTAGTATTGTGTCAAATTTTGATGATACATCTTACAATTAATGAAACCTTGATTCTGGTGACATACGGCATTGTAATTATCATTAAATTACCACTAAAGAGATATGACTATAAAATAATAGAGATTGCTCCCAAGAGCTGTGGACAGCAAGTAGCTTTCTTATCTAATAATAGCTTGCCACAGATTTTCCCAACTAGGAGACTCCCCCAGGAGCCTCTGCACCATGGCTGAGAGGGATGAACGTCACCCTGTGGTCCTGACAAACTTTCTGTAGATCTGTGTTATTTTAGGCAAACCCAGGGTGCAAATATCTAGGTTCCTGTTTGAAAATTAATGACTAGGTGACACTTCAAAAGAGAAGAGCATTACAAAAGTATCCAAAGCAGTATTTCTCAATATGTTTTATTGTCCCGCAGACTGGCAACAAGCCTTTCTAGGCAATTTGGTCCTGATCAATGAAATTTTAATGTTAAAGATATATCGGATATCAATTTATGCATTATTTCTATATCTCTGCTTCATACATAAAAAGATGCATGAAAAGAGTTCTATGCTAGACCTAGGTGGCACACACCTGTACTCCCAGTGACTCGGGAAGCTGGAACAATAGGATTACAAGTACAAGGCCAGCCTCAACAACTCAGCAAGGCCCTAAGCAACTTGGTGAGACACTGTCTCAAAATAAAAATAAAAGGATGTAGCTTGGTGGTAAAGTGCCCCTGGATTTAATCCCCAGTGCCAAAACTGCAACAACAACAACAACAAAAGAATACTATAGCTATTCTGAGTCTCTTATTTTTCCAGATGAATTTCATGATTGTTTTTTCTATTTCTATGAGGAATTTCATTGGAATTTTGATTGAAATTGCATTCAATCTGTATAGTGCTTTTGGAAATAGGGTCATTTTGATAATATTAATTCTGACTATCCAAGAACAAGGAGAACTTTCCATCTTCTAAGGTCTTCTTTGATTTATTTCTTTAGGGTTCTGTAATTTTCATTATGTAGATCTTTAACCTCTTTCATTAAGTTGATTCCCAAGTATTTAATTTTATTCGGGCTATTGTAAATGGGGTAGTTTTCCTTGTTTCCCTTTCTGAGGATTTGTCACTGATATACAGACATGCCTTTGATTTATGGGTGTTGATTTTATATCTTGCTACTCTCTGAATTCATTTACTAGTTTTAGAACTTTTCTGATGGAATTTTTAGGATCTTCTAGGTATAGAATCATATCATCAGCAAATAGTGAAAATTGGAGTTCTTCTTTTCCTATGTGTATACCCAGAATAGCTAAAGCAATCCTCAGCAGAAAGAGTAAAGAAGGTGGCATCACTATACCAGATCTTAAACTATACTACAGAGCATAGTGACAATCTGTATTTCAGATCATTTCATCCATCCAAAAAGAAGCTCCAAATCCTTCAGCTGTCACTCCCCTATTCCTCCTGTCCTGGTGCCTTTCAGCCACCAATCTCTCTTGTCTACCTAATTTGCCTATTTTACACATTTCACATAAATGGAGTCATATAATATATACCTTTTGCGACTGGTTTCTTTCACTCAGCATATTTTGCAACTTCATCCATGTCTTAGCAAATAATAGTTCTTTCCTTGTTATGGTGGAATGATACTATTCCATTGTATATTACATTTTATCTGTTCATCAATTTGTGATTATTTGGGTTGTTTTTACTTTTTGCTCTTGTAGTAATAGGGCTATAAAGATTCATATACCAGTGTTTTGGTTTGTTTTGTACTGGGAGTGGAACCCATGGTGTTTTTACCACTGAGCTACATCCCTAGTGCTAGTTTTTTTTTTTTTTTCAATCTTGAGACAGAGTCTGGCTGACTTGCTTGAGGTCTAAGTTGCTGAGGCTGGCCTTGAACTTGTGATCCTGTCTCAGCCTCCCAAGTCACTGGGATGACAGGCACACACCACCACACCCAACTAATGTACCAGTTATATGTACATGTTTTCATTTCTCTTGGATGTTGCTAGCTTCTTTGGTAACTCTGACACTTTGAAGAGCTGCCAGATTCTTTTGCAAGGCAAATGCACTGTTTTATATTGTCATCAGCGGTGAATAATGATTCTACTTTCTCTACATCCTTTCCCTCTCTCTCTCTCTCTCTCTCTCTCTCTCTCTCTCTCTCTCTCTCTCTCTCTCTTTATATATATATTTAAGTAGCCATTCCATTGAGTTTGAAGTGGTATCTCATTATTTTGATTTGCATTTCATGATGGCTAACAATATTTAGCATCTTTTCATGTGCTTATTGGTCATTTGTAGATCTTTGGAAAAGTATCAATTCTACTGTTTTATCCATTCTTAATTAGGTTGTTTATTTGTCAGTTGTAAAAATTCTTTGTGTTCTAGGCACAAGTTCTTTCTCAGTTTTAGCTCTATATTTAGGCCTTTGATGTATTTTATGTCAATTTTTAAAATATGGCATCAAGTTAAGGTCCAACTTTAACAATTTAGTGTGTACTTTAATAATTTTTACAATTTGTTGGAAAGACCATTCCTCTCTTAAATGATTTTACTGTCCTCATAGATAATTGGCTCACAGTAAATGTGAGGGTTTATTTCTGAACTTTCAGTTCTGTTCCTTCCATTAATTTCCCTGTCTGCCCACATGTTAGTCCTGCACTCTCTTGACTATTGTTGCTCTATAATAAGCTGTGAAATTGGGGAGTGTGAGTCTTCCAACTTTACTCTTCTTTTTAAAGATTATTTGGCTCTTTGGGGTTCCTTGAATTTCCATATGAAATTTAGAATTAGTTTCTACAAAGAAAGTACCTGGGATTTGGAAAGGAATTCTGCTGAATACCTAGATCATCTTGGGGAGAATGGACATCTTAACAATATTAAGTCTTCTGATCCATGAACATGGGGTGCATGGCTCCTCTTGAGGTCAGAAACTTACCATGCTTTCTCTGTGTCTGTGTCTGTGTCTTTTCTTTCAGAAACACAAGCACCAAAAGCGCCAGTAAGTTGACAAGTCTGGTGGAGGGGAGGGGAAGAGCAGGCAGAAACACCAAAGGTGCAAAATCCAGTGGCTTCAGGGCCAGGCAGGTTATGCAGCCAGCTAGTGGGATCCACAGAGAGTGGTGGGGACTGCCAGATGGAGAGACCTTTTTTTTTGAGGCTCTCCAATTCTGACTGGCATAGAGCGTCTCCAGCCACTGTGAGGGGAGGGAGAGCAGCATGCATCTGCTCATGCTTCTCAGTGGCCATCTAACATTTAGACATCTTTCTTGACCAGCCTCCTCCCTCTGAGAGCTTCAGGACAGGCCCTTGTCCTGCACACTCCTGTGCCTTGATGGCTTTGGGTTCTCTGGGATGAATAATTAAGAATTATGTCCCCGTCTGAGCCATCCAAAGATAAAAGAGTGGGCTTTGGGAATTAGGGGAAGTAGTGAGTTTCTTGTCACCAGAGGTGCTCAAGCAAAGGATTGTGACCTCTTGGTTTTGTTGGAGTAGAGCACTGTTAAGGTCCCTTCCAATTTGTTACACATGTCACAAGCAGATGTGTAAGTGTGATTTCTGTCCATAAGGATGGCATCCGTGTTGGAGAACCTCCTATTTCTATTTTTCCCAGCTGGGGCGGCATGAGCCCTCCTACTGAATCCTGAAGGGTGTGGCAGCTCAGTCAGTTCCTGTACCAATCAGGTTTGTCTTGGGGAAGGTGGCCAGGAAACTTAGGCCTAAGGCAAGGGAGCAAGTCCTGTTGCCCATTTCCAGTGAACCCAGATCAGCCCAGGTGCTTTGCCCAAACTGTACCCACCATGCCCAGTCCTCCTTTTACAGGTTTTTCTTCATGGTGGAGCTGGAGACCATCTAGACCAGCATGCTCATCAACCCCTGCTGGTACCTGGATTCCCTGCAGTACCGTGTGCGGAAGAAGATGATAAGTTCCATCAAATCTGGTAAGGGGTTCTGGGAAGTGTTCGTGCCCAGGGAAGGTACTTTATGCTAGCACAGAGCTGCCAAGCTCCACTCTGTCAGGCTCTACCCATTCTCTCCACTGACTTCCCAGCAGGCCCTTGACCCTGGTCATCTCCCTCCTGCCTGATGGCTGCAGCCCCTCCTGGCAGACCACCTTCCTATACAGGCCCTGACCCTCTGTCCTCTTCAGAAATAGAAATATTTTCTCTGTTCAGAATTGTAATGTGTTTAATGAAAGGCTTTCTTCATCCAAGGTCACCAAAGGACCACACATGGGGTGCTTTAAATGACAGAAACCCATTCTCTCATGGTTGTGAAGGCTAGAAGCTCATGCTTAGGTGACAGCAGGGCTGTGGTCCTCTGAAACCTGTGGCAGGGGCCCTCTGTGTCTCTTCTAGCTTCTGGTTTTGGCTGGCAGGCCTGGCTGCCCTTGGCCTGCAGCTGCAGCACCACACCCTCTGCCCTCTACCACATGGCTTTTCCCCTCATGTGTTGTCTCCATTCCCCTTTTTATAAGGGCACAGTCAAGATGGGTTCAGGTTCCACCCTGCTCCAATCTGACTTCGTCTAACTTTATTTATAGTAATAAATACAGTAAGTATTTATTACTATAACTGTATTTATAGTAATGCCCATTTCCAAATAAAGGCACATTCTGGGCCACTGGGTGGGGGCGATGATTTTCACGTATATTTTGGCCTTTACATTTGAACCCATGATTTCCATCAACCCATTGCAACTAGAACTGAGATGGTCATTTTGGGGCCCTGGGGACACTACCTGGTGTGGCAGGTTGGAGAGTATCAGGTTTGCTAACTGTCCCCCTTCTGCCCTCAGTGCCCTTCAGCTTCTATCCCAACACTGCAGCAGGCTGGCTCTCGGTGTCTGATGACCTCACCAGCATCACCAACCATGGCTAGCGCCTACAGGTGGAAAGCCAGAGTGCTTATCCTCAGCACCCTGCCTGCTGGGATCCTGCACCTTTTCTCAAGGATCCCATGCTTGAGAGGTGGCCCTGGGTGACCTGCAGAGCTGGCGGGTAGGTATGGTGGGGTGCAGCCAAATACAGGTGCAGAAGGCCACTCACACAGCTGCCACCATGACACATGCTCTTGCTTCTGGTACGTGTGCCACACGCAGGGTGTGGAGGGGGACCACTGTGTGACCTCGGACCCGGCCACCTCACCCCTGGTCCTGACCATCCCGCGCTGCCTACGTGTGGAGCTGGAGTGCGAAGAGGGTGAGCTGTCCTTCTATGATGCTGAACATAACTGCCACCTATATACCTTCCATGCACGCTTCTGGGAGGTGCGGCCCTACTTTTACCTTGGGGGTGTACAGGGTGATGGGCCTCCTGAGCCCTTGAGCATCTGCCCCTTGCGCATCACTATAAAGGAAGAACTGGACGTCTGAACTAGCCCAGGCCTGCTGGATGCTGTGCCGTGGGCCTGCTTTATTCCTACCTCTTCCTGAAGCCCATCCCCGGCAATGGCACCTCTGCCCACTACCTTATGAGGTGCCAGCATTCTCTGCCATTCTGTCTTGCCTTTTTCTGTGACTCTAGGCCCTATGCCTTTTCTTTATTTTTGGTCCCTTCTCTGTTCAGTTAAAAGCCATCCAGGAAGTATCTCACTGGGTCCAGGCTCTACCCAGAGTGTGAATTTTTAAGTCCTCATTTGAGAATTTCTGGAGAAAATGTTTATTTTTAGAACAGGCCTGTTTTAAAATGTAGGTTTTATTATTTTCCAGGTATGGTTAAACCAATTAATTAGGAGATGACTGCTACTGGAAAGAGTCTGTCACTCATTTCCCAGCCATGCCACATGGAGCCACACAGGGAAGCACTAGGGTCAGTCAAGATACAAAGGGGAAGAGGGGAAGGTGCTGGCAAAGCCTTTGTTGTGGTTTTCCTGGGAAGGAATGGGTGGGGCAGCGTAGACCAGGTGGACGCTCGCCAGTCTTGAGTAGTTGCAGTGGGTTCTGGCATGTGAGGACTGCTCCTCGTTTCTTGCACCTGCCTTAGGATGATTAGGACAGGAGATGTTGACTTGGCAGAGAGCCTGCTATAGGAATTGGTGTGATTCCATGGTCTAGGTTGGCTGGACTCACGAGAAAGGCAGCCTTCAGGCCTATTGGCTGCCTAGGCATTGACTAGCTTAAGAGCTGCAGTCACTCCAGTGCCAGAACATCAGGAATTCAGCAAAGAAGCAAACAGTTAGTGCAGGGCTCAGCTTAGCTACTGCTTTATGTTACTAATTTAAAACTTGCACAGATCTTCCTGGGGGTCCTGTAAAGTAGGATGCAAAGCTGCCCATCTGTATCCATCAACTCCAGTTTATCTGGTTGTGCATCAAGAGCTAATCTCCTGAACTAAGAGCTCCAGAGCACTTAACAAAATTAAAATCATGCTGTGCACCTGTTCCCTCGCTGGGACTCACTTTCCTCATCTGTACAATAGACAGTGGGAATAGAAGACCATGTCCTTCTATAATTCTGTGGGGTGTGTTCTTCTGTGAAAGTATGAGAAGGGAAGGGAAGAGGTGCCTCCTCCAGTTACGAAGAAAGGAAGGGTGTGATCTGAGGGAGGCTGTTCGGAAGACAGGTGCTGTGCAGTGGGAAGGAAGGTAGTGTCCCTCGTCCTCACTGCCTCAGCTGGCTTGCTCCCTGTTGGGTTCCATCCTGTTTCTCCTCTCCACTGTAAACCTCCACCTTTCCTTTCGCATGCCTGCAAATGCTTTCTAATTTCCAGCTCACTGTGTGTGTCCTGGGAACTGGCAACATGAAAGGAGATACTGTCCCGTGGGTACCATGTTATAGTTAGGGGCACGTTCCAGCCTGGATTCCCCACTTTATAACAGCTGATGTTCTAAACAGCAATTAGGAGTCCTGGTTATAAGTGTGTTGTGCACATTGGTTATGTAACTAGTGGGGAGGGACAAAATGTGACATGCCACTGGGGCCAGTTGGCAGTTGGCAAATGAGCTCACATGTGTCAGATTCTCAGCCCCCACCACCCCCACCCCCCAAAAAAGAGCTCTAGGCACTTTGGGAACCAAGCAATTGTGAGTGTGTGTGCTCTGCTGGGGTTTAACCTGTCAAGTACAGATTCTGTATGATCAGCCTGACTTGTTGGTTAGAATAAATGTTTAAAACTATTTTCACCCAAGCTGTTACGAGTTTTTTTGTTTTGTTTTGTTTTAAGATATAAGATATTTTGGATAGCCTAGACCTTCTTTTCAAAGAAATAAAAATGATGTGCTTTTTCTTTTGACATTATTTCTTTCAGTGTTCTTGTAAGCCAGAGTTTTTCCATGTTGTAGTGTGTATTCTTATTGTAATATTCCGTTGTATGAAATGATGTACTGTGTTTTATTGTTCGCCAGTTGATGGGTATTTGGCCTGTTTCCACGTTTTGTTGGTTTTAAGTAGTGCTGCTTGGAACATCTGTATACAGATTTTTGTGTGGACCTGTCTCTCTTTCTCTTTGGGTCCACCCAGGCATAGACATGCTCTGTCTTATGGTGACTCTTCAAAACCTTTTGAGGAACCACCAAGCTGCTTTTCAGTGCAGCTGTACCCCTTTGACTGCCACCAGCAGTGTTTGTGGATTCCGGGTGCACAGCAACCTTGTCAGCACTGTGATCTGTGTTCTGACTTAGCCTTCCTGTGATGGTGAAGTGGTATGGCTTTGGCTTTGATGTGCATTTCCTTGATGCTGATACCGAGTAGCTTTTTCATGTGCTTATTGGCCATTTATATATCTGTTTGGGGGAACTGTCTTGAGCCTTTCCCCATTTTAGCTGGGTTGTCTTTATTGTTAAGTTTAAGGGTTCTCTATGTATTCTAGAGACTAGTCCCTTTGTCATATATAGAACTTATAAACTTTCCTCTTCATTCTAGGTGTGTCCATTCACTTTCTTGGTGACATCCTTTGAAACCCCCAGTTTTTTAATTTGGATAATGTCTAGTCTGTTTTTTTTTTTTTTTCGGTTGCTTACAGATCTTAGGAATCCTCCTTTTGACACTGCCCTTAAGACCATCTAGCCTCGATTCTGGATATGCTCAGGGTAAGGTGGTTATCCTTTTGGCAGCGAGCCCCTCTCCAAGGGTCTTCCTTGAATACTCTCTCACCTGTGCCTCTTTCTTCCCATTCCAGCATCCACCCTGGAGGCACCAGCCCACTGTACACTGCCTATCTTATTCCCCTTTTGAATCCATCTATGTGCTGCCACCAGATGCACCATCTTTGGTCTCCAGTGGTCACCCAGAGTGGCCCCCACTCCTGACCTGCTCATGTGCATTTCTGCAATGCAGCTTTCTGAGCTCAATGTGGCTGGACTCTGTTCTACTGGGTGTCCTGGCTCCATCTCACATGTCTCCAGGCACACCTGGCTGTTATACACACTGCCTGGTACTCACAGGGCCATTTGTATCACAGTGACCTGCTTTTGGTTACTTGGACTATTCTGGTTATATTTGCTGCAACACCTGTGTGCACACTCCTTACCTGCCTGGGCTTATGTCCTCAACTGCAGATCTTCTCTAACCCCTAACTGTGTGCCCTTTAGATGGGAGCCTGGGCAGCAGACTTGTGAGTGCCAAGGCAAATAGGAGGAGAGTCCTCCCTGGCTCCTTGAACTTGCACATTGGCACCAGTGATCACTTGGTCATAACTCAGTGTGTAATAGCCATTTTCTTTCTTTCTTCTTGCTTCTGAAGGGTGAAGTTTTGGCAGAATGAGATTATTGTTGGTTAACTATCAAAATGGCAGTCTGGTGAGCCCCATGGTTATTAATGGTTCCAGGCTGGAGTGTTCCCAACACCTTAGAAAGATATTAACAGAACTCGGCCCAGTAGGCTTCTGCCTGCTTTGCCTCCATTTTTGTAGATCCTTCTCAGGGTTCCTGAGGCTGCTATTGCATGTTGCCCCTCCTTTGGAAGGCACCTGCCTGTCTTCTCTGCTTGAGTGCAGGGACCACATCATTTTCACCTTTGCTGTCCTAGGTCCAGGGATGTCCTGGGCCACAGTGGGCGGTTCTTGTGTGGATGCATCATGTCAATGACGGGTCATAAATACAAAGTAGGGGCAAGATAATATTGGGGCTGAAAAATTCTGATTAACATCTTTCTGTGCCGTCTCTGTGTTTAGATATATACAGTGTCACGGTGGCTGACAGTGCCACTGCAGTAGCATGCACACAGTTTTGCAGCCTTGGAGCAGGGGGCTGTACCACACAGCCCAAGTGTGCAGTAGACTATTCCGTCGAGGTTTGGTAAGCATACTCAGTGTTCACAGTGACAAAGTTGCTGAAGAGTGCACGTCACAGAACATATCTCTGTCACTAATCAACATGCGACCTTTTGGAGGTATGACCTGCAGGTCAGGCAAGCTGTCTTCAACCACACCACAAAACTACCAGCAGCATTTGGTAAGGCACAAGGGTCAGGATCCTGGACCCAGATTCCAACCCTGTGATGGAGAAGTTATCTGAGGCTTTTGGACATCTGTTGCAAGTAGAAAGAGGATGTTAGTACCTGCCTCAGGCTTCTCAGGGATCCAGTGAGGCAGACTTTGGAAAAATGCTGAGTATTCCACCCTAAACCTAGTATAGGCTTATTACTGTTGGCTAATTCTTCAGCAAATGGGATGTTCTGCATGTTGAAATTCTGATTCACAGTCATGATGAATTCCAAAAAACAGTGAGAAGCTGAGATTTGGAAGTTATGTTGGGAACTCTTACTTTCCTTCAGATTTTTGACAAGAGTATGTCTATACAACTTAACATTTGTGAAAAAGATTCAATAACGTGGAAAAGTGGTTGTAGTATCCAAGAAAAATAGGTTTCAGAGTTAAACATACAGACCTGGAATGCTCTTTAAAAAAAAGGCAAGCAGTAATTTGCCTTTAATTTGTGTGTGTGTGTGTGTGTGTGTGTGTGTGTGTGTGTGCATGGTGTGTGCTCTCGTACATGTGTGCTTGTGTACGTTTGATAATCTGTTTACATGGCAATAAACCCAAAGGTACAAAATGTACTAGAACAATCTCACACCTCTGCACATTCAGCTCTCCTAGTAGGCAGTCCCTCCTATCAGTGTTTTTTCTCTTTACAGAGAGATTTTGTGTATGGCACATAGCCTATAAGAGTATTCTGCCCCTCCCTGCCCAGCACACTATAATTAAAATGCAGATTGTCCCATACTGTATCTCTAAGCAACCCAGCCACGAGGAGAAAACTTCAAGCATGTTATTAAAATATTTTTCCCTTCTCAAGGGGGGGGTTTGTCTGGGATGTTTTCATGCACTCAGTTCGATTGGTGGATTTTACTTTAGGTTTTTGTGTAAATATTGCATTATAATTGGTGTTTAAAACCAAGAAGAGAAAAGCTAAATGGAAACCTTAAACCTAATACTTCAACATAAATTTTTAAAAATCTCTATCCTCCCAAATATGTCCATTGGTTAAGAGGCTGGATATGGGATTGGATGCCCAGAGTTTAAACTGATCACCACTGTGACCCTGGGGAGAGACAAGCCCTCTACCTCTTGGTGTCATGATGTGGAAAAGACCTAATAGTTCTTGTCTCTTAAGTTGGTTATAGACTTTAAGGGAGCAAGTGTGTAAAACTCTGGAAGTTGGGCAAACACTAGTAGCCAAGTTCTATATCTTTACTCCTGGCCCTGCTCCTTACATAGCTGCAAAGCTTTGGTAGAGCATTGAACTTCTGTAAACAGGGCAACTTGGACACTTGCATGGTTTTCCTCAAGTCAACCCGTGTCATTGGCAAGAGCTGTGTGTCCCACAGAAGAGAAGACAGCTGCTTACCAGTATTCAAAAATCTAGGTGTGGTACCAGAGGCTTTGCCTCATGTTTTCAGCCTGGAAAAAAAAGAGTCATAATGTTTTAGGCATAGCAGAAAATTATAGAGAGGAACAGATCTTTATTACTCATTGTATCATACACAATGAAATTGTGTTGTCAAGTTCCAAAATGGTTTATGTAGCTGTATGCATGAGATTAAATATGATGTCAAATACTGACTCATGCCCAGAGAAGGTGATCTTAATGATAGTGATTTGGATTGGACAAGACAATCATTAGTGATGGGAGAAGCTGAGCTTATTAATATCTCCCTTCAGGTTTTAAGAAAGAAGAGAACTTTGTGCCCTGGCCTGTCCCACCTACTCCTTTCAATAGTAACCAGAGGGTGGGAAGACAGGTCAGTAAGGACTGAGTCTGATGGCAAGGGAAGCCTTCCTGCTCTAGGGTGTTTGTCCTTGTTTGTGGTTGTTGCTCTGGTGGGTTTCCTTTGCCAGGGAGCAGGCTGAGGAAGATAGGAGATTTGGTTTCTATGGATACTGGCTGGCTTGGATTTGCATAATGTAGTGCAGAGAACAGACAGTCTGGGAACACTGTAGACCAGGGAGGAACACAGAGGCACGTGGAAATGAGTTAGAGAGCCAGGGTAGCCAGGCTCCATTCAGTCTTCTTCTAGGGAAGGGAGTCTGTCCCTCCCTGCTCCCTGAACAGCAGCAGCGTGGAGGCTGAGGATGGAGGGAGGCATGGCACACACTGGGCTAAACCAATCCATGGATTTTCTGCTTCCTCCCCTGAACTCCACTACTGGCAAAGGCTGCTCTTCCATTACCACCTGCTGTGCGGACCTCCAGTTTACTCAGAAGGCATTCCAAGTATGTTCTATTTTAATCCTTGCTTCCAGCCAACCACCATTTGAGACAGGTGCAGGAAGCTTATCAAAGCCCCATGAGTGATCTCTCATAAAGCCAGACCTTAAATACATCTCCTGGAGTTAATATCCCCAGATCCCAGCACACCTTCTAGGCTGTACACCAGTAAATGTGACCTAACTGGGACAATTCAGTTTGAGAGTCTGACCTTAGGTAGGGAGTGTGGGATAAAGAGGAGAGATGCTATTGGAAATATTGAAGGAGGGTGGGATTGCCAGGCTGTGTCATGGACAGAGTGCTCTAGGTGATGAAAGTTGGGAGTTTGGTGGCTGTCAGGCTTCTGGCTTGAGTGACTGGTGGTGGCTACTGAGGTAGGGACTAGAGGAAAGCAGGTAAGTTTGTGCTGTCCTTGTGGAACTTTCAGGTGGAAGCCTGGAGAAGGCCATTGGTCACAAGAGCACTGTAACTCAGGGTCTGGGTGTGAGGGAACAGGGTCAGGAGCCATTGGTACGTGGTCTTATTGAGGTCACAGGAGTTTGGGCTCTCACATGGGAAGTTAAATAAGGAGATGGACAAAAACCTAGGGAGCAATGACCCTTTAAGACGTATGCCAAGGGTTTGGTTAGAGAAATAAATTGAAGGCAGTGCTGGAACCCAAAGAAAGTGATGTGATAAGGAAAACAAAATGACAGTAATGACAAAAACCATGTTGAAGGTAGAAGGGAGTGAGCTGCTGGAGAGCCACATGAGACAGAGCTGGGAGATACTTCACTGACTCCACTGTAAGTTGGTGTGTGTGGTGGACGGCCCTGGGGCAGCTGTTCCCAATTCCAATGAAGACAGATGAAAACCCTTGTCCCCCACAAAAGTGGTAGATGTCCAACATATTGGCAGAAATTGGGAGGAATCCCCTAACTATAAAGCCATGGGAGATGGAGTTTTAGCACCCACCGGGAAACAGACCCATGCCCACTTCTGCATCCTGAGGAGTGGGTGCTACTGAGGTTCTGACATTAGATTTTGGGATTCCAGCAAGGTGGTGGTTTTTGTTTTGCAAAATTGAATCTATAGGTTAGTCCTTAGAGTATTCCGTATGGTTCTCAGAGGGCCTGGTCTCAGCAGTGGGAATGAACAGGAAAGGACATCAACACTAGGTGACAGAGAAGCTTGCTGAGATTTATGTCTGTTGAGTGTAAACAAATGAAGCAACCCCTCAGGTTGAAAGTGAATTTGGGAAACAAAAATTTAGTTGTGGAAGCCGGCCATTCTGCTCACTAGAAAGTGACCTCCTGGTGGTTGAGGTTAGGGTCACGGCATCATTTTAATTGGGCGAGTTTCCGTATGTGTCCTAACTCTACTGATCCCATGCTATCTTTTTTAAAATTATGTTTTCACTTTATCTAATACATAAAAGTTGTATCTATTTCTGGGGTGCCAGGTGATGTTCAATAGATGCATACATTGTATTATTTCAAATCAAGGTAAGAATCTCTCTCTTCAAACATTTATCATTTCTTTGTGGGGAAAACATTCAAACTCCTTTCTTCTAGCTTTTTGAAATGGACATTATACATCATTGTTATCTATGGCCACCCTACTACGCATGGCACAGCAAAGCTGCTTGCTCCTGTCTAAATGTGACTTAGTCCCCCTTGGCCAACCTCTCCCCATCTCCTGCCCTCACTCTCCACAGCCTCTGGTAACCACCTTTCTACTCTCCACTTGTATGAAATCAACTTTTTGTCTGAACTGCTTTTTTAAGTGGTCAGGGATACTGTTTCCTTCTGTTTGTCTTGCTGTACTCATTCAGTTACTGCAAGCCCAAAAAAACGGTGGTCAGAGGAGAGAAAACCAACAATCACATCTTGTATCCTGGGAGGTATAATTCTTTCAAAGCAGTAGAACAAAGATAGGAAGAACCCTTACCAGTATGCATGCAGGTCTGTAGCTTACAGCTGGCTATTTAAGTTTTATTTATTTATTTTTTTTAGTTTTAGGTGGGTACAACATCTTTATTTTATTTTTATGTGGTGCTGAGAATTGAACCCAGTGCCTCACACATACTAGGTGAGCACTCTACCACTGAGCCACAACCCAGCTCCTTATGTTTTATCCTCATCAGTCTGCTTTTCATAGTTGTGAGAGCTGTAGACACAGAAGATCCCACCTCCAGACAGATCACACTACTTGATGCTGAGCGGAGCTGGGAAGGTACTGAGCATCCACCTGCCCTCAGCCCTATGCATATCCTCATCTGATGGGTCCTACTGATGGCCAGTGGGTTTATCTTTTGGTAAACCAAACTCATTTTTATTGTTTTGCAAATAACTAAATTTTTGTTGTGTTGTTTGTGCCATCCTGGTTAGGAGAGTTTACTTTGTAAATTTATTTTGAAGATAGAAGGGAGTGAGCTGCTGAACATTCCAGACACAAATCATAGAAAGAAAGTAAGAAATTCACTTACTTCACTTTTACAAAGTAAAAAAAAAAAAAAAACTTTGTGCTATCCCTGAAGGCCAATAGAGGGAGCACCTAAAGAACTGTAACAAGCCAGAAACTGGGAAAGAAACATGGAGACAAATTCAGGCAGAATTGCCAGAAGTTGGGAGAGGGGCTTTTCTTTTCTTTTTAAGAAAGAAAAAAGATGGAAGGCCGAAAATAAAAATCAATTTCAAAAATCCGAACAGTGTGGAACTAAAATAATGGGTACAATTAGATTCAAATTCATGGGACACATTCCAAATTACAGGATACAAAGTAAATTCTAACATCCAGAATGGCACAAACAAAAAACAAAAATTTAGTTATTTGCAAAAGAATAAAAATTAGTTTGGTTTACCAAAAAATAAATAAATGGGGAAGAAGGCATAGAATCTTGAGCAAAGATTGTGAATCATTGGAATTTTATACCTAGACGAGTTTTGTGAAGACAAAAAGAAAAAAAAAAAGATTTCAAATATGTAAAGGTTCACAAAATAAAACTGCCAATGAACTGTACTTGGAATAATTTAACTTTGTCAAAAAATATTTCTTGAAAGAAATGATGTATACTGTTAAGTATAATTTAATAACAATGATCTGATTAGATAACTTCAGGTCATATTAACCAGACCCTGAACATTTGGAGGCAAGGAAATTATAGTTTCTAAATTACTTCACAAAGAGGAAAAATATTTTGTTTTATTCTGTACTCTGATGCTGAAACAAGTATTCACTGAACATTTATTTTAAGTGAATATTAAAATACTGAGAGACTTTTAAAATAGCACAGTTTACTTCTAAAACAGGAAAAATATAAAAGAAAAAAGAGTACATGCATTAAGACTGACTTCAAGTAAATAAAGAACCACAAAATAAAGTCATTGCTGCTATGCCAACAAATAAACGTTTTAAAAATGTTCTTATTTAAAAACTAAGGTTCTCAAATTAGAGTTTTAAGACAAATTATAATCAAGTGTTTACAAAAATACTTCAAACTAAATGACCAAATGAACCACAGTAGCAAGAAATTTGGTTCTGAACTATACAGAGCCAAATACAAAGAAAACAGGATTGACAATAATTTCAGGTAGGAATTCAAAGTGGAATATAAAAGGATTTTCTTATTTAAAAAAATACCAAAACATTTATTTTAATATATATTAAATATATATTTTATATAAAATATAAATATTTGTATGAAATATATTTATTTTATATATTTATTTATGTATTTGTATTCATATTTATATATAAATATGTATTTATATGATGTGAATCATTGGAATTATATATATATATTTGTCACATATGCACTGCAAACTTGCTGGTGTAATTATTGCCAAGAAACTGAAGAGATACAATTGAAAGCATATTAGAACTACCAAAAAAACTGGTAAAGTGAAGTCTAAATCATGTTTATTTATAAATTAATACTTTTTTTCTGAGCCCAATTTTTTATTTGGTCTCTTCTTACATTTGTAATACTCTTTGATGACACATTTGACCTCCCAACAAGCCCCACTGGCTGGTGACCAGGCCTTTAGCATATGGGGGACATTCACAATCCAATTCAGAACAAGGCATAACTCTACCTATAATTTTGTTTCTAAAATTAGGTTAAGTGACTTTCAATTTAATTTGGAGTAACAAGAAAAGAAAGCTATCCAAAATATTTTAGGTAAAACGACAATTTCACTAAACTTGTATTTAAGATAATTTATACACTGGCACAAGAAAAATGCACAAAAGAGCCTTCCTTGTTCGTGACAGACCTAAAATAGGAGTGGAAAATAACCCAAATAACCACCAGTAGGGGAAGACTTAAGTGAATTATTACATATGATGGAACACTATGAAGCCACTTTAAGAAAACAAAAATTTAAGACATGAAGAAATGTTTTCTCAACTAAAGCCAAACATAAAACTAGCCGGTGCAATTCCACTTTGTACAATCTATCATATTTTTGAAGGGAGGGAGTAGTCAATATTGTTTTCCATGGAGGTTTGGGGAAGGTTTGCTTGTACACCAGTTTTGTTTTCCTCTCCTTCCTCCTGGCCCCCCAACTTCTTCCTTTGTCTTGTAAAGGATAAAGCTTCACACTGGCAGCCAGAAAAAGGTAACCTGAAGAAAATGTTAGTCACATTCAGCAAGGAGGTGCCTTTTGGTGCCCTGCCACAGGATTTTGTTTTGACAACTGTGAGGCCAAGAGGGGAAACCTGAACACAAAAGCCAGGGACAGAACCGCTGGGCTGCATCCCAATAGAAGATGCCAAGCACCAGGCAACAAAAGACAGCAGTAGCCTTCACTGATTAGGAGCCAGGGTTTTATCAGCAGGAGCCAGGGTCACCTGCTGGAAAACAAGCGACAGCTGTGGCCTGAAAGCAACTGGTGAAGCTGCAACAGAGGGGCTGGGAGAGGAAGGGAGGCCTAGACAGGAGCCAGGTGGAGTCTGTGGGCACAACCCACACGCCCAAGCCCCAAAGGTCCAGGTAAGCGGGACGCTGGAGCACCTAGCACAGGGGGACTCCCTTCTCCAGAGCCAAGCCACAGTGCCCCCCCATACCGAGGCATCTGGGACTTTATAGGTAGCAATGCCACGATTGGCTGCTGCCACTGGCATGATATCACCATCAGCCAATCTAAAGTCAGAGCTCCGCTTAAGCTAAGGAAATAATAAGGGGTTAATTAACTCTTCCTAAATCCTGGAAGCCAGAAAAAAAAGATGTCCCTCCTTTTCGACTTCTCTTTCCCTAGATAGAGAAGTGAGGAGTTAGAGATGGAACTAAAGCAAATAAGAACAAATGGTGCCAAGGTGTTGTAGATATAGGTATAGACATGGAGACTCACACTCACACTTGGTGGGTAAATGTGATGGATGTCCATTTAAAAATTTGTGAAAAGGTTGATACAGAATTCCACTTTATAGGGTAGTATTTTAAAACCTTTTGATGCAGTTTCTTCCTATATTTTTCAACTTAAAAGCATAAGATTTTTAGGTAAATTCAATCACATTTTATTTCTTGTAGCCTTCTTTATTCATTTACTGTTAGAATATTCTTTTGACATTTAATAGTCTTCAACTGTAGAAGGCTTGGGGCTCATGCCTGCAATCTCAGCTGCTGGGGAGGGTGAGGCAGGACGATGGTAAGTTCAAAGGCATTCTTGGAAATTAAAGGAGACCCTGTCTCAAAAATAAAAGAATGAGTAGGGCTAGGGATGTAGATCAGTGGTAGGGCACCTCTGGATTCAATCCTCAGTACCAGAGGGAAGGAAGACTTCAAGTATTTAGTGGCTGCAGAATTTTCAACCAAATGGACAGTTCCTAAGTGCATCATTATCCAGCATATAAATACATGTCCTCAGTTTTACTGGCAAATAATTGTAGTGGGAATACCATATATTTTTTTAAATGCCCAGGTCACTATCATAAACAAAGCAGTAATGAATGCAATTGTATTGTGAGAACTCCTGTCCAATCAATTCCTTAGGGAAACTCTTATGTCAAAGATGAAAATACACATCACCCGGGCCTGGGATGTGGCTCACTATGAAGATGCTTGACTAGTATGAGGAAAGCCCTGGGTTAGATCCCAGGCACTTCAAACAAAATAAAGCAAACAACAGCAATAACAAGAAAAAAACAACATTGCCCAATTGCCCTTCAGAATTGTGGTAGACTGTCTCTTAGAACATTCAGTTCTTCATACCCTAGGGGACTCATTTTCCATCTTTGATGATCTAGTACAAGATGGTAGCCATGAATCTATTTTTTCTCATTTCCTTCATTACTGGGATTTTGATTATGTTTTCATGTACCCAATGGCCTATTTTATTTCCTTCTGGATTGGTTCTTTACCCATTTTTAACAAAATCAGAGCAATTATCTTTTTCTAATCCATTTGTAAGACCTATGGTTTTAGCCCAGCAGCATTATCTGGACTCTTTTCTTGATGCACATACTGTTTTCTTCTACTATGCATCTTATCTTCAGGATTTTGCTCCAGTCTTCTGTTACTTTTGCTCCTATTTCCTCTTTGCTGTGGCACAGTTTATGTGGCATGTTCTTTGGACATTTAAAGAACCAGAGCCGTCACTAGTGGTAATCCTTTGATCACTTTTAAAACATTATGCATAATTTCTAGTCAATCCAATTCAGTTAGTCAATTCTTTATTAAAATGTTTAATTTTAATTATTTTCAGTTAAATGATTAAAGTTTTAATCAAAAGTTTATTAAAAAATTCTTCATTAAATTTTAAAAAAATTAGTAATAGTCACTTGGGTACAAATGCAAAATTCAAAAGGAGGATAGTGAAAAGCATTTCTCCTCTGTTTCCAACCACTTATTTCCTCTTCCCATGAGCAACCCCCAGTGCTGGTTTATTGTGGACCTTTCTAGAGATATCCTAAAAAATAAGCACATTCCTTTAAAAAAAATCCACAAAATAATCACAGGTTACAAATACTTTCATTTTGCTTTATAAAAACATGATACATACTGGAGAGCATGTCTTATTTAGCACATGTAGAGTTAATTCACTCTTTTGAAGAGCTGTGTGATGTCCCACTTTATGGAACTTATTACTTGGTCACTTGGTTTTTCAAAGAAAATTAGGATTACTTCTAATATTTACTATTACAAATAATGCTATGATAACTAAAATTACACGTATCAATCAAATGTGTTAGTGGTTTATTTTTTTAAGCAAGTTTAGCCTATTTATAAGAAATAGCCTGACAGATAAGCTTGGTGACTTAATTTTGTGCCAACTTTGTGAGTTCTTCTTTTATTACTTGTAATTTTTTTAGATTTTATTGTGTGTCTGTTTGCTTTGTTCCTGAGCATGTAGTTGTCTCTTCTGAGGATTCAGAAGATTATACTTTTTGGTTTAGTGGTTATCTTTAGTTAACTCTAGTCAAATTATTTTTTTTTCATTGAAGTCAAAGAATACAGTCTATAATGTCTCATATTTGTAATTGTTGATGCTTTGTGGTTTTGTATATAACCAATTTTCAAAAAGTGTCCTATACCCCATGTAGTAGGTTTTTGAGTTTTTGTTTGTTTGTTTTGGTGGGGGGATTCATAAATTCTTTGATATTCTGCCTTGGAAGGAAGGGATCCATTAAATGTGATTAAGGAGGTTCAAGGTGTGATCAGAAACAAGTTTTTTTTTTCTGTTCTCGTGGCTCCCAGCCCAGTGAAGTCATTCTTTGTATGAGGATAGGCTGTGGTAATCACCTGACTTCTGCAGCCATGAACGCATTACCTAAAGACCTGTAGCTGCCTTGAGTCCCTGGAGTATGTGTCCAGCAGCATCCCTTAGAATCTGAGAGCATCATTGGAGTCCTTAGAGGCTCAGTAAGCCAGGGTGATGTCATGCCCAATGTGACCTGCATCCTTCTTCCTCAAGGACAGCACTCTTTGTGCCTGTGACTGGTGAACTCTCTCTAGGAAGGGAGAGTGTGCCCTCAGGTGGGAAGGCCAGGTGGTTGGTGGCTTTGGTTCATTTCACTTTCCAGACCAGCTCTGGTCTGAGGTGGTGAGTTATCAGTATGGTATTAGGCCCTTCTGGTCCAAGAGGGTGAACTGGGCCCAGTTCAGTGAAGACACTATAAAAAATGACAACCAAGTAATAAACTAACTAACTCTCTCTCTCTCCCTCTCTCTCTCTCTCTCTCTCTCTCTCTCTCTCTCTCTCTCTCTCTCTCACACACACACACACACACACACACACACACACACACACATATACAGCTTGTATTCTGTATCCGTGGATTCCACATCCCTGGACTTAACCAACTATGAATCAAAAATATTTGAAAAAGAAATTCCAGAAAGTTCCAAAAAACAAAGCTTGAATTTTCCCATGGGCTGGATACTACAATGAATCCATACAAATGAAATGCTATGTACAGAGTCTCTGTTCTAATGCCTAGGTCCTTGATCCACTTTGAGTTGAGTTTTGTGCAGGTTGAGAGGTAGGGGTTTAATTCCATTTTGCTATATATGGATTTCCAGTTTTCCTAGCACCATTTGTGAAGTGGCTATCTTTTCTCCAATATATATCTATGGTTCCTTTGTCTAGTGTGAGATAACTGTATTTATGTAGGTTTGTCTTTGTATCTTCTACTATAACCATATTGAGACCAGGTTGAGGTATCAATTGCCAGTTTACTTTCTTTTTTTTCATTCTGTCCTTAATTCCAGTTTATGAGCCCCTACCAGACACTGAGATTCATGAAGAGAGGGTGTTGGGTTACAAAGCCACAGTCTTTACCCTCAAAGACCTCATTTTCAAATGAGAGAGACAAATAAATAAAATACACAGTGAAAGTGCAGTGTCAACATTGTGTTCAAGCCCTGAGAGGAGGAGTGGGGTGGGGTGGGGTGCTATAAGGAGGAGGCACAGAAATGTAGAAGAGAAGGAGAAGGCAATAACATATGTCCTCTCTGAGTTTTACACTCCTTGAAGGCTGGTGCACAACCCCAGTTTCCTTTCACAGCATCCACCTACATAGAATAACACTCCTGTGTCTACTGACCACTTCTGCCACATAGCAGTGTGACCTTGGCCAAGTTGGTTAATGTTCCTGAGACTCAGTGTCCTCATCTTTAGGATGGTGATAGTCATTCCCACCAGGTTGGTTTGTCGTCAAAATTAAATATGGTGATCTATGTCAAGAACTTAGCAAAGGACCTGATTTGTGTAGGAGTCACTATGTCTGAGCTCTTAGTGGTGTCATTTCAGGATGAGATTCTAAGAAAATAAGTCTAATAACTTTCCTATTATAAAGAAAGGAGCAGGACCCTGAAAGATAGTGTGGAAGGGGAGAAACAAGTGGAGAAACTAAAGGGGAGAGCAGAGGTCAGAGAGAGTGTTTCTTGAAGGAGCCTTGTTGGTGTGCTGTGGATCCATGTTCCTCCCAAGCCACCAACCCCAACTTCTTCCCACCCTGAGCATGAACAGCCTTGGAGAATGAAGGACGTGTTTCTCTCCAGCTCCATGACTAATTAACTATATGGAACACCTATGGTGAGACTTCAGAAGCTGGGAGGTTACAGTGGACTGGTGTGACCAAGACTTGAAGAATCACACCAGAGGGCTGGTGTTTGACTGGCAGTGTCCATGTCAGAGTCTAGGAAGGCCGCCCCAAATGGGTTGTACCTTGCTGGGTTGCACCTGTAAGCTCTGTAAGAGCAACATGGATGCTAGTATCCTCACGAAAATCAGAAGTGGCCTGTGAGTCATGATACTTAGATTCTGCCCTGGGGGGCTGCCCCAAGAGGAGAGGAACCTCACATAAAGAAGCTGAGGTGTACCCAGCTCACAGGGACTGCTAGAGAACCTGGCAATTAGCTAGAGGAGATGTACTCACCCCTTTGATTTAGATGTTTTTTTTTTTTTTTTTTTGGTCACTCTGACCAGATGACTTGGCAAGAACAACATAGATGAAGAGGAAAAGTTTACTTGGGCTCAAGATTTCAGAGGTTCCTTCCATGGTTGCTGACTCCATTGTTCTGTGACCAAGTGGGGCAGAACATCATTGCAAAAGGGTGCTGTGGAGGGAAGCACCTCAGAGGGGAGAGAGAAAGATGTGGGAGGGTGGAGATCTGCTCTCCAGGGATAAATGTAAACCTCAAAGGCACGTCCACATTGACCTGCTTCCTCTGTCCCTCCCCACCTGCCTACAGTTACCACCTGTTCATCCCTGTCAGAGGACTCATGCACTGTTTACGTCAAGGCCTTAGGCTCCCATAGTTTTACCTCTGAACTTTCTAGTGTTATCTCACACACGAGCTTTGGGGGGACACCACACATCTAAACCGTAACACCCCCCTCCACCCGGCAAGGGACCTGCAAGGGAAGAAAGGTCAGGACATGGGGGAGGACTCTTTGCTCCAAGAAAAATAGTACCTTTAGACACATGCAAGGCCCAGAGGGTGACAAAGAGTGACAAATTCATTCCCACGAGTGAATCCTTACATGATCAATACTTTCCCGCTCACCCCTACACTGCCCCCATCCTGGTACAGAGAGTAGAAGCAGCAGAGGCCAAAGCAAAGGGCAGAGAGGGAAGTGCCCCCAACCCCAAATGCTCCTGGGTCAAAGTGGTTGGGACCGGTAACTTCAAAGCTGCAAACCTGGTGGGATGTGTGGGTTGTTGAGCCCCAGTTGATTGGTGCCCTATTATTTGAGCACAACCCCCAGGCACAAAGGTGAGCCCCCATTACAGTCTGCCCTGTCGACCTCCAGGCCAGGCCCAGACTGGTCTCGGGGCTTGAATCACCTCCTTTCCCCACCACTGAGAAAGACCCTGCCCCTTAGTCTACCTGCAAGCCTTGTCCACATGGTCTGCTTTGGAGAGTCTTTCATTTTTTTTCTTAATTGAGATATTATTGGAAAATAAAATCATATATATTTAAAGTGTAATATGTGAATTGCTATACAAGTCCATTGTCCAATGAGTTCCATAATCAAGTTAATTATCATGTCCATCACCTGATGTGCATACCCCCATCCCCCAACACTTAAGATCTACTTTCTCATGCTAAGTGTTTTAAATATTAACTATAATCACTGTGCTGTATCACAGACCCTCAGAGCTCATGTATCTTATAACTGACCAAACCTCCCATACCCACCTGCAGCCCCAGGCCACCATGTGGAGTCTTGTGCCCTGGCTCTGCTGCTGTCCTCAATGGATAGAGGGAAGGCACAGTCTTCCGTGTCAGGATGATGGTGCCCACAGTACTCCTGGGGCAGCATTTCTTTTCTCATCATAGATCTAGGTCTAGATACAGACACAGATATTACATTACTACACAGTGTTTTGTTGTTTTCAAATTAGTTTTATTGAGATATATTCCACCACCACCAACAACAAAAATATTCATTTTAAATTGGAGTTTTGACAAATACAGAAACCCATGTAGTCACTATCACAGTCAAGATGTGGCATATTTCCATTTCCCCCAAATCCTTTCCTGTTCCACCCTCACCAAAGCTCAACCCTGACCCAGCCCCAAGCAACCCCAAGCAGCCCCTGATGGCTTTTCCATCCCTTCCGATGGGATTCATCATTTCCAGAAGAGCCTCACAGAAGTGGATCACACGTGCAAATTCCACGTTAATCAAGAACAATCTATCCAGATAATAAAACACTGATATTTTTCTAGAAAATCACCTGAAAACATGAGTTTCTTTCCTCCTAATGAGAAAACTGATAACCATTCTCTCTGGAAAGCACAATATGAAGCACAGACATTTTGACCATATTCCAGTGACCCCCAAATCTACCAGCCTCCTCCCTTGTCACATTTCCTTTAATTTACCTGTTTCTATTTTTCCTCTAATGCCCTACTTATTTGGCTGGAGTACAAGAATGTCACTTGTGTTCTGCTTATGATCATTTCTAATTTTCTTGGATTTTTGTTATGAACTGATTTTTCATGGGCAAATATATTTTCAAGATTACTGTGCTTAAATTCACCTATCAACTAAACTGAATTTGAATCCATTGAACAGAAAGGGTCATATCCTAAACTACACCAGAAGATGAGTGAAAGTCACAGTGGCTTTTTGTTAACTTTGTGTGTGTGTGTGCTTGTGTGTGTTTCTATCCTTCCATTTTTGAAGCCTGCTTTCATGATCTTCCAATTCTCTGAAGTCCTTAAACCTTTATAAGGGAGGATTCCAAGTCGGCCCTTTCCCCATGTCTTCTGTGTGCTTCTGAGTAGGGCAGGAAGGGAATGAGTCAGGATGACCCTAGTGCTAATTCCAGCACCTTGATTCTAGCACCCTGTGCATAGAGAAATGTGTAAACAGGCAGAACTGGCTGGCTGGGGAGGTGGCCACCTCATGTCCTAGGGCCTGACCCTCTGCTGAAGAGTCACTTGTGGGCTGTCTGCTCTGCATTCTTTGAATGTTCATCCCTTGGAATTTTTGTGTGGGGACAGAGGCAACTCTAGAACTACAAATGAGGGCACAGATACTGCAAACATTCTTCCCATCCCCAGTTTTCTCAGTCCAACCTAATTTAAGTGTTCTGTAGTGACCTTGTGTTCAAAAACATTTAGATGATATGCACAACATTCCTGTCTCATTGGTGGTTGCTAATCCTGAGGCAGTGCACCTATTGGCCCTCCACTACCCACTTGGCCTCACCCAGAGCAGAACTGCCATTCCATGAGATTTGCACTAGGATACCAACCCACTGGCCCAAATCCCAGGCGCCACAAACACATCTGTCCTGAGCTGAGCCAGAGAGATTCTGGGGCTCAGATAAAGAGAAGACTGTTCTCTCTTTCCAAGCTAGGAAACACAGAATGGTCAGGGCTGGGGAGTCAGTCTTTCATGAGGTAGGAGGAAAAATAGCCTTTTAGATACAGAAAGAAAGTGTGTGGGGAGCACAAGTACTAGAGACAGAGCTTGAGACTTCCAGGTTCTGTTAGCTTTCAATTCCAGGCTCCAACCCAGCTGTTCTTGGTGTTTTGGTTTCTATGTGATATTTCTTTAAACTTAAATAAATTTTCTGATTTTGCTCATGGTAATTTGGAATAGTTTCCTGTTCATTTATATCCAAATGAACTTGGAATAAGGTGCAACCAGGAAATGAAGCTGCACATGACCACATAGCTGACCCATTTCAGGGGTGGGGACACTTGGATTCCATGATGCTTGAACAGAAAGCTGGCCATCAGTGACCTGCAGACTGAAACCACTAGTTAAATGATTATTGGGTGGTTTTTGGAACTTGGAGAAATTTTCTAATGAGATTGAGGCATTAGGGGCTCAGAAGGTCAGGTTGAAGGATGTCAGGTTGTGCTGCGACACCCTGGGACTTCAGCAAGGTGCCCAGGGAAGTGTCAAATCTGAGACTGTTGCTGCAAGTGGATATCAACAATCAAGTCAGTTATGCAACTTTGCTCCTAAAGGCCTCACTGCTCATGGTATAGGATCGGAGACCACAGAGAGTCCATCCTAGAAGGTAATCACATGACCAACTGAGCTGCAGCTTTTACACTCTTCAGCAACCTACATCCAGAACTAAATTTGGCACGCCTATTATGAAACAGGGGAAGCTCACAGAGCCAACCAGGCAGAGACAGAATTTCTTTGCTGGTTTCCTCCACATCCAAAGGCATAATTCATTAGGCAGAAAACTTGGGCACAGCCCTCCAGCTTCCTTCTGAGAACTGAAGCCCACAGACACAGCCTGGTTCTGGCTGTCCTGCTTAGCAAGCTGTCTGGAGACGGCTTTGAGCAAACACAGAATCCCAAAAATAAATCAACGGGCTGCCAGTTAAGATTTTACAGGTTTTTGTTGCCAAAAAAACTGTAGCCTGGACAACAGGGTCTTTAGATGGACACAACTGCACTGCCAGTCATCTCGGGCCTTCAGAAGAGGACAGGCCCAATCCTGGAGACTGCCAACTCCCTGCAGAAGGCTTCATGAAACCACAGCCAGTTAATTCTGCCCCAAAGTTGCCCCAGAGTGGCTGTGAAGGACCCTGGAGAAGGGCAGTATCTTTATGGACAGAAGATGGACTGGCACCACTGGCTAGCCAAGGGACCCGCTCCAGGTGCCAGCAGTGGTCAACATGCAGATGGCCATGAGCTTTGTCAGGTGTCCTGCTGGAGCTAATTTGCACCTCAAGCTGGTGACCAATGCGTGACTGTGGGCCTGGAGCTGCCCCTTGTTTTTAAGTGGGAAAGCAATATGGCTGTGTCCAGCCTTCCTCCCAGGGTTCCCATCAGGTGGGACTCCAGGGTGGATGGTTATCATTTCCTCTACAGGCTGAATGAGTTTCTCCTGGAGGAGAAAGGGGCCTTGCCTGTGACCCAAGAGCCTCACCTCTGTGTGCAACAGGAGCTGAGGAGGAGAAGGTGTCGGCAGGTAGAAATGCACATGGGCTCCCCCTGCCGTGGACGTTGGTATGGAAACCTGGCCCACACAGGGCTGGAAGATTTTATTTTTCTGGGAATTTTGAATCAGATCTAGGAGACAGCAAATGGATTTCTCTGTGTGGCCTGACTACAAGGATGCCAGTGCCTCTACTTAGCAGTGGCAGCCATGGGCACAAACAGCAGAAAGGTGGTCTGCAGAGAAGAAGCAGGCGTCTCTGCAAAGCAGGCTGGGGTGGGCTGGGGGGCAAGAGAGATGCAGAGCTGCTTCGTGATTGCTTGCCTGACTCATTGCTGGGATGGATCCATCTTTGGGTTCCATGAAATAGTCTCGACTCCTTTTTTTTTTACTTTTTTGGTAACTGTCTATATTGAAGTAATCATAGATTCAGAAGGATTTGCAAAGATAGTAGAGAGAGGCCCCATGTTCCCTACTCTCAGTTTCCCCTAGGGTTGCAATTTAGGTAACTATAGTACCATGTCAGGACCAGGAGCCCACAGTGGTAGAGTGTGTCCTGGGCCATTTCATGCCCCTCATAGATTTGTGTAGACACTGGTACCCTCAAGATGCAAAACTGCTCCATCCCAGGAGGATTCCTTTCTCTGATACCTCTTTAGTCACCCTCCACCCCCATTCCTGAGCCCTGATAATTACCAATCTGTTTCCCACCTCTGTCATTCAAGTCACTGCATCAGGAGTCTATTCCTTTTTAACACCCAACAGTAAGTATCCGTGGTGTGGATATACCGGTTTGTGTAGCTGTTCACCTCTTGAGGGCCTTCTTGACTATTTCCTGTTTGGGACTATTATGAATAAAACTTCTCTAACATTTGTACACAGATTTATGTGTGAATATGAGTTTTCATTTCCCCAGGAACAATGCTGAGGAGAGCAATTGCCTGGCCCCTGGTGTTGTAGTTTGGATCTGGGATGTCCTCTAAAGCTTCCTGTGTGGAAGGCTTGGTCCCCAGCTGGTGGCATTATTAGAAGGTAGTGGAAATGTTGGGAGGTGGGGCCTAACTGGAAGAGGCAGGTCACCGGGGGCTGCTCTTGAAGTGTGTATTTTGTCCCTGGACCTTACCCCACCCTGTTTGCTTGCCAGCTGCTGTGGGGAGATAAACAGCTCTGCTCCACCCTGGCCCTGCACCATGATGATCCACTTCACCATATGCCCAGAGACAATGAGGCCAGCCAACCATGGATGGAACCTTTTGAAACCATGAGCCAAAGTAAACCTTTCATTCTTTTAAGTTATCTCAGGTATTTTGTCACTGCAATGAAAAGCTGACAAACACATCTGGTAAGTGTGTGTTAAATCTTTTAAGAAACTACCAAACTGTTTTCTGGAGTACCATTTTCCATTCCTTCCAGCAACATCTCACTAATCAAGTTTCTCTGCATGCTCAATAGCATTTGGTGTTGCAACTACTTGTATTTTACTTTTTTAATAAGTGTATTGTGATTGCTCACAGAGACTTACACTTGTATTTCCCTTATGGCTAGTATTGTTGAATACCTTCTCATGTGTGTATATGCTATCTGTATATTCTCATTGATAAAACATTTCTTCATATCCACTGTCCATTTTCTAATAGGATTGTGTATTTTTAAATGTTTTACTGTTAAATTTTAATATAAACTTTTCTTAAAAAAACAAGTTTGAAATGGGCCTCTGCCACTTGCACAACTGAGACTTATGGGTTGTCTGTGTTGCACTTAATGACAATCACGATAATGGCTGACATTTATTAAGCCTGTACTTGTGCCAGACACTGTTCTCTAGTGACATCCAGGTCTTAGCTTACTTGATAAATGTTTTGTTTTTCTAAATAGAGTATATTTTGTTATAAACATTAACTGCCAATACAATTTAGTTTACAAATCTAATCATTGGCATAAACAAACAGCACAGACAATACACGTTGCTTAAATTCTAATTGACTGCATTTATTTGTGTCTCAATTTACTAAGAGAAATGCAAGTCACTGCTCTGAGTCAGTGAAATAAGCATTTACATTTTAAAAAGTGATGTCATGCATGCATGTTTTTCATTAGTGTTAAGTAAATTCCTGACAATTGTCAGTTCAACTAATTCCACTTAAATCTCCCAAACCTTTGTCTCCTCCTAAAGTAAAGGCAGAAAATAAACACCCATTTACATGTTTTTACAAATCACATTGGTGCAAGTAATACAGACACACATGTGTTGATCACGGCTTCTGAAGTAAGGTAAACACCCCATTTTCTGAGGTTTAGAAAGAGGTCAGAGGCTCTGTGAACGTCCCCAGGGAGACTATCCAATTGGTCTTCAGTAGAACTACCTGGGTCAAAGGCAGGGGTCCCTTTGGGGACAGAGGTGCTCCTTGTGCCCCAGTGGCTGCAAGTGTGTGATTACAGGGTGATCAAGTCATTGGGCAGAAGCTGCCCTTGGATTCTTAGTTAGAGATAAATGAATCAGGTCCCCATGATGCAGCCTGGCAGTGTGTGGAGATTCAGGGTCTGAATGCTGTTGCCACAGTGCAGCCTGAGCTGTGAGGAGCTGTGAGAGTCTGCACAGAGGCAGGGATATGGATCTGCATGTTGTGGGGGGCCACACACCTTGACTGAGGTCCAGAGGCAGCACCTAGGAAACCAAAGCCTACCAACCCACCCCACCCAACACTGACCATTAAACACCTACCCGCCCCACCCAACAATGACTCTGCAGGTACAGAGAGAGTCTCTGGTCTTGTCTTCTTTAGCAAGACTCCTGGGAACTTTGAGCACCAAGCTGAGACTAGCTCAGCCCCTGCCCAGCCTCTCCTCCGTTTTCTCTCTGGTCTCAGTGCCACGCTTCTAAGTTTCCTAGCTTTGACCTTGCTGATTCCTTTGGTCTCTCCCCACCCCTTCTCCTTTGGACTCGATGCCTGTCCCATTTCCTACTAAGTGTGCGCTTTTCATTTCATCAATGCTGCAGGTGACTTTGCCTCACCCCAGGAAGCCCCAGGACTCTCCCACTGGGAAGATGTCCAGGCAGTAGCTCTGCCCAACCCTCACTCCCTCTCTTTCCAATATTATTTTCCCTTCTCTGCCCCAACATTCAAATTGAGGCCTCACCACTGAACAGGTGAGGTTGTTTGCAGAGTGTCTATTTGTTATAAATGCGGTAGATGCTCCCTGTACAGATTTTGTGTATGTGTGTGTGTGTGTGTGTGTGTGTGTGTGTGTGTGTTGCCCACAACAACCTAGCACTCAAAACAGCAGCTAGATAGAAATGGAGCAGCCCTCTCCACTTCTCCTCTTTCCTCTTTGGTCTCTGCTCTCAGGTAGTGATGTCCTGCTCCCCCTCACCCCCACTTTCCTCACCCCACCCTCTTTCCCAGTGAACATGGGGGACTCCACCAGGTGCTTCCCTCCCCTGGCAGCAGAGGATCCCTCATTGGCTGCCATCACCATGGCAACCCCCTGTCTCCATTCCCCCTCCCTCACTTTTCAGAGCCAGCAGATCTGTGGGGTTCAGCTCCTCAGGGCTGGGAGGAAAGGCGGGTGGAGAAGGAGGGAGGGATCCTGACAGCCAGGGCATCCATACATTTGAGGTTTGCTTGGATTCCAGATCCTAGCTTGGCATGCAGTGCGGCCTCTATTGCCTCCACGCACTGAAGGAAATGCTTCTGCTATCCTCAGGCACTTCAGTTCCCTCTGACATGGTCCATCTTGGCCTGAGGGTCCTGGGTGGTAGCCTGGGAAACTCATGGAGAGTGTGTTGTTCAAAGGCACTCACTGGATGTGGAGCAGAATGATGTCTCTCCTGCTGTCCCTGCAGCCCTGTTGGGGGATTTCAGGAGAGGAGAGCTGCATAAGCTGAAAATCCCAAAGTCATGTAGGGCTGTTGGTCATTCTGACACCCCCAGGCACCCTGACAAGCATCCTTGTGTCCTGATGAGGAGTCATCTTGGGAGATATATGTCCATGTGAGCCCCCCTGCAGAAGCTCGCAGGGTCTGGGCCCCAGCTGTGGGAAGCAGGCCGGGGTCTCCACAGAGCAAACATTCCACTCATCCTCTACATTCAGCAGGCCACCTTCAGATCCTTGACAATGCTGTTGTAGTTAGTAAAAGGATTTCAAAGCATGGGCTGAGTTCAAGGTAACCTTTAATCATTATGTGCAGTCTCAGTGACCATAGGTGTGGTGGTCGAGGGTGAGGATGATGACATTGATGGGAGGTGATGTCATTCTGAAACATACTGCACAGAGATGATCCTCAAAGTCATCAAGTCATGTGCAAGAATCCCAAAACAAAAAGACAAATACTACATGATGATGCTTATATGATATACTTAGAATCAGGCAAATTAATAGAGTTGGAAAGTTGATTAGAGGTTAGGGAGAAAATGACGGTTTTAATGGTTACAGGTGAATGTTGGCGAGATGAAAATCTTCAGGAGATGGTTGGTGACAGTCACACAACGCTGATTATATAGAGTGCCACTGAATGGGATACTTAACATTGTCAGTGGGCTGGGATGTGGCTCAGGGGTACAGGGCTTGCCTAGCATGTGCAAGGCCCTGGGTTTGATTCCCCACACTGGAAAAGGGAAAACTTACATTTTGAATGTTTTGCCTCCATTAAAAGTGAGTCCTTCCCAAGAAAACTGAGTGAGGAAGGTTGGGTAGTAGAAAGTGAGGATGGTCACATGGAGGTGCCCCCAGGAGGAGTCCTGCTCTGCAGGGCACCTCAATCCTCCTGCTGCACCTGCCCTCTCCTGTCTACAGGCTGACAGTGAGCAGCTAAGCCTCCTGCATCAGGGGCTCCCTGAGTTCCCTGAGGGCACAGAAGGCACTATAGATGACCCATCCTCTCCCCCCAGGATCCCACCACATTTATGAACCTCCAGGGTAAAAATTAGTCTGGGTTCCTACCTGTGGCTCCCTCTGGTAGACACAGACTTGTCATGTGGGCTGTGATGACTCACTGGTCCTGAGCAAATACCACAACACAGATGTGGCTGACACCTCCTGAGGGCCACCAAGGGAAACCCTGCTCTCCTGGGACCCCTGCATGAAGCCCTTGCCAGCTCCAGGCCTGGGCTTCCTGCAGCCCCTTCCCACCTTTTGAGTCACTGTCCTAACCCACCAGCCTTCTGACAGATCTGGAAACAGGCATCAAGCCTTTGGGGAAGCTGTTTTTAGGGTTCATCTGTTCTATCTTCTTGCTTCTCTAGATTCCATATTCTCTCACCCCCAGATTTGAAGGAGCTAAATATTCTCAAAAATCATTCATGGTTCCCCTAATGTGCAGGCTGTGCCTCACCCCCACCTTCTCCCTACCACTCCCTCCCTTCCCTCTCACCACCCTCACTCTCTGCCTTCCCAGCTCAATGGGCAGTGGGGAAAGCAGCCCTTTGTCTGACATCATCTCCCACTCCTTGGCCTGCTAAGAGTTATTTGCTCAGGCAATCCCCGTTCCACCAGAGGAGACTGTCCAATTGTCATGCAACCTACTGCTGGCCAATCAGAGAGCTCGGAGGTGATGTTATGGTGAGAGAGGAGCAGTGGTGCTGATGTTGAGAGAAGCCCAGGGTACCACTAATTGAGAGAGTGAGAAGAGAGCAGCTCGCTTGCTTTGAACTGGGCTGCAGGTAAGAAGACATGAGATGCAAAGGGTTGGAGGTTTTCAAACAAAAGAAAGAAACAAAAAACAAGAGGAGAGGTGGAGGGTCTGGGCCCTTTGTGTTGCCTTTGGTTTCACTCAGTCATTTAAATTTTGTCAAGCCTTGGGAAAAGCAGGGCCAGGCAGGAGATGGTGCTTGACGAGGGGCAAGGGGCCAGGGTGGGACCCTCACTTTTTTTCCAGAGCTCAGGAGAGAGGAAGTGTGGAAGGAGGTCCCTGGTGAGTTATTTTTGCATTTAAATGTTTTGTTGCTGAGGGAGAAAGGGTTGGCTTGGAACCTGGTTTCCCCTGGAACTGCTTCTGACCTGAAGACCCCTTTCAAGCCTGAAGCTGCCCTGTGTTTGACAGTTTCAGCTTTCCTGGTCTTTCTTTCCCATTTTCTTTTTATTTCCCTCTGGAGGCAACTTTTTTTATTAAAGTACAATTGGCAAAAAAAAAAGTATATATTTTTTTATATCTGTATATGTTATAGTATGATTAATTGAAGCTCATTAATGTATCCTTTACCTTATATACTTAGAATTTTTTGTTGTGAGAACATGAAGTACTTTGTTAGCAGTTTTCAAGTATACAATATGTTATTAACTACAGGATGAACAATAGATCTCTTTAACTTATTTATCCTGTCCAACTGAATTTTCACCCTTTGACAAACATATCTCTGGCAACCACCATTCTACCCTGTGCTTCTACAAGTTAGATTTTTCAGATTCCACATGTCAGTGAAATCCTGAAGCATTTTTCTTTCTGTGCCTGGCTTATTTCACCTGACATAAGGATGTGTTCTGTAGATATATCTGTATGGTTGCAAAAGACAGGATTTTCTTTTTTTTTTTCCTAGTCAGAGTAGAATTTCATTCTCTTTGTGTATGTGCATGTGTTGGGGAGGGGGTCTTCTTCCATTCATCCATTGATGGGAACTTACATTGGCTCCATATCTGGGGTATTGTGAAAATGTTGCAGTTAACATGGAATTGTAGATATGTATGTTTGATATAAAGATTTCATTTCTTTGGATATTTACCCAGAAGTAGAATTGCTTGTTCATATGGTCCTTCTATTTTTAATTTTTTGAGAGAATTCCACACTGTTTTCCATAATGGAAATTCCTACCAACAGTGAACAGATTTCTACATATTTCCATCAATCCTTATTGCTATAGCTTGGATCTTGAATATCCCATGTGTTGAAGGTATAGGTCTCAGCCTGAGGTGCTACTGGGAGATGGTTTTCTTTCCCATTTTCATCCTTCTCCTTTGTCTCTCCATCACCTTACTTTCTCCTCTTGGTCCTAAGGATTCAATGAGAGCATCCCCTCTGCCTCACCCCACCCCACCGTGAGGTCAGCCTGATCCTACCTGATGGGGCCAGCGGGAATGGATAAAAAAAAATGTGGTATTCATACACAATGGAGTATTACTCTGCATTAAAAAATGACAAAATCATAGAATTTGGAGGGAAATGGATGGCATTAGAGCAGATTATGCTAAGTGAAGCTAGCCAATCCCTAAAAAAACAAATGCCAAATGTCTTCTTTGATATAAGGAGAATAACTAAGAACAGAGTAGGGATGAAGAGCATGAGAAGAAGATTAAACAGGGATGAGAGGTGGGAGGGAAAGGGAGAGAGAAGGGAAATTGCATGGAAATGGAAGGAGACCCTCAAGGTTATACAAAATTACATATAAGAGGAAGTGAGGGGAAAGGGAAAAATAATACAAGGGGGAGGAATGAATTACAGTAGTGGGGGTAGAGAGAGAAGAGGGGAGGGGAGAGGAGGGGAGGGGGGATAGTAGAGGATAGGAAAGGCAGCAAAAAAAAAAAAAACTCTGAGGCTGCAGGAGCACAGGCCTGCCGCACCCTGGTCCTCCCTCTTAATTCAGACCCCTACCCTTCCAAGAGTTTAGGCATTTTTCTTTTCTCATGCCTGGGACCCGGGACCCGGAGCTTTGATGTCCAGTGGCCGGCTCTGTCTCATGTGGTGGTGCTGACTTTGTTTTATTTCTCCCAGGAAGATGTGATTAGGTATGGAGGAGCCTTATTGTCCTGAAGCTGGGCAGGTCTTCTGGATATCATAGGCGGGTAGGTCAGACATGTTCAGGGTGCCCTTGTCTGAATACCTCAGGCAGGAATGCCCCTCTGTCCCAGGGATAAGAGAACACTAATGGGGTTTGCTGGAAGTGGCATGCTGGAGCCCTGGAGGGTGAGAAGATCGAAGGGAATGTGGGAGAATCTGTCTCCATGGAAGCTGAGGCCCCCTCTAGGGGTTGGAGAGCTCTCGCACGGGTGGGTGCCAGGGGGAATGAGATCATACATCAGATGTGGAAATGATCAAAGTGCTGGAGTGGAAGGAAGGCAGAAGGGGCATTTCTGATCTGTGGCTCCACAGAAGTGAACCAGAGCCTCCCAGAGCCCTGTTCTCTCCTGTAGCTCACTGAGCCCCTGCCTTGCTGTTAGGAACAGTGCTTCTAGCCCTTTCTGAGGTTGCCTAGCTCCTGCCAGCTTGTCCCAGACCTCTTTTTATGTCCAGCTCCGCCCAGCCACACCTGCAGCTTTGGAGTGAGCAAGGATCTTTAACTGCTAGATGGGTTCACCACAGAGCATGCTTCCTTGTGGGAAGTGAGTTTCCCTCACTGAAGCCATTCAAGAAGAAGGGGGATGACCACCAGCAGAGAGGCATTAGAGGACACTTCTTTGTTGCACTGGAAATAGGTTTAGTGTTCCTCACTAAGACCTGTTTAGTAGATTATGAAGTGAATTTTGTGGATTATAACCAGTATTTCTTGTAATAATATGAGATAAGGTAGAATTGAAAAAATTAGAACACAGCCAATATAATGGGTAAATTAGGTTTTCTGTGCCTTTTTACTTAGTAATGTATTTTCAATTATGTGTGTATTTGTGAGTATGTGTCTATATCAGGATGTACACTATATATTGTACACTATATGTGCTCATTGGCAGATACAAAATGAAAGCCTGAAAGTTACAGTTCATTCCAAGTGTTATTTTAAATGGGAGACTGTTTCTTTCATGAGATACTGTGTTCTAGAGGTTTGGTCTAGCATGTTCCCCCAGAGTCCAGTGTTTAGTAGACATACAGTAGTCCCCTCTTATCCATGGTTCTGTTTTTCTCTTTTTCAGTTACTTGCAGGCAACTAAGTCCAAAAATATTAAGTGGGAAATTCCAGAAATAAGCCATTTGCAAGTTTTAAATTACTTTTATAAGTATATAATGATAAATACTCTATTTTATTACTAGTTATTGTTGTTTATCTCTTGCTGTGACTTATTTATAAATGAAGTCTTATCATAGGTATGTATGTAGAGGAGAAAGCAATATATCCTAGATTTCAGGCACCTGTGAGATATCTTGGAATGTGTCTCCATGGGTGAGTAGGACTACAGGTTATACTGTTGGTGGATGGGTAGGGGTGTTCCTCACATTTTTGCTTGGATGAGTGGTTCATATCTAGATTCCATCTTGGCTCCATGAAAGGGATCTGAGGACCAGGTGAGACTGGCCACCTTCCCTCCTTTGACCAGGCAGCTTAAACCACGTGCCTTCTCTAGGAGGAAAGAGGGTTGATTGACAGTATTTAAAACAGAGCAACACAGATTGACAAATGGGGATATAATAAGATAGTGGAACAGGAAAGGACACAGGGCAAAGAAAGCAGGACAGGTGAGGAGGGGAGGGGTCAGAGTCCACCTTCAATTGACACGCAAAAAGAACAGGAATGCTCAGATCTGTTTTTCTTGATTTTACATACAGGGTTTCAAATTATCAAGATCATAATCAAAGAAAAGACTAATTTTTTTCCAGAACACTTAAGATCCTGCATTCTATGTCCCTTTTTACAGTTTTATATTATTTTCTGCTTATCCAAGGACTTTCATTTGGAGACAGAATTCCTAGAAAGTTTGAAGTCATGGATGGAAATAAATGACTATTTTTTTTTTGGAAGAGGCATAGAAATTTGGGTGGAATTTGTAATGAGGAAAATGCAATTTTTTATATTGCTTATTAGAGGACCAAACTCTTTGTTAGCTTGAGAAATGAGCATGCATCATGCATTACCTGGTTTGCTTATTAAATTAGCATTTGCTATATTTAGAAATGTAACAGTGTGGTTTCTCACACTGTTGGTTGCTTTTTCTGTTTTTTCTGTTTTTGTTTGAGAATGAGCAAGGACCTCCCCCCCATCCAAAAAATCACCCTTCCCATTTATAGTCCCAATAGGAAGGTAGGAGGATCACAGATACATGCACCCCACACATATTACTCTCCCACCTGCCCCCACTCACATGTACATACCTAACTTTCTCCCCCATCAAAGCCCAAAGCTTTTTGCTCCTTTCTGTTAGAGCTGTGTGCCCTGCCTGCTTTGGGTCCTGCTGTCAGAGATGAGAGGCAGAAGAACAAGACAGATCAAAAGGGGAGGGAGCCTGCAGTGGCTGGCCTGGTTTATTACAGGAACTGGCAAATCTAGAGTTCATAGAACAAGCTGGAGAATGTGAATCTGGGGGAAGGAGGACAGGAAGTGTGCTGGAAGTCGCTAGGTCCCTGGACGGGGGTCTGTGCCTGAAATCCAGACCAGAAAAGGGAGCAAAGTGTAAAGTGCAGAGTGCATATGTGAGAACAAGTGGACAGACAGCGTCCAAAGCTAACTGCTCCCTGCACATGCAAGGGACTGTCGACCCAGGGTCAGGGCTACCTGCCACTTACATTCAGCATCTTAGACACAGCTGTCTCAAGAAGCATACCATGAGGGCTTTCTGGAGAAAATTATTCCAAGAAGTACTGTAGATAGTATAAAATGATCAAATTTAAAAAACTTGAATACGAAAAGGACATATAATGGTTATGAACAACCAGAACAATAGCGTTTAGAGCCATCTAATTATAGTAAATGTATTAACAAAGCTGAATGCAAATGTCAAGTATCTTAGGCTAGGGATATGTTGAGTAAGGTGATCATGTAGTCTTTCTTACTACTCTGCATAGTGCATACAGTAGGTTTTCAAAAAAAAAATATTTGTTGAGTGAATAACATTAAAAAAAGAAATTGATAATGATAATCCAAAACTTAAAAATCCAGATCATTTTGATAGAACCAGGTTTGTAGAGAGAGGAAGTAAATTTTGTTAAATCTCTTATCTCATGCAAAGAAAATCACTGGATACTATTTTATACTTAACTTATACTTAACTTGTATACTTATAGTTGTAAGTGATATCCATTTAAAGTTAAAATTAAAGTAATGCAAAAAATAAGCTCTAGAGAAGAATGAAAGAACAAAGAAATAAAAATGATGTTGCAAAAGATAAGGGGTCTCTTTCAGTATAGTTAAATTTGGGCTGGAATTAGAACTCTGATCTTTGGGCTTCAGACAGGCACTAGATTTCCTAGACCCTTTGTCTCTTCATTTGAGAAGAGATGGTAAATAAAAATCTAGAGATTCCCTTGACTCCTTCCATCTGTGGGACTGCAGAATGGGCAAAGAACTTGACCCTCTGGGGACGTTGACAAGTTCTCTTGCTTTTTCTGTCCAGATATGAAAAGGACTCAATTTATTATGCTTGATAGGTTAGGTGTAGGCTATCAAATGGGGACTGTCTGAGGTCATAGCTAAACCCAAAGACAGCTTAATGGTAAGAATTTAAAGCATGAGGTCACCCAGGATAGGTAGGCAATTTGGAGATAGTCAACTTCAACCATGTGCCATGGGCATCTCTTCTTGCTCCCATGTAGGGGCAGGGCTGGGTTTGAGAACAGCATGGAGCTTTGTCAGGAACAGCATGAAATTTGATGTAAAAAGATTCTGGTTCAAATTATGCCTATCCCTTCCTCTTTGTCCCACTTCAGGAAAACAAAATTGCTAAACTGACCATCTGGAAAATGGGTCTAATCATATTCATTTCATAGATTTCAGGGAGAGTGAATGGTAAAATGTATACACATGGATTACAATAATGCAAACATAATAGAAACAGGAAAAAAAACAAGAAAATGCTGAGAGTGTAAACTCACTAGAGTGCAAATACTTATTTTCTTTTCTCTGTCAATAGATTTTTCTGATATTCAGGGCTAGTATGTTTGCAATTGAAGCAGTTTGTGTACGATGCATAAGCACACATGCACCGAGAAGCTCCTGGTCAACCATGGTGCACTGTCAAACATCCATGCCTTTGTCAGGAGTGAAATTACAGAGCTTGCTTCAGATGCTAGTGCCTGAGACTGCTCCTGACTCTGGGACCCCACCCAGAGCCTGACTCACAAACCCAGTTCTCTGCCTGTCCTGAATAAAATTTCACACCCTGAACTTGACTTCTGCCATGCTGCATCTCTTGTATATATTGAATAGGAGATTAAAAAATAGCCTGGGAAGTCCCATCACTGTGGATTATGTGGGGTTGTCTAATGGCTTCCTCTCGGCATAGCCATTATAATCTTGAGGGCCTCCTCAGACCTAGGCCTCCAGAGTTCTGCTGTCACCAGCAGGTCATTCCTAGAAACACAATTATGCTACATTCTGAAGCTCTCGACCATTTGCCGTCTCCTCTTGAAGCCCTGAAAAGCAAACCTAAGAGGAGCTTTCAAACTACCAGTCCCCAAAGCCAGTGAATCGCACACCATTCTGTCTGCCAGCCCTCTCTATGACTCACTCATCCATAAATGGTCTTTACTCTAATCCCCCTTTCTTACTTGATTACATGGTCCACAGTATTGCAGGGAACCCTGCTGAAGACCTGCCGAGCATCTGTAGAACTCCCTAAGATTCCCCTCCTGGGGTTACTCTAGGACTTAACAGAGGACTTGGCATTGAATTCAATATTTATAAATAGTGTTGAAAGACTGAAAACCACATTCATGAAAAAATAATTTAACTCCTTTTGATTTTAAACTCAAATAAGACACATGCTGCCCATCAGAGCCCCTGGTCAGCATGAAATAAGCTAGGTTACTGTTCTAAGATGGTACAATTCCAGTCCAATGTGAAGACATGTGACACTGAGGTCACATAACGCAGCTAATACCAGGTGAATACAGAACTTGACCTGGACTCCTAAGAGGCCAGTCCAGTGCACAGCTGGAAGAAGCCCTTCCCACTCTGCCTGTGGCTGGAGGACCTGGCTCAGCCCTCATGGTTCCCCCACTGTGAAGCTGCCATACCAATTCTGTGACAGAGTTCCTATATTTGGCCTCCAACATCCTTGCCAAGGAGAGCTCTATTCAAACCATTTGGGCATCCATTAGCTGCTTATCCCTCAAAAATAGTCCGCGTGGGCCTGGGCACATCCTGAGAGTCCAATTTGGGCATTTCTTAGAGTAACAAGAACAGTGCGACTGACTCACTGTGCCACGTGGGCAGTCAGAGCATCTGGGAGGCAGTGTGCATGCTGGGGGGTGGCGGCACCAGGTGGTGCCTGAGCACTCAGCACTCTCCCCTGCCTGCTCCTGTTACTAACCGACTTGTAGAAAGCCGGGGAGCATGATCCTGCTGACGCTCCCTGTGGCGTCCTGTCTGCATGCTCACCTTCTTTTTGGATGCTGCTCTGCTGGCCTCAGAGTGGGCTGTTTCTCTCATCCAGCCTGGTGTTTGAAGGGATGAAGGGGCCAGTGTGAAGAAGAAATGTGCCAACGCTGGAGTCCAGATGCTTGGGCTCCTGACCTTTCTCTGCCAGCAACTTGCTGTGTGACCTCAGGACCTCTGTCCCCAGGAGGAAGTCACTAGCATTTCTGATGGGATATTTTTCCTGCGTGGAATTGTTGTGTGCAATGCAGGACATTTAGACTACCTGGGCCTGATGTATCTCATCATGTGCTCATCAGAAAGTCTCTCCTGTTCCCCAGAATTGAGACAGCTCCTCCGGGAGAGTTCCCTGTTCTGTGATCATGCATCTGTTTAGTGACTTCCTCACCTCTGACTTTGTGGTGTTCAAGGGAAATTGTGGGTACTGATATTTTCACTTTAGGCATCTTCTCCTCTCCACCATCCCACCATGAGATCCCTCTCATCAACATCTTCCCTGATTCTAGGGCTTCCCCAGCAGCCAAGCCCTCCCCCATTCAAAACTTACCCCTCTGTGTCTGAGGCCTCCTGGCTGACTCTCTGCTTGGTGGGATGATCCCTCACCAATTTATGTACTGGAGCTTGAGCTGGGGGAAGTGTATGGATGAGTCTGTAGTTGGGAAAGCAGTGCTGGGTGGGACACAAATGACAGCCCAGCTGGGTCCCCAGCCTGCCTGGACAAAACACTGCCAGCCTTCCCCTCCTAATCTTTTCCCCAAGCTCACACTGCTGCTGAATCTCCTTGTGCTTGTACTTGAACCTGCACACAGAGAAGGTTTCCTGATGGAACACACACAGACTCAAATCCCAACTCTGCTTCTTACTGTCTGTGTGACTTGGTGTCCTTTACCCAACTGTGCAGAGCTGCCATTTCCTCATTATCAAAAATAAATTGAGATATGCCTTTGCTTTTCCTTGTACAAAGTAGATGCTGAAGAAATGGCAGCCGTTGTTATTGCTGTCCCCATAAGCCTCACCACTGCCTTCTCCTCTCATTCAAAGGACACCAAAGCCTTTCTAACTGAATACAAGGTACAGACTCCTTCACTGGTGTGGAGGCCTCTGTGATTTTCCTGTCCCATTCTAGCGTTCAGTCCCAATGTACCCTGCATCAACCCAGTGGGTCCCCTCTGTTCTGAATAAACCCAGTCCACCACTCATCTCACTGTCAAGATGCAAAGTCATTTCACCATTCTAGGCATTTCACCTAAATGGCATAATGGCCCCTCGTCACCTGGGGTAAGGCCGCACTGGCATCTGGGCCAGCTGAAGCTGAAGTCCTCTCCTACCTGCTGTGCTGATGCATGCCCAGGCCCACAGGGGTCACTTGACTGACCAATAGTGTTCCTACAAAGTGAATGGGAGCATGTGCTAGGCTGTGTTTTGCTGTGGCATGACATGGCATGACTGTTGAACCGCCTGTGCAAGATGACACTTAGGTCACACCAGCAGGCCGAGTGCTGGGGAGGCTGCTGTCCTCGCTCCACTTACCACTGATGCCAGAGGCTAACTAGGGTGCAACCAGGCTCCTCTCAGGCTGGGTGCTCCTTGGCACTGCTGTGCTCTCCAGAGGTCTTGCCTACCCTCTTCCCCTGTATATTCTGGTCCTTCCTCAGAGCATCCCATGCAGAGCAGATCTTTCAGATCTTGGCTGCAATAGAAATGGTGTAGCACTTAGTATGAGGGTTTTTAAGGGTCCCATGTACCCTGAGATTCTTGTACACAGATCCTCTTGAGAAACAAATCAGACCATGTACAAATGCTGGTTGCTGAGATACGGTGGAAGAATCATGACTTTGGCTCATGGTTTTGTTATTTACTGAGGGTACTTGTTTCCTAGGGCTGGAGTACCTTACCATAAAACAGTGGTGAGGATTTCAAACTCAAGGTGCCAGCAGGCTATGCTTGCTCCAGGGTTGCAGAAAAATCCTTCCCTGCCTCTTCCAGCTTTTGATCACCCTGGGCATTCCTTGGCTTGAGGTTTCTTCACTCCAATCTCTGCCTCCATTTTTGTATGGCTTATCTGTGTGTCACTCATAGGGACTTGCCATTGAACTTAAGGCCCACTTGTGTAACCAGAGATGATCTCATTTTGGAATCTTTAATAACATCCGAGGAAATCTTTTTTTCCTAATAAGACCACATTCACAGTCATTAGGATTAAGATGTGGATGAATCTTACTCAACTCACTCTACTGAATGGAAATATCACTTGGCCTCTCTGACCCTCAGTTTCTTCATTCATAAAATGTATAGTATTGCTACTTCACAACACAGTTATGAAAACTAAAGTAAAAGAGTGTTTACATTGCAAATATTCTATGAGTACCATTTTTATCATGCAGATTCTGATCCCATGGTCATCACCAATTCCTTGACCATGCACAGTGCTGCTCACCTCTGTGACATCTCCTGTTCCCTCCTTGGTCTTCCTCCTCTGGCTCCTGACATTCTCTATGTTCCCCAAACTCCTAGCACAGTAGCTTCCATGTAGAATGTTCTTAAATACATGGCAATTTTAAAATTAATCCATAGCCCTAGGCCATGGCTTGAGTTCTCAGGACCATGGAGGAAGCAATAGTGAGAAACTAGTTTCTCCCCTGGCCACTAGGGAGGAACTTAAAAGTCACAAGATGGGGATGCTCGACTTAGCTCTGCCACCTCAGAGCTGTGTGACCTTAGTCTAGCATCTTAACTTCTTTGAGCCCCAGGTTCCTCATCTGAAAATGAAGCTGATGATGTCTCTCTTGTGGGCCTAGCTATGGCTCACTGAAGGTCAGCTGGGATGCTGTGGGTGTGAAGTGCTCCCTGAGCACAGCCTCATCCTCATTCTGGCTTGGGCCAAGGGCTACATCCTTTGACTCCAAGTACTTGCCCCTGCTCAGCTCCCCTTCTTTTTTCAGGTGGGCTTCTCTGCCTCCTCTTCTATTTCTGATCCATCACCCAGGTTAAGGTCCAAGGCCGCTGCCTCTTCTGGCAAGAGCTTCCTCACTCAGCCTGTTGCCTTTAGATAGCCCGGCCATGAGCAGATTGTGCAGGCTGCAGACTCATGACTGGGGACTTCACATCCAGGCACTAGGCCTGCCTCCCTGCTCGTGTCCTGCTGGCACGATCAGGACCAGCCTGATACCAGAGAAAGAAGGTCCATTGTGTGACTCAGGAGAGGCCTGGCAGGGGCCTCTGGACCCAGCACAATGAGGAGAAAGGAGACCGAGACTGTGTGGGCAGCTAGATCTAGGTCAAGTCTGTGCGCTCTCTAGTCACACAGACCCTCTGAACCTCATTCTCCTCACTTGTGAATGGAGACGACACTCCTTGCAGGGCTGAGGGGAAGACCACCCTGACACAGAGGGAAGGACCCTGACATTCATGACTCATTCTGTGTGCTGGTGCAGGGCGGAGGCTTTTCTCATCTAATTGGTACATCTCTGTGCAGAAGGTCAGAAAAGCAAGGTTTGGACATGTGACATGACTAGCCAAGAGTTGACATCTGCAATCACACTTCACTGGTCTAGCTCTTACCCCAGAGCTGGCCCCGCTACTCACACGTGCTCAAACCCTGGCTCCTAGTGGGAAGGCACCATGGCTCTTGGAGGAAAGGGGCTCCAGTTTGGCCTCAGTGTCACTTAGCCACGTGTGGATGTGAGAAGGCAGCCTGCTGGCTCGTACCACCTTCCACTGGCAGAGTGACCAGTGGTCAAAGATGGAGCAGCCTGGGTGATAAGCACTCTCCAGAGCCAGCCCTTCCTGTCTTCAGTGAGCTCCAGGCAGTGCCTTCGCTGCTCCTCCTACCTCCTTACCAGCGCAAGGGAGCCCTGAGGACACTGAGCTTTTTTACCCTGACCCTGGCCTGAACAGTTCCCTGGCAGAATGACCTTTTCACCAGATTCTGACCTGTCTCTTATGCTCTGACAAGGGTCCCTTGCTGGATCCCTGGCCTCATGCTGGGTAGGGAGCCCATCTCTGGCTCCCACAAAGCCCTAATGTGTCCATTTGTGTCTCTGAATCAACCAGGTGTGATGACATTGGGCCTTGATCCTTCTCTTTCTGTGGTCCAGGGTTGTTTTTAGTGGGGTCATGGAGGGCCTGGGCCAGTGGTTCTTGGAGGGCAGGCAAGAGAGAGGCCATCTTGAAAAAGTTTTAACATCTCTGTCCAACTCTTTCTCACCCCATGTCAGAGCTGGCTGGAGACAGGTGGGGTGTGGAGACAGAAGTTCAGAGGGGTGGTTATTTTTTAAAATACCTCTAGGCAATTCCTACTGGAGACTGGCCTCTCACTAGCATCCTTGCCTTGGGAAGGCCACTGAGTTGCCCAGGGAGACAGAGGAACACCCCTTGTTCATAGGGGTTTGGGAAACTCAAGTTCACATTCAGGCCTCGAGACAAGGAAGCCAACAGCAACATTGGCATTAGTGCCTGAACTTGACCCAGTTAAGTAGAAGGGTGTGAGTATTTGGGGTAGTGAGAACTGGTGGAAAGAGGACCTAGGGGTGAGGGCAAGTGCAGTACCCCAAGGTTCCTCTGCAGTTGTATAGAGACCCTCCTAAGGCTGCTAATCTATCAGTGGTAAACTATTTCTTTTTTGTTTCAGAGTTTGACCATGTCCTGAACTGGTGAGAGACACCTTCTGTGACTTTCAGTCAGATCACCCATCAGATCCCAGCAAACATGACCCTCTCAGGTAGGTCCCCACGTGGCATGTAAGCATGGGCTATTTCTCTGCACATAATGATTTATGGACGCACAGAGACATGTCTACTTGCAGGGCCAAGTAGAACCTGACCCCAAAGTTAAGCAGAAAAGGAGACACACATAATATGAAAACAGGCTTTCAATTTCTGAAAAGTAATGCAGGCCAACATCATCATCTAAACTTGGCTGTCAAATAACCCACAACCACACTAGTGGGAAACTAATAATGTATTGCCCAGCTGTGCCATCTCCCAAATTAGTGATTTTTAATTTTTTTTGTGTGTGTGTGTAGTATTGAAGATTGAACTCAGGGTGCTGTGTCACTGCTACATATCTAGCCCCTTTTTAATATTCTAGTTTGAGGCAAGGTCTCACAAATTTGCCAAGGATGGCCTTGAACTTGTGATTTTCTGGCCCTAGCTTCTGAAGTCGCTGGAATTACTGAACATGCACCTGGCCCCAAAGTAATGATTTTGAAAGTGAATAAAAAGAAGTGCAATTAGAGTTTTTTGGCCACCCTCTCTCCCCCCAGTAACAATTTCTTCTTGTGCAAACATTCTGCCTCTGTGCTTTTAGCAGGTCTAACGATAGGCCTGGGAAGAGAGCACAGGGGTAGAGCATGGAGATGTCTCCCATGAAGAGAAAGGGCTTTTATTCTCGTCCCAGCCTTTGTCCCACCATGGTGGCTCCTGACCATCTCAGTCCCCAGGTGGTGGGTGGGACTATAACTGAAGTCTTTCTTCCTTTTGCTCATTGGTGTATTTTTTCTTTTAAAGTTTTTTAAATGCCCATGCAGTATTTCTGCAGTCACTAATGTTTTCAATTATGAAAGAGCACAATTGGCTCTGTGCTGGGCAGGTTACTGCTGAGAAGGCCTGAGAATGCTGAGCACAAAAGCATGTCCACTATCTCCAGGGAAGTGGGGAGGGATGGACAGGGGTCACCACTGTTGCCTGGGTGGCTCTGAACTATGACCTCCAAACACAGAAGGAGTTGTTGGTGGTTGAGATACACTCTTGCCTCATGGACACCAGTAATGCTGGCTTTGGCCACTGTCCTAGGAAGGTCAGGAAGAGCAGCCCCACTTAGCACCCAGTGTGGAGCAGAGAGACAGTGAAGACTCCCTGTCCTGTCTTCTTTTCCACCCTTTGTGTGGCACTACCCAGTGTTTCTGGTAGAATGGAACATGGATTTAATACATCCCAATGCCAAAGAAATGACCCATTCAGGGTGGGCATGGGGATACAGAAAGCTGGGTCCCAGAGTCAAGCTGGGGGCTGGTGGTGGTGCTTGAGATCTATACCTGAGGATGCTTGGCATTTGGTGCTAGGAGGGGAGAAATACTGGAGGACAGATAGGGCCACTGGGTGCTCTGGAAGGGGACAAATGAGGGGCTGAATCACACACCACAATCCTAAGGAGGTGGTTCCAGATGTGAGAGGTGCAGGTGGCTTGGGTGCATTTCTGGAGCTAAAAATTCCAGGCCAACTCATGTAGATGTGGGTCTCTGAGGCCAGCCAGGGTCCCCAACTTTACCTTCCTGATGTTTCCACAGCCTACAAGGAGAAGATGGAGGAGCTCCCACTAGTGTCCCTGTTCTTCTCCTGCTTCTTGGCTGACCTTCTGAATAAGTCATCTTACATATATAAAGGTCAGTGAGGACTCAGTTGGGGAAGAAAGAAGTAGAGGCTCCCTCCTGTGCATGGGGGTGCAGTCCCCAGCCCCCATTTCATGAAACTCTCCTTTCTGTGCACATGCTCCTACCCAGAGTGCCAGGGTCCAAGCTGCAGGGGTCTAGCCTGAGGCGCTAGATGGCAGCTGGGCTCTGAATCAGGCCCTCTCTAGAGCACTCCCTCTTAGCTTCACCTTTGTTCATTTCTTGAACAAAAAACACCAAGGGGAACCAGGCAGAGAGTCTACCCTCAGGAACAAACCAGAAGGGAAGAGGGGACACGGGGTGGTTGAGGGGTCTCCTAGGGAAGGAGGAGATGCTCCAAGAGTCTGGAGGTGGGAAGAGGGCTTCCTGCCTGGGCTGTGGTGGCTGTACTGCTCGGGACCAGTGTCAGAGATGGTTCCTAGACACTGGATGCCCAGGTTCTCCTGCTGGGTGTGGGGGACAGGTCACCTCCAATTTCCTGTAGAGAGAAGGGGTGTGGTTGGCCTGGCAGTAGGTGACGGTGGGTTTGGATGACCTGGGATTGTCTTTTCTGTTTAGGCTTGTGTGGGAAACCGTGTAGGAGGAAAGGTCAAAGCCAGATGAAAGACAGTGCTGAATGGACAGAAAGAAGAGAACAGGGTAGGAGCAGTCAGTGTCCACAGGCCACACAGTCTGGGTAGCAGGACAAGGAGAGGCCTGGGTGGGCAGTGGGTAAGATGCACCACTGTCTGACACCAGCAAGGACAATGGGTGAAAGAGCTAATCCTCAAAGGAGGCTGGTGGTAGAGGCAGAAGCCAAGGCAAGTGCTGTTGCTGTGGCTGGTGTCAGACATCACATGTCCCCAGGGCCGTAATTGAGGAGCCTGGGGCCTTACTGTGTCTATGGACCTTGGGCCCTATCAGCTCTCTGACCTTAGGTATCAGTGCTCAGGACAGAACCAGGCCCATGGCCACTGGTTTGTCACAGGGACTCAGCTCTCCTGGTCCATGTGCATGTTTTAGGGGGGCCCAGCTATTCTTCAGCAGGTAAGCAGTCCTAGCTCTCATCATGCAGCAGACACAATGGACCTGAACTGGTGTGTCATCTTGGACATGGAAGTCATTGAACTGAACAAATGCACCTCGGGCTAGTCCTTCAAAGTCATCCTGAAGCCACTTTCCTTTGATGGGATGCCCGAGTTCAATGCCTATTTTCACTGGCAGCAAGACCCATCACTGGAAGAGATCCAGAAGACACTAGAAGTGGCCAAGGAACGAAGGAAGGTAAGTGCTTCCCTTTCTTTTTTTTTTTGCTCCCTCTTAGCATGGGCAGGAGGGAGCTGGAGAAGATGGTTTCTTCTCCAGGGATCTGTACGTTGTGCAGGCCCTGGCTCTGGTCAGCAAGTGTCAGCCCCTCACTCTGATGCTATCCTTTGAGGGGCACCAAGACCT